>NC_059072.1:39720714-40026640 GCF_020497125.1 Mauremys mutica | reverse complement strand
CAGAAGCCTGAAAACTTCTCCATTCCTCAACTGTGTTTCTTGGCTCTAAACATTCAATAACTTTCCAGCCAGAGAATTTGTGTCTCTCTCTCTCTCTCCCCTCTTTCCTGTGGTTTGCATTATCAGTTGCCTAAGTACAGCATATTATGGTACTCTGTTTAGCTTGGTTTACAGCTTTGCCTCCTTTGCATGGTTTCTGTCCCATCAGCTAAGAATTTCCCAGCTAAATGATGGACACAGCCAGAGAACGACACTTAAGTGAAAAATGGAAGAACCCATTAAACCCAAATGGGAAAACAAAATGAGAAACAGAAGAATACTGAAATATGAGGAGACAGAACTTCATAGAGCAAGCACCATCAAACAAGGGGCAGAATTCTTAATGAAAATGTTTTCGTTATATTGGGCTTAATACACTGCTCACTGTATAAATGCTATTGATTTATGAGTTAATAAGTGTATGCAGCCTTAGCATTTAAGCTTATATACAGTAGTTCCATTAAGCCTCATAATCATATTTTAATGGGGAGGGGAAAATTATAGGTCTGTCTGGTGCCAAAGTGCCATTTAACTTGGAACGTTGATTTGCCATTCTGTACCGCTGTAACAGTGGGGAAATTCCTGACTGTTTACATTATCCTTTCTTATCAGGCCTAACTCAGCCCAGGGTATTTATTTGTCATAACTGTCACCATGTAGGATTGGTACTCTAGACAGCTGTAGCTCTCCACTGTTGAAATCCAGAGTGCTGTGTGCTGTTACTGTCCTTAGAAAGAGGGCTACATAAAAAATGGACGGCCCGTGGGTGTGACCCTTTGAGCCTCATTCACATGACTGCAGTGTCATGCAATGACAGTTCTGGGAAGAAAGGGTTTGAAATAGTTTACTTGCATTCCTTTACACGTGGTCGTGCTCAGATTCACTTGCACTGTGAAGAGTTCTGCTTTCCTACTCATTTCCTCCAGGGGAAGTCCAAAAATCTGTCTGTGAAGATGACCTTAGCATTGAAAACAGGCATTTTGTTACAGTATGGAACAAGCGACAGACCTTTTTACCATCAGTGTAAGTAACGATGGTACTTACTCTTGAACAACGATATCCTTCTTACAAAGAAACTAAAGTCATTCTAAATCTATAGTGCTACTCTCCATGGGCTAGATCTTTGGCTCCTTCTCTAATTCCTTGCCTTAAAGGGGCCGGAAAGCTGTCCTGATGGTGCAGCAGGGGATTTCCCCCAGCATAAGGTAGTCCCTGGCTTCCTAAAAACTGGATAACCTGGCAGTACACCACTCTCTCTTGACCCTTTTCCCCTGTATTGGGGGGCATGTTGGGAGTGGGGGGGGCATGTCCAGAGCCCCTTGCACTCATGTGATGTCCTGTTTGTAAAAGATCCTAGGAAACAATCACTAGTCAGTCAGTGTGAGACAAAGTAGCCTTGAAACTGCCATTATTTACCCCCCGGAGCCAAACCAGCCCTTGGCTGCTCCTGGGATTGGGAAGCAGGATTGAAGTGTCTGTCAGCCCCTTCTGGGCCACCTCTTAAGGATACCCAGGTCTTCCACTCAGCATAGCTTGCCCAGACCGTAAGATCTGGCCCCATAAGCATCCACTTTGGAGCCAGAATTTTTTATATCATTAAAAGCTGTTGTTATGGAGAGAGGCCATGTCGTCTAACCGAGAACAAAGGACTGGGAACCAGGGGCTATTCTGGATTCAAAAATCATTCTCAGTCAGTTGCTCGCTATATAAAACTTAAGCCAAGTCATTTACCCACCTTGTTTCTGAGTCAACTGCATCCTGAAAAACTGGGAAAGAGAAAGAAAGACCTCTGATAAATGGGTATGTCATCTCTGCTAAGTTTCTCTGTGTAAGTGACACACAGATGTATGGCTGTAAATAGAGAGGCCCATACTGAAACCACAGATCCAAACCCTGAAAAGGCCAGTTTCAGAAGCAGAATTAAGGCCCATCCACACCCCAGTTCCCCTCTCCTTCTGAGATGAGTGTGTCACTGGGTTGGAAATGTGGGTGTATAATGGCCATATTACATAAGCTGATGATCTGCGTACTTGTCTCGTAATAATGAACAATACAAAAATAAATGTGGATTCTGAAAAGTCTTTTGGCATGAGCTATTTGTACCTCAAAAGAAAATTTCTTATTCAGTAATATTACTATAGTAATTACTAGTGTCTATTGCCATGGAATAGGGACTGATAACTCCAGCTATTCTAATTGATCTTAAAAGGCATTTGGCGCTGTGAACCCTTAGGCCTGGTCTACACTACGCATTTAAACCGGTTTTAGGAGCGTTAAACCGATTTAACGCCACACCCATCCACGCTAAGAGGCCCTTTATATCGATATAAAGGGCTCTTTAAACCGGTTTCTGTACTCCTCCCCAACGAGAGGAGTAGCGCTAGTATCGGTATTACCATATCGGATTAGGGTTAGTGTGGCCACAAATCGACGGTATTGGCCTCCAGGCGGTATCGGCCTCCGGGTGGTATCCCACAGTGCACCACTGACCGCTCTGGACAGCAGTCAGATCAGAACTCGGATGCAGTGGCCAGGTAGACAGGAAAAGCCCCGCGAACTTTTGAAATTCATTTCCTGTTTGCCCAGTGTGGAGCTCCGATCAGCACGGGTGGTGATGCAGTCCGAAATCCAAATCCAAAAAGAGCTCCAGCGTGGACCGTACGGATGTGATCGCTGTATGGGCAGGCAAATCTGTTCTATCAGAGCTCCGTTACAGAAGATGAAATTCCAAAGCATTTTTAAAAAATCTACAGACAGAGGCCACAGCAGGGACTCAGCACGCTGCTGTGTGACAAACGTAACGGAAAGCCAAAGAATCAAATGGACGCTCATGGCAGGAGGGAGGGGGGACTGAGGACTCAAGCTATCCCACAGTTCCTGCAGTCTCCGAAAAGCATTTGCATTCTTGGCTGAGCTCCCAATGGCTGTAGTGTCAAACACATTGTCCGTGGTGGTTCAGGGCATAGCTCGTCAATTTACCCCCCTCACCCACCCCCAGAAGTAAAAGGGAAAAAAATCCTCTCGACTCTTTTAAATGTCACCCTATGTTTACTGAACGCTGCTGATAGACGCGATGCTGCAGTAATCAACGGCAGCATTCTCGCCCCACCCCATGGGTGGCTGATGGTACAATATGGCTGATATCCCTCGTTGTCATCAGCCTTGTGGCAGATGGGGCAATACAAAAGGACTGGTATCTGTCCTCATCATCAGCCCGTGAGTGCTCCTGGCTGGCCTCCGGTGAGGTCGGCCGGGGGCGTCTGGGTAAAAAAACTCCTGATCATTCCCAGTAGATGGTTACCAGTCGTACTGCACCATCTTCATCATAGCAACAGGGGCTGAGCTCCATCAGCCCCCGTCCTTCACGTGTAAAGAAAAGATTCTGTTCTGCCTGGACTATCATAGCAGCGGGATGCTGGGCTCCTCTCCCCCACACTGCTTAATGTCCTGTCTGGACTATCATAGGAGCTAGAGGCTGCCTTCCCCTCATATCTCACTAACAAGTCACTGTTTCTTATTCCTGCATTCTTTATTACTTCATCACACAAATGGGGGGACACTGCAACGGTAACCCAGGAAGGCTGGGGGAGGAGGGAATCAACAGGTGGGGTTGTTGCAGGGGCACCTCCTGTGAATGGCATATAGATAATCATTTCTGCGGGATCTGACACAGAGCGGTTGTGCTCTCTGGTTCTCTGATACACTGGTTCTCTAGTACACTTGCCCCATATTCTAGGCAGGACTGATTCTATTTTTAGATACCGTAAAGGAGGGATTGACTCAGGGAGTCATTCCCATTTTTGTCTTTTGCGCTCCCGGCCGATCTCAGCCAGGGGCACCTATGACAGCAGCAGATGGTGCAGCACAAAAGGACTGGTAACCATCATCTCATTGCCAATTTACAATGGCATGGTAGATGGTACAGTACGGCTGATAACCATCTCTGCTATCATGCAGAAGCAAATGAATGCTGCTGTGTAGCGCTGCTGAATCGCCTCTGTCAGCAGTATCTAGTACACATACGGTGACAGAGACAAGAGGCAAAACAGGCTCCATGGTTGCCATGATATGGCGTCTGCCAGGGCAATCCAGGGAAAAAGGGCGCAAAATGATTGTCTGCCGTTGCTTCCCCGGAGGAAGAAATGACTGACGACATTTACCCAGAACCACCCGCGACAATGATTTTTGCCCCATCAGGCACTGGAATCTCAACCCAGAATTCCAAGGGGCGGGGGAGACTGCGGGAACTATGGGATAACTACGGAATAGCTACCCACAGTGCAACGCTCCAGAAATCGACGCTAGCCTTGGACCATGGAAGCACACCACCGATTTAATGTGCTTAGTGTGGCCGCGTGCACTTGATTTTATACAATCTGTTTTACTAAACCGGTTTATGTAAATTCGGATTAATCCCGTAGTGTAGACGTACCCTTAGAGATGCTGGAGTTCTTGCTTTGACTATCTTTAAAAGAGTTGCACCAAAAAAGTCTGACTGGCAATCCACAGTAGAAAAGATGGAATGTTTTTTAAAAACAAAACAAAAAAAACCCCACTGATGTGGGCAGTAATAAACCAAGGAATTCATTACAGCTCAGTTTTGTGTTGCATAGTTCTGCTGTTGAGAACGCATATAAATCTACAAAATTCTGCTGTTCTATGTTTAGTTGCTGATGTTGCTGGCACACTGTCTGCAGTGGCTCATGATGGAGTGCCAACCTCAGAGTAGACTGTCAAAAAGCAGGGCGGAAATCCCAAACTAGTTCTACAGTTAGATTTCACCCACTCAGTAATAAGTGTGAACTCCTAAAGCCCTACAACATTGTTACAGACACAGTCAGACAATCCCCTTGGGTCATTCCGGTCTATCTTGCTGTCGTCAGACGCTCATGGTGTGGTGCTCTGTTCTAGTCAATGTTGATATCAATCGGCTGCGTGCGTGTGTTCCCTCTGTGTGCTGCCTCAGCTCTGCGCAGATAGCTGACCCAGCAAACCCCGAGAGAACCCCAAATGACCACAGACTCTAGTAAGGTACGAAGGCACGTCGGCTAGGTTTATTGTCAAAGAGTAACACAGTAATAGTTCCCTCTAGACTCTACTCTACAGGACATACTACGAATATGTGCCCCCTGGCAATGGACTCAGCTCAGTCAGTGGCAGGA
This sequence comes from Mauremys mutica, assembly GCF_020497125.1. Classification (NCBI taxonomy): domain Eukaryota; kingdom Metazoa; phylum Chordata; order Testudines; family Geoemydidae; genus Mauremys; species Mauremys mutica. The sequence continues at coordinate 40,021,439 of NC_059072.1, read as the reverse complement.
CTCTCCATTGCCCCCTAGGCCGGACAAAGACATCCACTCAGAGGTGCATTCTTATACAGAGGTACAAACAAGTTACACATCACTCCTGACGTATTGAGGTGCAACCCTTCTACATAGCAAGGTGCAACCCCTCTATGCAGTAAAGTGCCGCCTCTCACCTTGTACATATTGGTTCGAACAAAACAATTCTATCCATCATAGTACCCTTTCGGCCCTGTCATTGGGATGGGTCAGCTTGTTCCTTGTTATCTGTGTGGAGTGTACAAGTATGCGAATGTTCTGATATCTGGTGTCCAGTACCTTTTAGGTATGTCTCTCTTTTTACAGCATCAGCCCTTTCCTTGCCAGCTTCTGTGAGCAGGGCCTGCCTCTGGCTCACAGCTTAACTTTGCTTTATGTTAGCAAAGTCTTGATCATTACTTTAGTTCAGGCCTTAGGCCTCATACCGGGCCTCTGATAACAAGGTTTATAGCTCAGGGCCTCCTCTTACTACACTTGCCACCTAGGCAAGCTGAACTATGTGATAGATGGTCACGTTACATGAAAAATCGCAATAGTCCGGTGACTCCCAGTTCCAAAGGACCAGTCACTTACCCCAGGTCAGTTGTATTCAGCTCTCAAACCAAAGACAAGGCCTGTAATTAACTAATGATTTATTAACTAAGAAAATAAGTGAGAGCCATTTATAAGTTTAAAACAGGAAACATACACGCAAATGAGTTTCACTCTTAAATTTAAAAAGTTTCTTTAATAAGCAGCTCTATCTGTCCTTTAGGGCTGACTCATGCCAAGCAGCATGGGAATCTCTTGCTTATTGTTAGGAACCTTTGCTCCTCAGAGTCCAGACAGTTTAAGAATCTGTTTCTCCATGTCAGGGATTTTATCCCCTTCATCCCAGAATCCAAGCTGATGGGATGAGTTCATGCACAGGCCTGCCCTTTCTGGAGAGGTGAGGAATGCAGTCAAGAAGGTCTCTGTCCTTTGATGCTACACAATGCCTCATTTGCCTGCCATGGGCCACCTTGTGTGCAGGATGAGTACTTTTGCCTCAATTAATGGTTCTTTTCCTGCGTGGTGAGTTACACCAGTGGTTTTCAACCAGGGGTCTCTGGGAGGAAACAGAGGTCTTCCAGGGGGTACATCAGCTCATCAAGATATTTGCCTAGTTTTACAACAGGCTACATAAAAAGCACTACAGAAGTCAGTACAAACTAAAATTTCGTATAGACAATGACATTTATACTGCTCTATATACTGTACACTGAAATATAAATACAATATTTATATTCCAATTTATTTTATAACTATACAATAAAAATGAGAAAGTAAGCAATTTTTCAGTAATAGTGTGCTGTGACCTATTTGCGTTTTTATGTCTGATCTTGTATTTAAAGTGAGGTGACACTTGGGGTACACAAGACAAATCAGACTCCTGAAAGGGGTACAGTGGTCTGGAAAAGTTGAGAACTACTGAGTTACACAATTACAGAGGATTACAATGCAAACACTCAATATGACTATACCATGGGATACGGATATACCGTATATACTGGTTCATAAGCTTAATCTTTTTGGTAAAAAAGTGATGCATCAAAGAGCGGGGGTCAGTTTATAAATGGGTCTACACCAAAATTTGATGATTTTCAACTCTGTGGAATCATTGAATTGAATATCTAATACATTGTTGTTTTTTTAACCTGGAGCGTCTGCAGGCATGGAGCCCCTCAGCTCCCTGTGGCCGAGGTTTGCTGTTCCCAGCCAAAGGGAGCTGAGGGGCTCCGTGCCTGCAAACGCTCCAGGTAAACAGAACGTCCAGGCCACTAGAGGCTTACCCTAATGGGCCGGGAGCCAAAGTTTGCCAACCCCTGAAATATAGGGTCGGCTTATGAAAGGGTCATACAGTTTTTGCTATTTTTACCTAACCATCTTGGTGGGGTCAGCTTATAAACAAACCAGCTAATGACTGAGTATATCTGGTAAGTAGGATTAATACATGCAGCATCCTACAAGCATTTCATAAATGCAAAAATCTAAACACATTGTTATAACAATAATATCTATTTACTAACCCACAGATGAGCCAGGCTGGTTTCCAGTTATGCATTTGTCAGTGTTCAATGAGGTCCTGGGTCTTTGGCATGTGCTGGCATCTGGTCTTCCAGCATCACAGTTGCAAAGACAACAGGCCAGTGGAAATTCTTTAATCAGAGTGCAAAATATTTAACCCTGGGTATGTTTCCTGTGTCTAATTAGTTGATTGCTATAAAAATAAGCGTTCTCTCTGCCCCTTTATTGGTCCAAGTCAGAATTTGGATCTGGATCAGAATTTTAAATACTCTGGAGTTCAGGTGTGTTTGGATGCAGGATTTTGATTTGGGCCAGTCTAATGTAAAAATACATTCATCAGCTTTGAGGTAATGATATAATTATTCATGTGGACTCGGATCCAGCAAACGGCTCCACTCAGACCTTTTAGCTCACACACAATTCTTGTTGACTTCAGTTGGGCTTTACAATCATGTTTATTACAGTAATGCCTCAGGGCCAGCCAGGATATGAGGTAGTCCCTGCCTCAAAGAGCTTGCAATCTAAATGAGACTGACGCAGTCTGGGGAAAGGATATACAACACACAAGAAGAGTGAACAATGTGATGGCAGCAGACAGCATATTTGTTCCATTTTGGTTGGGAGGGGTTACTTCTGAGGTGGGGATAAACTAAATGAAGAGTGGGGAGGGGAAGGTGTGGAGTGAAACTAAGCGAGAGGGTTCGGGGCAAACAGCCTATCAGTACAGGGAAGAGAAAGTCCAGACAGAATTGTAGAAAGTTCTCTGAATGTCCGAAGGTCCTTGCTTTGGCTGCTTCTGCCCTTACCAGCTGCAGTCTGTGGCTGATTTCCCTGAATGCTATGTGGGTCATAGTGCTCCGAGAGGGGGTGAGGAGTTGTCCCCAGCACCCCTCTGGGTCCATGGGGTTGCTAGGGGGAATGGTGGCCCCAGCTGAGCCCTGTTTTGCCTCTCTCCCGCCAGTGTAGCCGTCCCTGCTTTGGCTGCTTCCTCCCCATCAGCTGCAATCTGTGGAATCTCAAATGCAAGTGTGTCATAGAATCATAGAATATCAGGGTTGGAAGAGACCTCAGGAGTCATCTAGTCCAACCCCCTGCTCAAATCAGGAACACCACAAACTAAATCATCCCAGCCAGGGCTTTGTCAAGCCAGGCCTTAAAAACCTCTAAGGATGGAGATTCCACCACCTCCCTAGGTAACCCATTCCAGTGCTTCACCACCCTCCTAGTGAAATAGTATTTCCTAATATCCAACCTAGACCTCCCCCACTGCAACTTGAGACCGTTGCTCCTTGTTCTGTCATCTGCCACCACTGAGAACAGCTGAGCTCCATCCTCTTTGGAACCCCCTTCAGGTAGTTGAAGGCTGCTATCAAATCCCCCTTCACTCTTCTCAGCCTTTCCGCATAAGTCATGTGCCCCAGCCCCCTCACACTGCTGTTGTTAATGCCCGGATGACTAAGTCTTAAGAAAACTTTAATCTCTTTATGTTCAGATAGCCAAACACTTTTTAAGAAGGGGATTCGCTTGTGACTGGTAATTAACACGGTCTTGTATCTTACTGGTGCCTTTGTGTATGAGAGTACTGCTTAGATTAATTGCCTTCGCTATGGGAAACTGGATGAAATTGTGTTTTGTTTTGTTTTGTTTTGTTTTCTTGGAAATTATTGTGAAAAATGTTCTGTGAAAATCCAGAAACATGACTGTTTAGTTTTCTAAGAAAGCATGACTAGCTTCAGTATCCAAATGACCCTTCTTCTGAACTTGTGGGAAAGCTATACACCGTTTGAGCCTAGAGCACCTTGTAGGTTAGGTAGTGGCCTCCTTCCCCTCCCGCTCCCCTCCAAAAATCCATAGACATTTTCTGGATGACTTTGTACAAATCCAAAACATGGGTACCACAGAAATTATTCATGTAGAAAACTTGCTTTGCGACTGATTCATTTAATCTTAATGATCTGATGATAACTTCAGCTTCATGCTTGTTCATTTCTGATTGTAAATAATTTTCAACAATTAAAAGTGCAAGAATGCCAAATTTTGTGTGGAACCTAAGTAACTTTGGGACTAAAATGAATTATGTTCCTCAAAAGATAGAACAAGAGAAACTTGGTAAAATCATTTTGCAGGAATTTGTGGGATCTCTTTCCTCCTCCCCAAAAAATCTGATCTTCATGGATTCATGCCTCTAGACCTTCCCCACACAGTTTCAGATTCAGAAAGGCCCCCCAAACTCAAAATTAAATTCAGTGAACATTTGAGGTTTGGTTTCTGGACAGGAAACCATAATCTTTTGTATGGCTTACCCCAAAACCATCAGCCCAGGTTTGCAAACGTCCTCTTGAAAGAAAATCTCGAAGTCTGACACACACAAAAATTTACTTGATTACCACAGTTTAGTTCAGCATGGTTACATGGGTTAGCAAAACGTTCCACAAATAACCCTGAAGGTAAGTGGTTGGGATTATTCCATTTCTTAAAATGGAAGGGATAGTGTTTCTGAGACATCATTTTAGAATGGGTGAGAGGCTCAAGACTCATGCAGATACTTTCAGAAATTGATTGGGTAAGATCAGAGGAAAAGTTGCAAGACACCGTATAGGCATCACTTTATATAAATGCTGCTAGACTTGTTCTTCGGGATAATTACAAGAGAAGCATTAAGGCAATTTGAAGATCAGTGTCTGAGTATGGATTATGGAAGTTGTAATGTTCTGTCTGTTGAGGACTTGACTGATACTTTCAAGTTTTTGGTCTGTCTTAATAAAAGCATATCATTATGTACTCAGATCATTAAAATTGATCCAATTAGAGAGGGGGGGTGATGGTTAGCCTTGCCATTGTTAAAAACAGCTTTATCCTAGTAACAATGTGGCTTCCCAAGTACTGTACTTGCCCTCCCCTACATCTGACTTCTGGGATCTCATGTGTTGCTTTGTAAATGGCAACAAGGTGTATATGATCCAGCTACCTTGTCTTTTAAACAATTTGCCTGCTAATATTACAACACTGCCTTTTGTCTCCAAGCATTGCTGGCAGCTGATGGGGTTGAATATTGACCACCACCACCACTCTTTTTTAAAGTTTGAGGCTTTTAACAATGTATGTAAAGTGCTTCGCGAATGGTTTTTATTCTATAATTTATTGCTGCCATATCAGATTTTTCCCCTTATAAAATAAATGGATTTAAAGTGAATTTTACTTGAATAAGAGTAGCTCCGGCATGGTGTGTGTGTTGTGGGAGCGGAGGGAAGGAGATGGTTTAGAAAAGAAAGCAGTTTTGCAATTCACTTAATTCTGACGGACAAATTGGGCAAGAGGAGGTTTTAATAGTATTGCCGGGGAGGGGGGGTGTGGGGGGATGACAGGCAGGAATTTGAGGGTGAAAAAGGCAATGTATTTAGCCTCCATTTGGCCCCCATTCTGTGTAGTGCTGTGCTCCCTGAACTCTCAGTAAGAGTTCTGGGTGTTCATCACCCACCTCACAGGATCAGGTGCTAAATAAGTGACACTTTTACTGCATGTCTTTGGGCAAAACAAGTAGGCCCTGATACAACAAGGAACTTAAACACGTCTAATTTTCAGCATGTGAATAATCCCAGGGGGCTGTGTTTAAAATTATTCATGATGGTGCTTGAATGTCTTGAATATTCTTGAAAGATGTCTTGAATATGGTGCTTAATATTTTGCTCAACTGGAGCCTTAATTTCTCTGCCTCCATTCCCTGTCTGTAAAATGGGCATGATAATATTCCCTTTCCCTTTTCTGGCTTGTTTGTTTAGAACATAAAACTCTTCATGGCAGGGAACTATCTCTTGCTATGTTATACAGTTACCTAACACAATTTGTAGAGTCCAAGGCCAGAAGCAACCACTGTGATCATCTAGCCTTACCTCTTGTATAACGCATGCCATAGAACTTCCCCCCAAAATAATTCCTGGAGCATGTTTTTGAGAAGAACGTCCAATCTTGATTTTAAAATTGACAATGGTGGACAATAGGCAGTCCAAGTCAGTTGAGTCCTGTAGGTGCTGCCATAACACAAATAATAGAAGAGAAGAAAATCTAGAAGGATTCTGCTATATCAGGCTGAGTTCATGTGAGATGATTACAGCACATCTGATTTTATTTTGTTCACTTTTTGTTAATGTAAGTCTTCAGTTAATGTGCCTGATCAGAACTAAACTTTTAGAAGTGCACAGGGACTTACTTTTGGATCTTTTCCATGGCATATTTAATTTTTGTTTACTGTTTTCTTAGAAAGGGGGGGCGGGAAATGAAGCCAGTGAATATAAGCTGGAATGTTAAGCCGCATGGATGTCTGAGATAATCTAGCCCTACTGCTTTGGGGGAAAAAAACGAATGCCAAAAAAACCCAACTTTATGGCATGTACACGTTATTTTTGTTGATTTAACTGGAAACTTTTAATTTATAGGATTTAGGTGAACTGCTTTGGAAAAACTCTTTTTAATGATTTCTAATAAGACTTGACTTTTCTCAAGCATAGTGATTCTTCCTAATACAGATTATAACTATTGTTATCCTGATACTGATATTTATATCCAAACATATAGAGGCCCCAACTGAGATTGGAGCCCTGTTGTGCTAGGTGCTGTACATACATACACAGTAAGAGACATTCCCTGCCCCGAAGAGTTTACAATCTAAATAGACAAGACAGACAAAGGATGGGAGACAGCAAGTATCCCCCTCCCCCCTGGTTACACAGAGGGGAAAATTATCACTCAGGACATCTGTGACAGACCTGGGAATTGAACCCAAAGCTCCTAAATCCCAGTCCAGAGAGCTATAATGAGGCCATATTTCCTCTTGATGCATAACGTGAGGCATAGCCCCCTGCGTGGAAGTATGGTGCCTTATCGTTATGGTGACAGCCCCTAACGAGCACCATGTAGAGAGATCAGAGCAGTGATGGGTATTTCTAACCAATTCCCTTTTTAATACCTACATTTCAATTCAATAAATATCCAGCTCTTAAAGGGATAAGTTCTCCTCTAAGTTGTACCTCTGCAAATCCATTGACAAAAATGGATTTACGTGAGTGTTAACTGAGGGCAGAATTTACCCTAGACTGGCATAAGAAATTGCTGCAGTTTTCCTTAAGGGATATCCAGTAAGTAAAGTCACTTCTTGGCTCCTGGTTGCTAAGCTTGAGGGGCAGTATCATTCTATATACATTTGCCTTTCCAGTGGGACAGGAATAAACAAATGAGTCTGAGTTTATCTGCATTCACTGTGTCCTAAGATTTGTCCTTACATGCTAGATATAGAATTAGATATGATTATTATTTTAGCTATAATTTATAGCAGAGTAAGCCTGCTTCTCTAGCTCATAAGATGGCACAAACAAGGTGACCATTACTACAATGTGGGAGGGGAGATGGCTTGTTTGGATCAGAACACTAAATTCCTGGGGAATGGTGGGGACATGAGGGGAGAGGAATCTTCTCCAAATAAGATAGCACAGAGCTGCTCTGAGGCCTGGAGAGAGGGTAATAGCGCTGTAGAGGAGCACAGGGTTTCATTACACTTCATGGCATGCATCGAAGTCTGCGTTCATCAGGAATGCGGTATAATTCTGGGACCTTTCCTGGTGGTTCTGGTATATGAGGTCACCCTGTTATCAAGAGGCAAGCTGACACTGCCTCTTCGGTTGTTTCATTTACAGTTAGTGTAACTGCTTGATTTGGCCCATAACGGGACCTTTGGAAAATAGGATTGGGGTTAGTCTCTTTTATTCTCTTTTTTGATTTTGAACTACACTAAGTCTAAAAAAGACATAATCATTCTACTTAAGCAAAGCAATCCTTCCCATCCTTGTCTATGCCTAGAACCATGAAAATACAGAGACTATAAAGAGAGATTAGAATTAGTGGATTATTCAAAATGCGAATGTGAGTCTTGGGCACAGTAAACAGTTTACTGTCTTGGGGAGAGTTCTTCTGTCCCAGCTTGAAAGGTTTCTGCAGACTGGATGTTGACTTTTAGGTTCTGCTCTTCAGTGCAAATGATGATTCAGGCAATTCCCTTTCACCTCCCACCATGGAGTTTGCTATTGCTGCCAACTTTAACTTCTGTTTTGGCACAGAGATATGGTTCTTTTTTTCAGTTTTTTACTCGGCTTTAGCACTTCATGTGGCTTGCACCCTCCCACAAGGCATTCCCCTGTTAGATTACTTCTTGTTTTAAATTATTCCTCTTTTCTGCTGACCCATTTCTTTTCACAGTCCCAGATCTTTCAGATTTGACTCGAGATCCTTTATAGTTCTCCAAGTCCTTTCCCCATCAGGCAGGCATTAGACAGTCACATAATTAACTTTCAGAGGAAGAGTTACTGGTTCATATTTGTTTGCCAGATTTCTGTCTGCATGGTTTTTTTTCCCCTTATACCTACCTGTCCGGGCATGCGTGCTTTCCTTTCCCCATCCTCAGAACTTAACTTTTGCAAGTCTGCAAAATGTTCCATGTTTAGGAAGCCAGCCCGAATGTCATAGGTAAAAGCGCACACTAGCTTAGGTTTCAGAGGGCATTAATATCATTTCAGTCAATCAGCTGGTCTATTTAAAAGTTCAAATGCAATTAGCTTTTGAAATAGAAGTTTCAAGAAAATTCTAAAAGCAATTTACATAGTTAAGACAGATTGTATACTATTAAAATTTGATATTTTATTTAAAGAAATAAAGTTGAGTCTTAAGACTATGATACATATCAGTAATCACAGGAAAATTTAAAAGTTAAGGCTTATTCTGCACACCAGCTGACACTCTTACAAGTACAGCAGCTTCCATTAAAACGTCAAAGTCCTGATCGAAAGGTCAGTGAAGACAAAGGGGTTTGGATCAGTCCCTTAATGAGTATAGGGGTAATGATTTGTTACTGGCCAACAAGCAAGATTTGAAGGTAGATTGCACTTCATGGTTTCATCATGGCCTTTTTCTTTTCACCCACACAACCCACACAAAGTTGCCAACTCTTAATATTTTTTGTTAATATCATGATATTTTTTGGTTTTCCTTAAAGCTCCATATTCTGGAGACACATTTAATTTATGTGAGAAATGTCAGATTTCATTTTTAGTGTCTTGCCCTCATGATTGTGAAGAAAAGATTGAAAATGTAAGCACTAAGGGCTTGCAAACAAGCAGGCAAGTACAAGAATCCAGATTTTTTTTTTAAATCTCATGGATTTTAAAGACACCCATGACTTTTTGGGGCCTGATTCCTGATTTGTGAGTGCTTCAGCTTCACAATACTGCCCTGTCACTCCCATTTGCTCTGCTAGTGTCTCCCATACCTCCCTTCCAGATTTACATCCCCTCCTTGTGTTTGGCTTTCTGCTCTCTCTGCTAAACAAGGAGGGTGGGTGGCAGGGGCTGACATATAAGCACTAGGGGCTTGTCGATGCAAACTGTCACCAACTACCTACATCGGTTTTTAATTCATGCTTTTTCTTGTTTTGGTACAAGACTCTGTGTGGTCAGTCTCTCTTGTTTTGGATTAAGAATGCCTTAAATTACTTTTTTCACCCTTTTTAAAGCCATTTAAGCTAAATCAAAATAAAAATTACATACAGACTGGCACTTTAATAAACAGAGTGTGAATTAAAACCAGTTTTTTTTATTTTGGTGCCATCTTGTATGTAGACTGGCACCAAAATCACCCAGAGCGATTCTCCGTGATTAACCTTCTGTGGGTCCCGAAGTACTTCACAGTCCCTCCCTACCTGCTGTAGAGATCCCCACCCCCTTCCTGCCTCTGTGTTGAGCTTCAACACTGCCCAAGTGTGATCTGTCATTCTGCTCTCCTGCTGAATTTGTGTGCTGTGATAAGCAATGGCGTATAGGCTGTCCCTGAAACACCTCAGGCTCCATTGTAGCTTTAGTGTGCTTGAATTCATTGAACAGGCAGACAGGCTGGTGGCTAGGTTCCAGTGTGCATACAGACAGCTGTTTCCCAAGTCAGGCAGAAATGGGTTGCAAGAGCAGGGTTGCAAGCAGGTGGACTGGGGAAAGGGAGAGACAGAGTAACAGGGGTTAAAAATAAAGACACACAGTCCTCAGACGTTCCCTCCCCCAGCAGGCTTTCTTAAGAAAGGTGGCTTGGCTTTTTGCTTCGAGGAACGCTGGACCCTAGGAATTGCTGTAACAAATATCTAGTTCTCAAAGTTATTGGAAGATAAGCTGGATGTATCTACAGGGCATTTGCTTTTCATGCAGCTGGGAATTGATAAAACTAGTTCTTGAAAGCCTAGTTCTGAAATGAAATGTGTACTTGTTGCGTCGTTGGCTCTTTGACAACGGCAATAATATGAAGATATCACATGGACAGAATTGGGTCCCAAATAACTGTGTTTACTGTCTAAACTATTTAGATATCGGTAGTCTGGATGGTTTCTAGAACCTAGAACACAGTGCGCACCACTAGAGGGCTCACAAACTACTTAACAGGATACTAGCTAATTTCTATATGCTGAAACACCAATCTACTTTACTGAAAAGTAATGAAGCTAATGGATTAGTTTTTTTCTCCCAAGCAATTTAGCATGATTTCTATAACTTTTAATCCGTTAGAAGGTTTTCCTGGCATGATAGAGATTGTTGCTCTTTGGATAAATGCAGGTATTCCAGTTCTCTTTCCTTTCCTTCTCCAACTCACCAGCTCCTCAACTAACAAATGTCTGGAAGGGGCCTCACAGAAGCAATAAAATCCAGTAGCTTTCAGTGTGAACATTTTAGCTAGAAAGATCATTGTTAATATGTAATGGAAAAAATTAAATCCTTTGTGTTATACTGCGTTTAGAGTTACTGGATATATAAAAAGTTTGATCCTTTTTTATACTTTCAAAGAAGTTGCCATATGATTTTTAGCTGCCACTTAAAACTTTCAGAAAGCTCCCACAATTCTGCTGTTTAATAAGACTGGATTCTTAAGTTTTGTATTTGTTTAGATTTTTATCTAAATTAAACCCCACACCAGACAGCATCCATCTGAGCTCCTGGCTTATGTTCACAAGCCCAGTAAAAGGACTTACAGAACATAAAACCTTCCAAAGCAGCATCTCTTCTCCTTCCTACCACACATTCTGACTTCATTGATGGCCTTTGGATTACCAGTCATGTGACCATACTCAAACTCACCATCACATTTTCCCCACAAGACGATTGACCTCATATGACACTCTTCAGAAACCCCCAGTAATTCTCAGAGGTTAAATTAAATCAATATTTTTAAAGCTAAGGTTACTAAAGTTAGGTTAAACTGTATTTTCCCCATGTTTTACATTTTCTCTTTCCCTTTTAGGTATTACATAGAAATGGCTTTATGGATCTGGACATTGAGCATTTTGAGCTGTTTTTGTGTCAGCTGTGGATTCAAGGTTAAGAAACTGCATTTTGAAAGTCCCACAGAGTTAAACCGCCTTACAGTGAATAATGATACCGGGACTGTCTATTTAGGAGCAGTAAATTACCTGCATCAACTTACAAAAGACCTGAAGAAACAGACGTCTGTAGAAACGGGTCCAAAAATGGATAACAAAAAGTGTACCCCTCCCATTGAAAGTCAGTGCAGTGAAGCAACATGGACTAACAATTTCAACAAGTTACTTTTGCTGGATAAACTAGAGAGAAAAATTATTGTGTGTGGGAGCCTTTTTAAGGGAATCTGTGCTATCAGGGAACTGGAGAACATAGAAAATGTAACCTATTATGTCGATAGTGGTGGGGAAAAGTCCTTTGTGGCAAGCAACGATGAGACTGTGTCAACTGTGGGACTAATCACCTCCCTGGACGAAAAACGACTGCTGTTTGTTGGAAAAGGGAATGGACCAAATGATAATGGGATAATAATTAGCACAAGACAGCTTTACAGTGAGGATGGGAAAGACATTTTTGAAACCTATACAGACTCTACAGCTATTAAGTCAGTATATCACTCGTCAAACACACAGCAGTTTGTGGCAGTCTTTGAATATGATCAATATGTTTATTTTATATTTAATCAGCAGGAGAGACAGCCCCTTAATAACCGAACACTAATTGCACGTCTGTGCAAAGGTGATGCCCACTACTATTCTTACTTTGAAATGGACTTAAGCTGTCAAGATGATGATGGCATTTATGACCACTGTCATTCTGTCTATGTCACAACCCCAGGAGAAAAGTTGGCTGAGAGTATAGCCCAAGAGGGACAGGAGAATAGTGCTGTCCCATCAGGTGACAAAGTGCTTCTTGCGCTCTTCAGCAAATTCAACAAAGACAATGGCTCTCTCAAATCAGCCATGTGTATGTTTTCCTTGAGACACCTCAATGAAAAAATGGAAGAATATCGGGAAGAATGCTACACTAAATCTGTGCAAGAAAGTTTTTATAAACCTTTTTTAGCAGAAGAATCACCGCCATGTGGAGCACAGCCAGCGGTAATGTGAACCTCAACTGTAGGCTCTGTTTAAGACTTAACTGTGATGGGAAATAAAATACTAGGAAATCTAATAAAGCATCTGATACTGGGTAGCTGTTTGATATATCAGGCAAAGGTATAATCAGATCATGGGACTGGAAGTTTGATTGCATCTCATTTCCAATTTGATTTTAGTTTTTAAAGAGATTAATTAGACATTGGAACAGCTCACCAAAGAGAAGTGGTAAAGCCATTATCTCTTGGAGCCTTTAAACTGATGTTGGATATTTTCCTGAAAAGTCCATTTTAATTCAGTCACAAGCTATTGTGCTCAACAAAGTTATTTTATGCAGTAGGGAAGTATTCCTTCTGCTATAGAAACTATTGGGTGAAATTCCATAGCTGGTGTAATGCACAAGATCAGGCTATAGATGATCATAGGTATATCTCCATATATTTATATTCACTATCTCGTAGAATTGGAAGGGACCCTGAAGGATCATTGAGTCAAGCCCCCTGCCTTCACTAGCAGGACCAAGTACTGATTTTGCCCCAGATCCCTAAATGGCCCCCTCAAGGATTGAACTTGCAACCCTGGGTTTAGCAGGCCAATGCTCAAACCACTGAGCTATCCCTCCCACCCATCTAGCCTTAAAATCCATGAATCTATGAATTTTCAAATGATATTTAAAAACCTTGAGACTGTTGGTTTTTTGGGTGCTCTAGTGTTTTTAATGTTGGTTTTTCAACTGGACTCTAATTTTTGAGCATAAGGAGTTCTGCATATTTTTTCTGTCCAGGCCATGACCGCCATGTTTTGGCCCCTAATATTTCCATATAATGGTGGTCACCCTTTTCTTTCAGAGCCTGTCAATAACACTGCTTCACTGTCTGGAGAGACTTCAGTCTAGCTAGCCAAAATATTCCCTTCCTCCTTTCCCCCAGCTCCTGGGGTTTAGGGTGATGCTTCTGCGACACTCCCAGCTTTGTTTGCCTGGGAAGCCAAAAAGATCTACTGAGTGAGGTATTGATTATTGTGGTGTCTGGATTTGTGAGAATGAGAATGAAATTTAGGAATTCTGCATGGTGACCAGGACTTGGCATCACTTAAGGAGGGGAAGGAGTGGATTAAAGATAAAAAGGTCGCTGTCTGGCAACCTTGTGATACCAGATTCAATAGGAAGGCTAATGTATGAACAGTCATAGAGGGGAAAAAAAACATCCTTCTTCTAGAGGTAGTCTCTCCAGGTCAGGGTTAAAGAGCATTGGCAGGATGATGTGGGGAAGCTTGCACAGAATCTGCCTATACTGTACCTCTTCTGCCAACAGCACTAACTTAATAAACCAAAATCTGTTTAAATATACCATTTTATAGTGTGAACAGATCAGTCACATTTTTAAATGGCGGGTATTTATGGTTCAACAAATACCTAAAGCCTATTTATTTTATTGTACAAACTGGTTAGTTTTTAATATCTTTTTATATCTTCTTAAGGAAATAGGAACAAAGGTTTGTTTTGTTTTGTTTTTCAATCTGAAACCGCTCCTATACAGTGGGATGTATTGGACCAGTTGTAATTATCAATCTGCTTTGCTGTTGTCGTAAGGAGAGGAGCCATGCTTCTGCTTTTCTTCCTGTTCTTCAAAAAAGATACAGAAACCACTACAATTCTCAACTAATCATCCTTGTATAGGGTAATATTGTGATGATAGTGTTGCATTGTGCTCTGAGTTAGGAGTTACTGATCTGAATGTTTAACATCATTCTATATCTCCATTCGTTATTAGGGTGCAAGCAAAAGTTTCCCTTGTGGTTCTGAACACTTGCCATACCCTTTGGGAAGCACAAATAAAATTGTTGGGAAGCCGCTGTTACAGAAAAAGGGAATGAATCTAACCGCAGTTACTGTGACAGTGGAAAATGGGCATACGGTGGCATTTTTAGGAACTTCGGATGGTAGAATTCTTAAGGTAATGTTTCCGACTTTTAAAGGACTAGAACATGTTTTAAATGTTTCAAGTTGTGTCAGTAGCATGGTTCTCTGTTAAAGACAATTAACTTTTTAAAAGGTAAAGCAGAGTTTCAGGTGTAGATTCTTTCTGCACTTCACATTCTTAATTTTAAAGAGTACATAGGCTATTTCTGAATTACTTCTCCAGCTCCTCCAATGTGCTGTTTTATTTAGTATCACACACATGACATTTAAAGTAGTGAAAAAAAGAAGAAAAATAACTGTTAGAAAACACAAACAGCACTAGTGCTCTAACAATTAAACATACAGTTGCAAATTATAACCACTCTGCATCACACACACAAAAACATATACAAACAGTGAATGAACTAGAGCTGCCAATAAATCAAAGCAGGAAACTATCGCTTTTAATTCTTCCTACCACCCCGCATAGATACACCTTCAGCTTTCCCCCAAAGTCCTGCCAAATGCATAGCTTTTGTAGCGTGCACAGAAATGTCATCAGGTTTTGGCTGTTTCAGACTGCATTCATTCATAAGGCATTAGTAAGGGTAATAAATAGTGTGCCTACCATATATATTTAAATAGCACTTTGTATGGTGAGCACAGCAAAGATCTTTAGTTTTATCTCTATTCAAAGCCAGTTACTTTAAGAACAATTATTATGACCGTAATTCTCCATTTGCATCTTATAATAATCTGGCCCTCCATTAACTGTAGAAATCTGAAAGGCAATATGAGGGCTATAGACAAGGCTTTTGTACATTGACTGTAGGTTGTCGAGTTTTGGGGGAGGGGTGAGCCTTCATTCATACATATAATGTTATGGATCATTTTAACTTAGGAAGCCCTGCAAAATTATTTTGCTTGAATGTTAATGATAGCCACATATATCATATAATTTGAAATTTGGAGCAAACTCCATTGGATAATATAAGAGTAAATAACCAACATGAACGTGTTTCAGGTGCAAAGGCATGAAGTAGAGAGTCTGTTAAGTTGACTGGTCTAAATAATATAAGTTGGTTAAAAAATCAATACAAGTATGAAATACATAGAATGGAGAGAGGTTTTGTTTCATGCCTCATGATCTGTTTACTGCTTTTGAAGTACGTTTCGTTAAATTAGAATGTTTTCCCCAAACACACAAATTTGAGAGACTCAAGTACACAGGATTTTCATTAAAAGTAAATTGAAATACTAAAGTAGCAGCATTAAGCACCTGCCTTTCATTAAATAGGTGTTCCTGATGACTCCTGCAAATGAATACAGCTCTGTTCCCATTGAAATAGACAAACCTGTAAAGAATGACCTTGTCCTTGATGCTACCCAAGAGAACCTGTATGTGATGACCACAACCAAGGTACAGTATCTTACTTTTGGGGAAGGTGTCTATAAAACTTGAGGTGTGCGACTATATCTGAAAAGATTCTTATAATTCACAATTATTCTCATGAGCCTTCACATTTGGTATGATTTCAGCTACCTCTCCATTTATGTCTATATATGTGCCTTTACAACTAACGAGGGCACAGTTAGTAGCCAACAAATGAAAAATGTGTTTCAGGGCATAGGGCAGAGCACAGAGAAAGTGGCTACTGTCTGCTCCTTCGTTTGCCTGCTTCAGCTCCTCTTTACTCTGCATTAATGCCAGCAGGGAGGAGCAGCTGGGCAAGTGGAAGGTGGGTGACTGTAAAACCAAGGACAGTGGGTGTAAAGCAAATTCCTGGTGTTGACAGTTCTATGATTTTAATGGTGAGTCTTGGGATATTTGGTCTCTAAGTCCCAACTGCTGGAGTCAAAAGAGAATGCAAGAATATTAGTTTTCATTTTTAAAAAAAGGTTTCTGGTCCTCATTAGAACTGGTGGAAAGATGGTAAAGAAGCAACCAGAGATTAAAGTCAGAGAGGGAAAGAGTTTCCTGCTTTCCTGATTCACTTCTCCTCCCATCTGTTCAGTGTTTTCCTCTGTTGTGTAAATAAGCAGTGGGTGGTTTGGAGCAAATGTTTTTTTTTAAAGTCTAGCCCCCTCCCACCTGATTCCCAGAGCTCATGCAGAGATCAGGAGAAGTCCCCTGCAGCTTCACTGGGAAATTGGAAAAGACTGCATCACCTCTGCCATACCCATTTTGGTTAATTCAAAGTGTATAGAAGTGGTAGGCTCCCAAATTTGGCATGATGGCTAGCTCCCATATTGGGAATAAAACAGCACCTGTGGCAGTTACATGCCATTATCCTTGGCTTGTTTCCTGTTTAGCTTTTACCAATCTCTTTGATTATAAGTGTCAGAAAATCTGTAAAATTAGATTTTGTTTGCCTTCTAATGCTGAATCTCACAATCTAAACGGAGCAGCTATTTTTTTTAATCCATTAAGTTTACATCAAACTTGTAGAGACAATATAATATCTCTTAGGGCTTGTTCCTGCCTGCCAGGATTATGAAACAAATACTTTGTCATAAGGGAGAGCGAGAGCATCATCCCTTTTAATATTATGTTACTCATGACTGTAGTACCAATTAACGAGAGGGTATTCCAGGATCTGAACTCCAGTTAAGTAAAAATCTAAATTAAAAAACAGTATGAAAAAGAAAAAATGGAGACAAGGACACATATCAATAGATGGGAACTGTCAGATACTGAAGCTTTTTTTTAATTGACCCATATCTTGGTCTCTGCTAATATGCAGAATAAGAACCATATTTTGGATTTTCAGAGTAATTTTTTAGCTATCTGCCAGTTGTTTAAAAGAAAAAGAAAAAGCCAGAGTTATGATTGCCATAGTTTTTGTAGTCTTCAGAAGTAAATCTTAATGGTCAGCAGAAAGAAGAATGTCCCATTTCCATCAAGAGCTTTTGTGCAATTTCAACAGCATATTTAAATAAATAAATAAAGGAAACAAGGTTATTTACACCTATCGCTACAGGAAATCAAAAGCAAAGGCAGTGTGGTTGCTGGGTGTATGAGTAGCATGGCTGCTATTTTCTCCCCTACTGCTTTGTTTGATAGTTTTACATTGCTTATTTCCATTTTTCCACTTGAATTTGTTGTATGGCAACAAGGGATATGAATAGAGAACTGAGATACTTCTGGACATTCCAAAATTTTCATGCTTTTGAACATGTTGAACTCCTGCCGGATAGAAATAACACTTCTGGATGCATTTCCAAGCACTGGGTGACAGCACCAACTAAAATGGAAGGGTATTCCAGTCATAAAGGGAACTGGAATGGCTGTGTTTGCCAGTCAGTTCAAAGTTAGACATGCGGAAATGCCCATCCTACAGCAGCTATTCTTTGCAGAAGTGGAAAGCCATTTGTACAGTGTCTAACGTTTCTGCCCTGCTGTAGTAATTTTAATGGGGATTTCCAGAAGGCACCTGCCTAATCTGGGAAAAATGATGGAAGGGTTCATTTCCAGCAAAAGCCAGATTACATGTTGACTATGCAAAATATCACATTATATTGGACAGAAAATTAGATGAGACTTGCAATGCAATAGAGCAGAAAAAATGTGAAATAGGGCTCCAGTAACAGAGTCAACAAGTCAAGGATTAGGGAAGTGATTGATATGTCTCTATGTGGCCATGGTGAAACCAAGTGATATACTTTTTTCAGAAATGAAGTTGAGTTAAATTGATCCTTATTTTCTTTGTTCATATTGTGTTTGGGTTTTTTCATCTTCATTCTCCAGGTGTTTCGTCTTCCTGTCCAGGAATGTGCTAGTTACTCAAACTGTACGCTGTGTACTCAAGCACAGGATCCTTACTGTGGCTGGTGTGTAATAGAGGGGAAGTAAGTATTGTTGATATTTTGCAGGTGCTGTGTGGGGTGGGTTGACACTGTTCATAGAGAAAGTCCTTATATGGCTGGGTGTAGCAGGCAAGCAAATAAGACAGCAAGAAAAAGAACTGCTAAGACCCATAAAATATAAATCAGTCAAACACAGTTTTATTATGAATTGCTTTATAGTGCGAGGGATTGTATGCCGAGCTCACAGCTAATCACAGGAGCATAGGAACTGACACTTGACTGACTTATCTATGGAGGTAACTAAATTAATATTCAGAAATATGTATTCTTCTTTGAGTGATAGTCCCTATTGTATTCCACTGAGGGTTATGTGCCTGTGCTGCCTCATGGTTTTTCCTGAGGCAATAAAGGACACAGTGGGTGGCTGGCATCTCCACTTCCTTCTCATCGCTGCATGGTCCCAGTCAGAGCTTCTATTCTATCTCCTTGTGATGCACTTTCCAAAACTTCACAAGAAGACTCTTAGTACTGTTAATAGTTTAGATTTATTATTTTGTTCTGTATTTTTTGTTAGATTTTTCCTTCTTCATAGTAGATTTAGGACTTGGGATGCCGATTTGGCAGGGTTTCCAGCCAAACTTCCCTCCCACCCCACCCCATCCAGTACTCATGCTTAGGTACTAGATTATGCCGAAGAAAATTATTTATGGGTTCAAAATCTGTGCTCCCTGCTACTTTTCCATCTGTGATGAGCACCAACACTGTTTGTACTGCTTGGGGGAATCCCACATTGCATCCAGATGCAGTATCTGCCTCTTTCTCTACCCATACTCAAGAAAACTGGGCTCTCCACCTCAGAAAACACATCATGGAGTTTGCCTTAGAACTGGCATTGGATCCTGGCAATGGAACCCCCCAGTACATCGGCCTGAACAGGTGAAGAGCCCTCCCTCTACTGTGGACCCTCCATTGGGCTCCACCAGTACCAGTGCTAAGGCCTAGCTGTGAACCAAGGAAGCATGCACATAAGCATGGCAATATATCATCTTCCAAGTCTAAGAAGGACTTGGCACTATCCATGAGTTCCAGCCACAGAGGAACCAAGCGTTCCAAGACTCACAAGACCGAAAAACTGTCACACTGATCGCCGGATCCATCGGTACTGATTACGGATCCTGCAACTCCTCCAGCTCCATTGGTGCCACGGGAGCAGTTAGTCTCCAGACAGATGCATTTACTGGTGCCAGCTACTCCCACAGAACGGACCATTGACCCCGGGAGACTCTTAAGTGCTCTGGGTCCCCACAACTTGTTTGCACCAGAAAGGCTGTGGGCTCCACATGCCCTGATCTGATCACCAGCTTGCAGTGATTTGTCCTCCGCTTCTTCCCACCACCTCCTGTTCTAGTGGTTCTGAAGGCGCCATCATTTGGAGAGGTTTCCAACTCCTCTGATGCAGATGATATGGATGTCTGACACAGTCCACTGATTCTGTTTCGGAAGCATGACTACCAGAAGGTTTTGATGGCACTGTGGCAGTTCTCCATCTTGCCTTTCTTGCAGAGCTGGCATCTGGCTCTGTGGTTACAGGCTATGGGTCAGTCAACAGCAGGGTCAACCAGATTGGCCATGCTGGAGCTTGTGGCCCCAAAATTCACCCTTTGAACAGGCCTGCTTCCCATCGTCCACAACCGTAGTCGGGTAGGCACTCCGATATAGCGTTGGACGGTGCACTGATTAGTTCAACTCTGATGGTACGAGCGAATCCGGAGAGGCATCCCTCATCTTCTCCAGACATGGCCGCCTCTTCAATCCCCTCCTCCCCACTGGATGACTATTGACAGTTCCAGGAACTGCTGCAGAGAATAGCCAACACGCTAGGGATCCACTCAACGAAGTACAGAAGTCAACATCAGCTGCTTAACATGTTGCACACGTCAGTACCAGTGAGGGTGGCTCTACCTATCAATGATGCCATCCTCCAACCAGCATGCACTCTGGCCATGTGAAAAAAACACCCTGATAGGGGCTAAGACGACGTATTATGTCTCCCCACAAAACCCCCAAAGGGGTCAGAGTTCCTATTCTCTTATCCTCCTTCAAACTCATTGGTCATCCAGGCAGCGTCAGAAAATTCAAGCAGCAATACCCCCGCTCCACCCCATCCGACAGAGAGGCTAAGAGGCTAGACCTCATGGGCAGAAAGGTCTCCTCGGCAGGGCTCCAATTTCATATTTCAAATTGCTTAGCCCTGATGAACAAATATGATTTTATTTACTATGGGCTATTGACTGCGTTTGCAGACAAGCTACCCTCACAGGATTACAATCGATTCCAGGCAGTTTTGCAAGAAGGCAAGTTATTCACCATGTACATGCTACAGACCGCAGTGGACTCTGCAGACATGGCTTCCCATGTCTGGGCAGTGGATATTCTCATGAGGAGGGAATCCTGGTTACACTCCTCTGGCTTCCCTAGGGAAGTGCAGAGCATTGTAGAGGACCTTTCATTCAACGAATCGCATCTCTTCAATTAGAAGACAGATGAGACCCAGCACTCCCTAAAGGGACTCTAGAGCCACTTTAAGAGCTTTGGGTAGCTACACACCAGCACCCAAGAGGAAATTCTACCACTCAACCACAATCAAAATGCCCTAAGGTACACAGATCCAGTCTGCCTATATCGACTGCCCAGTCATCCATGCAACACACCCATTCGTTGCATAAGCGGTATTTCTGAGTGTTCTTCAAGAGCGGTCAACCACTCTCTGTACACCCTGCCTATCTCCTTCGGGGGTGCCTCAAACTCTTTCTACCAGCATGGAAAACAATAACAATGGACAAGTGAGTCCTAGATATTATTCAGAGCAGCTGTATCCTAGAGTTTACAGTGATGCCCCCATCTCACCCTCCACCTCAGTCCACACACGGAACACTGAGGGGAGCTGTGGAGCTAATCCCAGACCCCTTTCAGGGAACAGGATTCTACTTGAGCTATGCCTTAGTACCCAAAAAGAATGGAGGATGGAGACCAATATTTAATCTTGACACCTCAACCATTCAGTTTCCAAACCAAGATTACACTTGGTCACGCTTGCAACAATCATTTCCTCCCCAGAAAAAGGCATGTGGTTTACAACTCTCGATATGCAGGATGCCTACTTCCATATTGATATATACACCTGACACACAGAAGGTTCCTGAGGTTCAAGGTGAGACCTCGGCATCTTTAATAGAGCGTTCTCCCATTCGAACTTAACACTGCCCCACAAGTGTTCACAAAAGTTTTCTTGGTCATGGCAGCTCATCTCAGACATCTGAGTATCTTCGTTTTTCCCTATCTAGATGACTGGCTGATAGCAGCACAGTCCAAGGAAGAGGCCTAGGAATCAACATCATAGCTGCTTCTAGTCCTCTCTTCCCCGGGGGTTAGTTTCAACATCATATCCTTTTGACAGTTGCCTACCGACCAGTCACCCAGAACATGATTGCCAATAGTCTCAGCAGAAACTTTGCAACTGACCGTGAATGGGAATTGCATGACTTGGTAACCACTGACATCTTTGGTCGGTGGGGACCCCCTAGTGAGGGATCTTTTGGCATCCCACAACACCAAATGCACCCAATATTGTTCAAGGGGAGGAATTGAACTCACTCAAAGGGGGATGCCCTATTCATCGATTGGTTGGACTGGATGAACTACGCCTTCCCCCGCTTACTCTCCTACCACGAGTAATCTTCAAGATCAGATGAGAGAAAACAACAACTATCTTGATCACCCCCTTCTGGTCTTGCCAATTCTGGCTCCCGCTTCTCCTCTGCATGTCAAAGCACCCTCCAGTCACACTTCGGATGTTCACAAAGCTACTGACTCAATACAACAGCAGACTCAAACATCCCAACCCACACACGCTTCCACTGACTGCTTGGTTTTTGGATGGACGCCTCCACTAGCACAGGAATGCTCTCTGGCAGTTCAAGATGTCCTTTCAAGGAGCAGGAAAGACTCCACAAGACACTTGTATCAAGCCAAATAGATGTTTTTACTTCCTGGGCTGCACGACAGGGCCTTGTCCCTGAAACGTGGGCATCCTGCTACTCTTTTAATATTTCCTCTATCTGAAGAACTTGGGACTTGCCCTCAGTTCCAGTGCTTTTCATCCACCGGTGGATGGACATTCCATTTTTACCCACCTGTTAACTGTACGATTCTGGAAGGGCCTTCCGTGAAAATACCCTCCCACTCAGCCTATTGCCCTCCAATGGGACATTAACCTAGTCCTCTCCTCATTGACGACCACTCCCTCAAACCTATGGCCTCCTGCTTGCTGTCTCTCCTGTCCATGAAAGTCACTTTCCTTGTCGCTATTACATTGGATAGGGGGGCTGGCGAACTGGGAGCCATGATGGCTAACCCCTCTTTCACCATTTTCCATAAAGACAAGGTCTCTTTATGCCTTCACCCCAAGTACCTATCCAAGATGGTTTCCCAATTCAACCTCTGTCAACCCATACACTTTCCTACCTTCTTCCCCAACCCTCACACCTGTAATGAGGAATGGAGACTTGACTCATGATGTTCACAAGGTCTTGGCTTTTTATCTTGAGCAGATAAAGCCATTTCGGAAATCTCCTAGGCTTTTTGTAGCCATAGCAGAGAGAATGAAAGGGCAAGCCATTTCCACCCAGAGAATTTCCAAGTGAGTCTCAGGGTGCATTACATAATATCAATTATGAGGACGATCCCTACCTGAAGGGATTCAGGCCATTCCATGGGAGTGCAAGCATCAACCACAGCCACACTCCATAGCGTGCCCCTTGCAGACATATGCAAGATGGCCATGTGGAGTTCTGTACACACCTTTTCCACACATTATACTCTAGTGCAGTGGTTCTCAACCAGGGGTCCAGGGCCCCCTGGCGGCCACAAGCAGGTTTCAGGGGGGCCGCTAAGCATGGCCAGCATTAAACTCACTAAGGGCTAAGGCAGAAAGCTGAAGCCCCACTACACAGGACTGCAGGCTAGAGCCCTGAGCCCCAACACCTGAGGCTGAAGCTGAAGCCTGAGCAACTTAATTTCACAGTTCCCCCTGTGGCATGGTGCCCCAAGCAACTGTCCTGCTTGCTACCCCTTAACAGTTTTTGTGGCACAGGTGGGCTGTGGGGTTTTTATAGCATGATGGGTGGGCCTCAGAGAGAAAAAGGTTGAGAACCCCTGCTCTAGTGCATGATTCCGTATGGACACTTTTTTTTTTCCCTCCCAGAGCAGCAGTCCTCTGTTCCACAGTCTCCTCACACCATCCTACCACATAAGCACTGCTTGTTACTCACCTTCAGTGGAATACAGTAGGGACCATCACTCAACGAAGAAAATGAAGTGACTTACCTATAACTGGAGGGTCTTCGAGATGTGTGGTCCCTATCCATCCTCCAACAGATCTTCAGTAGAGCAGGAACTGGAGACACCGGTGGCTTGCTGTGCCCTTTATTGCCTCAGGTGAAACCACGAGGTGCTGCGGGCCGCATGTGCGGACCACTGAACAGCACTACTTTCAAAAGCTCTGGCTCTGGGCAAAGGTGCATGCATGCGCACTACCCTTAATGGAATACAGATAGAGACCACCCATCTCGAAGAACCTCCAGTTACAGGTAAGTAACTTCGTTATCTATGAATGTGCTGAACAATCTTGGAATGTCTCTTGTTTTTACACTGCTTTGATGGAGTCAGAATAGGGGGCTACAGCCTCATAGCGCTGCTTCTGACTGCTAGGATAATTAGCCCCTGGGCATGAGCCATTGGGATTTCATGATATGAGTGCTTGCTGTCTGCACAAAGGGGTTATTTAATTATGGTATGCAGATAAATTTCAGGCCTCTTGCTTCCTGTCTACAAATTTGAACCATCACATTAAGTTACAAGCTTGATGTGAAGCAGAACACAGAGTAACCCAGTGAAGGTTATGCATTCCATGCAGGTCTGTGTAATACACTAGTTCAACTTAAACTCCTCTTAGGTTACTGGCAGCTGAAGGCTGTGTCATATATCATACAAATGGCAATTTCCCCTAGATTTCCCTTCAGGTTTCTGATATAACCTCTGACCTCAATATTGCAAAGTCTTAATGGTCTCTGTGAGACATGGACAAACATGCATTTTTGTACATTTTCTAGTATCTTATTAATTTACAAGGAAAATCTAGAACTCATTTTTTGACATTTTACTTCGTTACACCAAATTATAACCCATGATCAGACACAGCACTTCACCAATTGTGTGTAGGTATATA
The DNA here is from genome assembly GCF_020497125.1 of Mauremys mutica. Classification (NCBI taxonomy): domain Eukaryota; kingdom Metazoa; phylum Chordata; order Testudines; family Geoemydidae; genus Mauremys; species Mauremys mutica. The sequence continues at coordinate 39,996,947 of NC_059072.1, read as the reverse complement.
TGTGTGTACACATACACACACTCAGTTTGTATATCTACAATATTCAGAAGGGAGGGTAGCTATTAGAACAGTACAATTATTTTATTGTTACTTGAATGCTGTTTTAATATTAACATTTCAGTAACTGTCCAGAGGCATTAATCAGGATTGGACTCCATTGTGCTAGGCACCATACAAGAGGTGTAAATGGTGTACAAGGCTGACCCAAAGTTTTGTGGGGCCTATTCAGCTAACTCCCCTCCTATAACGCAGTCTGTCACCTCTTAGAACCAATGACACCTTCCCTGTCTGCCTCCTGTCTTCTGGCTGTGACAATCCCCTTTACCTGTTAGTGAGACTCCACAGCCCCTAATACCCCTGCCTCCTGTAGTAGCTAAGAAAGCCAGAAGATGGGCCTGGAATGGAATCTTTCAAGCAGGAATCATAGCTAATAAATTCACAGTTATAGTTAATAGCCCTCTAACGCTGGAATCAGACAAGCCCACGGCCACAGCTCTGATGCTCTCTGAGTTTTATGGGTCAGTTGTGTCTCTGGTGCTGTTACACCAGTAAAGACCTAAATTTTCCACTTGAGCTGTAGAAACAGAAGACTGGTCAAGGAATTTAAAGTATGTTAAGGCGTAGATGGAACAGGTCTTATTTGGATGAACTGCAGGTAACTGGTTCATTCTCTGAGTTTTTTAATTAAATATCTGTCTGTGGGATTGGATTGTCTATTTTTATGGAATGTAAAATGGCTTATAAGTAAATATTTGTGTTTTGCTTTATCATCCAGATGTCTTACAAGCAGCTATTGTGTTATAATTAAAAACCTCTTCTAACTGAAAGCAAAATTGTCAATACCCAATTTTTTTTTACGAAGTCATTTAAAACAGGGAACACGGATCTTAATCAGCTTTGCATTAGATATTTATATTGTGTTGTCTTTTTATTAGGTGCACAAGGAAGATAGACTGTGAAAGGGCTAATATGCCGAACCATTGGCTGTGGAGTCCAGATGGTGTATGCATGGCTATTACTAGTGCGCATCCTCAAAATATGAGCCGCAAAGCCCCTGGCAAGGTATGAAAAATAGACGTTTTGCCTATTGTATGCTTAAAGTACACATACAGTTGCTATAAGTGGCATATCAGAAAAATACTTATCGATATATATTTGTTTGCCGTGGTGATTTGAAATAGTATTGAAAGAAGTCTACATCTACTCTTTTAGCTGCCATTTTTGCAGGCTGCAATTACAAAGAAGTGTGGGGGGGGGGTTGTTTTTTTAACTTTAGCTGTAAACAAAAGTGGCACATGCTGTTATGGTTGTCAAAATGCTTCTGTTTGAGTGTAGGCTATGTTTATCTGTATTATGGGGAATAGGTTTTTTAAGCTGAAGATCATTGATTACACTTGTGTAGCTTTTGTTTATTTTTTCAGTTTATGAAATGCACGTATCCAGTATGTTCTATAAGCACATGTATGAAACGTTAAAATAATACACAACTCATTAATGGTTCCATGCCCTCTCAGTACCCACTTGCAGCTCACTTAGGCAGAAATTTGAGTCAACAGTTGAGCCTTAGACCATGCTTTGAAAGTCAACTAGTAATAGGAACACAGGTATTGTCACATTAGGTCAGACTAGTGGTCCATCTAGTTGAGTGTTCTGTCTCTGGAAGTGGCAGATACCAGATGCCTCAGAGGAAGGTACAAAAAGCTGAGCACTAGATCAGTATGATCCCAATTAGTTAGAGGTTAGCTTTTAAGCCCTGAAGCATGAGAGTTCATATCTGTTCCAAAACCCTTGCATTTTGTTTTAGTATTTATTGTTACAACTCTGGGTATTCCTCATCATTCACATAAATATCTAATCCCTTTTTGAATCCTGCTGAGGTCTTGAAAGTCAGGCTCTGATGGACCAGGGGAAAAAAGCTGCTGAGTTGGGACTGCTGATAATACCCTGTCAATATCCCCAGATGTTCAGATCTGAAAACTATTAGTGAAAGTGTCCCTTTTGATCAGGACTGATATGGTGGAGAACAGTGAGAGCGAGGGAAGACACTCAAGCCATACTGAGTTCTAGTAGATAAAAATCTATGATGTGAATTGTACCTGAAGGTGAACAGAGAGCCTCTGGACAACAGGTTTTGTGTATTCTCTATGGGTAATGAACTCAAGCAAGCAGGCAGATACATTCTGCTCTAGCTGAGACTTCCCAAGTGGTCTTTAACTCTAGCTCTATTCTAAAATGCCTTGTGATAACCCAATCAGGAGGTAAGCAAGGTGTGAGTGTCCATAGGGAACTGACCATTTTAATAAATCCATTGCTGGAGAATAATCTAAAAGAAAATCATCTGTCTGGAAAAAAGTCACAATCAAAACTGTGAAAAGAGCATGGAAATCACTATCCTCCATTTAATTTACTCTTTCCTGTGATACAACCAAGCTTTCCATCCATCCATCTATTACCACAGAAAAGCTGTAATTCCTAAAGTAAGCTGTCTCAGAGGGGAAAAAGAGGCTATCTAATTACTGACTGTAGTATCAGTAGCTGTGGAAAAAGGGGACAATGAGAAACTATAAAAACAGAACCAGTAATTAACACACCAGTGTCCTGGAGCATCAAAATCCATAAAAGCACCATCTTAATCAGTCCCCATCTTAATCTGTCTCTGACTTTGCTCATTTTTGTTTGAGTGGTGCTTGTTTTTGGTGAAATTTTTTTCTAAAGTAGAATTATGCCTTTGTGTTTACAGGTAGAACTGACTGTAAGTCCGTGGCCAAACTTGACTGAAAGTGACACGCTTTGGTGTCAGTTTGGTGAAGCAACGAATATTGCAGAGTTGAGAGATGGGACTATTATTTGTGATCCTCCCACTACAATTCCTCACACTCCAAAAGGTCAAGGTAAGGACACTGTGCTGCCTCCCGTTTATTTTATGTGGGATGATCACTACCATTGTAATCCTCCATTATCTGTCATTTGCTTATAAGTTTTTTGTTTTGTTTTTTTTCCCAGTTCAACCCACTGGGCTGAATTTTTTTCTTTTCTTGATCTCTTCCTAGTTTCAGCAAAAACCAGTGCAGTCATTTCCATGCATGAGGTTAGTGGAAAAATAGTTCAGTCAAAGTTAATTTTTTTCCAACTAGTTTTTGAACAGCTCTAGCACTTCCAATGTTTGCAGCAGGAACTTGAAATGAGGCAGACAGGATCAGAGATGTGCCTTTTCCTGTACTCATGAAAATCTGTCTAGATTTGACTGACTTATCAGTCTTCCCCCCCCACCCCACCCCCAACTGACATTTGCAGTTGTGCAGTAGAGCTTGTTCAGCGCTTGCTTCTAAATTGTATGAATTTCCAAAGTGTGCCATCTGTTTCCCTGCACCACAGACCATCCTTTCTCATCTGGCAGCTCCCTGCCTTATTCACTACACACCTTTCAAATTCTGTAACAAACTAGATAGGGGTCCTGCAGGGAAAAAATAGTATGTGATGTAATTAAAGACGCTATCATAAGAACATAAGAGAGGCCGTACCGGGTCAGACCAAAGGTCCATCTAGCCCAGTATCTGTCTACCGACAGTGGCCAATGCCAGGTGCCCCTGAGGGGGTGAACCTAACAGGCAATGATCAAGTGAACTCTCTCCTGCCATCCATCTCCATCCTCTGACGAACAGAGGCTAGGGACACCATTCTTACCCATCCTGGCTAATAGCCATTTATGGACTTAACCACCATGAATTTATCCAGTCCCCTTTTAAACATTGTTATAGTCCTAGCCTTCACAACCTCCTCAGGGAAGGAGTTCCACAAGTTGACTGTGCGCTGCGTGAAGAAGAACTTCCTTTTATTTGTTTTAAACCTGCTGCCTATTAATTTCATTTGGTGACCCCTAGTTCTTGTATTATGGGAATAAGTAAATAACTTTTCCTTATCCACTTTCTCAACATCACTCATGATTTTATATACCTCTATCATGTCCCCCCTTAGTCTTCTCTTTTCCAAACTGAAGAGTCCTAGCCTCTTTAATCTTTCCTCATATGGGACCCTCTCTAAACCCCTAATCATTTTAGTTGCTCTTTTCTGAACCTTTTCTAGTGCTAGAATATCTTTTTTGAGGTGAGGAGACCACATTTGTACACAGTATTCGAGATGTGGGCGTACCATGGATTTATATAAGGGCAATAATATATTCTCAGTCTTATTCTCTATCCCCTTTTTAATGATTCCTAACATCCTGTTTGCTTTTTTGACCGCCTCTGCACACTGCGTGGACATCTTCAGAGAACTATCCACGATAACTCCAAGATCTTTTTCCTGACTCGTTGTAGCTAAATTAGCCCCCATCATGTTGTATGTATAGTTGGGGTTATTTTTTCCAATGTGCATTACTTTACATTTATCCACATTAAATTTCATTTGCCATTTTGTTGCCCAATCACTTAGTTTTGTGAGATCTTTTTGAAGTTCTTCACAATCTGCTTTGGTCTTAACTATCTTGAGTAGTTTAGTATCATCTGCAAACTTTGCCACCTCACTGTTTACCCCTTTCTCCAGATCATTTATGAATAAATTGAATAGGATTGGTCCTAGGACTGACCCTTGGGGAACACCACTAGTTACCCCTCTCCATTCGGAGAATTTACCATTAATTCCTACCCTTTGTTCCCTGTCCTTTAACCAGTTCTCAATCCATGAAAGGACCTTTCCTTTTATCCCATGACAGCTTAATTTACGTAAGAGCCTTTGGTGAGGGACCTTGTCAAAGGCTTTCTGGAAATCTAAGTACACTATGTCCACCGGATCCCCCTTGTCCACATGTTTGTTGACCCCTTCAAAGAACTCTAATAGATTAGTAAGACACGATTTCCCTTTACAGAAACCATGTTGACTATTGCTCAAGAGTTTATGTTTTTCTATGTGTCTGACAATTTTATTCTTTACTATTGTTTCAACTAATTTGCCCGGTACCGACGTTAGACTTAACGGTCTGTAATTGCCGGGATCACCCCTAGAGCCCTTTTTAAATATTGGCGTTACATTAGCTAACTTCCAGTCATTGGGTACCGAAGCCGATTTAAAGGACAGGTTACAAACCTTAGTTAATAGTTCCGCAACTTCACATTTGAGTTCTTTCAGAACTCTTGGGTGAATGCCATCTGGTCCCGGTGACTTGTTAATGTTGAGTTTATCAATTAATTCCAAAACCACCTCTAGTGATACTTCAATCTGTGACAGTTCCTCAGATTTGTCACCTACAAAAGCCAGCTCAGGTTTGGGAATCTCCCTAACATCCTCAGCCGTGAAGACTGAAGCAAAGAATCCATTTAGTTTCTCCGCAATGACTTTATCATCTTTAAGCGCTCCTTTTGAATTTTGATCATCAAGGGGCCCCACTGGTTGTTTAGCAGGCTTCCTGCTTCTGATGTACTTAAAAAACATTTTGTTATTACCTTTGGAGTTTTTGGCTAGCCGTTCTTCAAACTCCTCTTTGGCTTTTCTTATTACACTCTTGCACTTAAGTTGGCAGTGTTTATGCTCCTTTCTATTTGCCTCACTAGGATTTGACTTCCACTTTTTAAAGGAAGTCTTTTTATCTCTCACTGCTTCTTTTACATGGTTGTTAAGCCACGGTGGCTCTTTTTTAGTTCTTTTACTGTTTTTCTTAATTTGGGGTATACATTGAAGTTGGGCCTCTATTATGGTGCCTTTAAAAAGGGCCCACGCAACTTGCAGGGATTTCACTTTAATCACTGTACCTTTTAACTTTTGTCTAACTAACCCCCTCATTTTTGTATAGTTCCCCCTTTTGAAATTAAAGGCCACAGTGTTGGGCAGTTGAGATGTTCTTCCCACCACAGGGATGTTGAATGCTATTGTATTATGGTCACTATTTCCAAGCGGTCCTGCTATAGTTACCTCTTGGACCAGCTCCTGCGCTCCACTCAGGATTAAATCTAGAGTCACCTCTCCCCTTGTGGGTTCCCGTACCAGCTGCTCCATGAAGCAGTCATTAAAAGTATAGAGAAATTTTATCTCTGCATTTCGTCCTGAAGTGAAATTCATAATTCTGCATCCTTGTTTGTGTGCATTCAGTTTCCATGAGCAATCATAGTTCTTCTAATGTTTCCTAGTTATTGAGTGCTTGACTTCACAGCAATGTTCCTCTAACATCTATTCTTCATTGAGTGCTTGCTCATGTCGATTCCATTCTGGGTGTTCACGTGACCAAGTGTGTGGCCGTTGCATGTTTTTGCTGTAGCAGTACCGGTAGGGCTGGCTGTGGCACCCTCTGGAGTGCCGCACTCATGCCGCGGTATATCAGGCACCGCCGTCCTTACGCCCTCTCAGTTCCTTCTTACCTCCCGTGGTGGTCAGAGTTTCGTTCTCCTTTTGAACTTTGTGCCTTAGAGCCTTTGTATATAATTTTCATACAGTAGTGTTCAGTAGTTGTTAAGTGTGTGCTTGTTAGTAGTTAGGGTCCCAGTGGGGACTTCGACCCAGGCGGGGCATGCCCCAGTCTCCTGGGTTTAAGTCCTGCTCGGACTGCAACAGGTCTATGCCTGTGAGTGACCCCCATAGCAGCTGCCTTAAGTGCTTGGGGGAGTCACGGGTTAGGGCAGGGCCGGATCTGCAAAAATGTTTGGCCCTGCATCCAAAAAGAGCAGGATATCCACTTCAGGGCTCTCCTGATGTAAGCCAGGTGGAGGGTGGACTCCGAGCCATCCATGCAGGTCGCACAAAGCCCCTCGGCCTCCGTGCGCAGCGCACCGCTGGCACCCACCTCCTCTTGTCACTGTTCACCTTCACCGGTGCCGAAGAAGAAGGCCAAGAAGTGCTTCCCAGCACCGAGCCTGAAGGCTCAGGGGTCACCTACCAAGGGACCTGCGGAACCATGTGATTGTGCCTCCCCGGTTGGGGCTCCCAGCCCCTTTAAAGGTCCACCACCGACTCCCGGAAGCGGAATGGGACCCACTCCCCTGGCTGCACCGTCATCATTACAGGGTTCCCAGGTGCAGAGAGCACACAGGTCTCCACCTGCTCCAGTGACGACCTCAGTGCCGCAGGACCCAACTAAGGCTTCCCAGGAGGGCAAGCCCGCCGTTAAGACCCCTTAGGGGACAGGGGAACACTGCCCGTCAATGGACAGAAGATGTCAATCTTCTCTGCTGTGTCGAGAATCCAGGGGCATGTCGCCCAGGCTGACATCCAGATACCCTCAGCACTACTCACCGGCCTGGGGTCGATGCTCCCCCTACTATTCACGGCACCACTCACTCTCTCACTAGTCATCCTCCAGGCGTTGGTCCCAATCACCGGCACAGTGGGAACGTTCCCCGTCCTGGCACTGGTCTCCCCAGCACCACTCTTCCCGGTACAGTCACCAGTCAATTATGCCTGGACAATGGTCACCAGTAAGCAAACACAGGCATCGACAGCTCCTCTCTGGTCGCCGAAAGGTGGTTCCTCCAGTACGGAAGGCACAGTTCAGCCCATCGTCCAGGTCCCATCAGCATGATTGGGCACCAGACCTCGCTCCCTTGTCTGTGGCACTGCAGTGGTAGCACGGCCAGTGGCCAATGTGGTGGCCATTACCCACCGTCCTGCCCCTCCTCATAGCTCCAGTGTGGCCTTGTCAACATTGGTTCGGCATGCTGCATGCAGCCACCCTGTTGCAGCTACCTTTTCTGCCGGATCTGCTGTCCCACAGCAACCTGCTGCACCTGAACCTGGCATCGCTGCACTTGATGTCCTGGCTGTTGCGTGGCTGAGTATGGACAAACTGGAGTTCTCCTCTGGTATACAATGAGTCCTGCTGGGCAGCAGGAAACCTCCCACAAGGGCTATCTATGTGGCAAAGTGGAAGTGGTTCACGTGTTGGGCCTTGGACTGACACATTCGTGCAGAAAAGGCCCCGCTGCTGGACGTCCTGGACTGTTTACTGCACCTTAAGTTCCAGGGCCTGTCACTATCTTTGATCAAGCTACACTTGGCAGCCGTTTTGGCATTCCACCCTCCATTTCAAGGCCGGTCGATCTTTGTCTATCCCATGATGGCGCGGTTTCTGAAAGGTCTGGAGCACCTTTACCTGCAGGTCTGGGACCCAGTCCCCCCTTGGGACCTGAATCTTGTGCAGTCGAGGCTCATGGGGGGGCCCCCCTTCGAACCCTTGGCTTCCTGCTCCCTCCTGCTTCTCTCCTGGAGGGTCTCCTTCTTGGTCTCTGTAACTTCGGCCCGTAGGAGCTCCCCATACAGTCTTCTAAAAGGACAAGGTCCAGCTGCGGCCGCACCTGGCTTTTCTGCCCAAGGTCATCTCCCAGTTCCACACTGGTCAAGACATTTGCTTACCAGTCCTTTGTCCAAAGCTCCTGCGATGGATGAGGAGTGCAGACTGCATACCCTAGACATCAGACAGGCGCTGGCCTTCTACATTGATAGAACGAAGCCATTCCATAACTCAATGCAGTTTTTCCTTGCTGTCGCTGACAGGATGAAAGGTTGCCCAGTGTCAGCCCAAAGAATCTCCTCTTGGATCACGGCCTGCATCCACTACTGCTATCAGGTGGCAAAGGTGCCCCTGCCGGCAATCATGATGGCTTATTCAACTACGGCACAGGCGACAGCAGACTTCCTGGCGCAGGTGCTGGTCCAAGACATCTTTTGGGCCACCACTTGGTTGTCCATCCACACGTTTGCATCACACTATGCGCTAACCCAGCAGGCTCAAGACATTGCTTGTTTTGGCAGAGCTGTGCTGCAAGACTGTGAACTCCGAGACCACCTCCGTTGATTCTGCTTGTGAGTCACCTAGAATGGAATTGACATGAGCAAGCACTCGAAGAAGGAAAAAGTTACCTACCTTTTGTAACTGTTGTTCTTTGAGATGTTGCTCATGTTCATTCCATTACCCACCCTCCTGCCCCTCTGTCGGAGTTGTCGGCAAGAAAGAATTGAGAGGGCGTAGGGCCGGCAGCATCTGATATACTGCGACATAAGTGCAGCACTCCAAAGGGTGCCACAACCAGCCCTACGGGTACCGCTAAGGCAAAAATCTCCCAACGGCTGCTCACGGGCTCACACTAACCTAGAATGGAAAGAAGATGAGCAACGCATCTCAAAGAACAAGTTATGAAAAGCTTATAAAGAGCTTATATTTTTCTATGTATGATTTCTATTCTACATGCATAATGTTGCATTAATTATTACATAATAGTACTTAAAGTATTCAGATGCTGATACCCATGAATGTGGCTTTCTTGATATCTGGCACAACAAAATTTCAGTGTGCAAGCACACTAGAAGTCTTAGTGCTCAGCTGATGACAATTAGGTTTCGTTACGGAGAGAAGAGCAATGTAAATTAATTACCCTCTTTGAACAGAAGTATCAAGTTGCTGACAGACATGTTCAGGTACTTAGTATAATCTAAGTACAAAGAATAACATAATACTTCATTATTTAGTAGCCAGTCCACTTTTTCTATATCTTCTGTAATGCAGAATATGTGAAGAGACTTAAGTCCTTGTCCACGTTGATAAAGTTGATGTAGTTTGACTCCATTCAGCACATAAAGTGATATGGGAAGCCTATCAGGAGAAGCATCAGAATAATCAAAGCATCTAGAAATAATAGAGGCCTCTGAATTTCTCACAAACAAATCCATCTGAGAGAGCCTTCAGAAACCACTATGAAGATGTTCAAAACCCTCACTGGCACCACAGCAGAAGGCAAACTGTAACCACCAATGGCAACAGAATGATTGCTGGTAAAACGTGACAAAAATCCAGACACAACCATTTAGTCTTGAGAAGCTCCACCAAGTTGAAATCATCCACACTGCTTTAGTTGTGAAAAATTCCAAAGCAACTAGGATACATTCCAAATTGAAGGACACCTATTTGCAGATCTCATTTTAAGTTGTCCCTGCAGTACGAGTTGGATACAAACCTAACTGAAATTTTCCACCAAACCAGTGGTAGGCAAAGTGATCTTACAGTCAAGCTGCCATCACCCTTTCAAGAAATTATTTGAGGAAAGCACAGTTTGCAATTGCTCAATAGCTTGTGAAATAGCTTGTCACAGGAGTTTAATGGTTTCTGCAAGAGGAATTGTAAATATCCTCATTGGAGAAAGGTTTTCCATTCTTAGTTAAGTAATGATCCGGATTAGAAATACATTCATGGGGAAGTTATTTACAACAAGCCAAAGGTCTAAAGTCGTAGTTTAATATTTCAGGCATTACTGTGTTTACTGAATAACTTGTACAAGGTTGACTTGTTCTAATTCATATGAGTTTATAGAGTTTGATGCACAAATAGTACAAGCAATTTTACAGGAAGAAATATCCATACTTTATGAAAATATTTTCTTAAAAATAACTCTATCAATTTTTTCTTTTGTATTCAATTCTCATTTTCCTTATTACCTCAGTTTTCATCCTTCTAGTACCTTCTTAAGGCATTTCCATATTATAATACTATTCTGTAATGTTGCTTACTTACCGTTTCTCTTTATGTATCCCATCCTATGTCTTTGCACCATCAGTTCCTGAAAATTTAGTAAACGTTAAGAACAAATAAAATTAGTTATAATCATGAGTGTGATAGTTTTAACCTTGTGATTCCAGTTAGGTGTTTGTTTTACATCCTGAACAAATAATAAAAACATCATTGCACCATTCTACACAAGAGCTAAAGTATTCAATAACTTATTTCCTTTTTTTGGTAGATCATGTTTCAGTTTCATTAATATTAACCTTTGGAGAGGAAAAGATGTTTTTTGCCTCGGCTACATATCCTTTCTATGACTGTGAAGAAGCAATGAATCTTTCTGAAAATCTGCCGTGAGTATTTTATCTTCTTAACTTCTTGTTTCATCATGCTGTGTGTGTTCAGGTATCTGAACTATTTAGTTAAGGCAGCTGACTCCTTCTATAGTAAACCATCTGGCACAGTCAGCATTCCCTGATAAGTCCTGTTGGCATCCAACTTGCAGATCGAACTCTCAAACTATAGACTCAGACGTCTAAATTATCTGATTTGCAAGCACAAACTTGACCTATCTGGGAATCTAGGGCTTTCAGACCTCACAGATTCAGGCCCAAAGTTCCTATGATCCATATTGTGGCTTTTTCATGCATGCTGCTGTTCAGGCGAAGCAAGTGACCAGACTAGGTTCTTTAATTATTCTCACTATGAAATTGTGAACTCGGCATAGTAAGGATTTTGTAGCAAATTGTTCTACTTTGTATGACTAAAAATGGAGTTTGGAGTTTTTTTTTTTTTTTTTTTTTTGACAATGAAATTTGAATGTTTAGGACCAAAAAAAAAAAAAAACCACCAAGAAATCTTGTCATGACCCATCACATTATATTTGTAGATGCTACTCCTGTGCAAGCAGTAGATGGAATTGCCAGTGGAGGGAACATTTCTGTGAAGACTCATCTTTGGAAGAGGATGTGATTAAACAAAATAAGGTAAAAATTTAAAATTAGAATAAACAGGTTTTATTTGAACACTTGCATATTTTCTGTAGCATTGCTACTAGATCAGTTGGTTGGACTCAACTTTAGAATCCTGATTTTTATTTAAAACTTAACTTCATAAATACAATGTTTTGTGACTTTAAGTGAGGGTGGGAATGTAGAGGTGTGATTAGGGAGGGGAAGCAAGATAGAATAATGTCTTAGGGGATATTTTTGTTCATTTTACTGGCTTGTTTTAATGGGAGGAATAAGATTTCAGGGCTGGGAAAGATAATCGTCTACAGCTTTGGCATATGCTGTAGTTATTTTTAGTGTGTCTAATTTGAAAGGGTGTAATCAAATCTGTCATTTTATTTTAAGCATGGAGTTCTTCAGAACAAGAATGCCATTGTCCAAAGGCTGTTGAGATTTGTTGTGATGGAAGATTTTTATTTTAAATGTTTATCGCCCTAGGAGGAAGATTGCCCACAGTTTCTAAATCCCAACCCTCTAATAATACCAATGGAGTTCCCAACAATAGTTCATTTTGAAGGAAAGAATCTAGAGAATTATCAGGTAAGTGAATTAATTCCAAGTTGTCATTTGACTTAGTTTAATTTCAGAGTTCATCCTAAATTCCTAAGACATTAGTCTGGGTTTCCTCTGAGTAATGTTACTGCTTTCAAACCCCTCCCATTTAAAATGTGCATGTAACTATTCATTATTGTAGGCTGCCCATAAATGAGTAACCCTTGCACTGCCAGGATAATTTTTTTCTCTGTGTTTGCTTTCAGAAATCAAGGATGAACTCCTGACTTCACTGAAGTTAATAGCAAAGCTCATGTTGTCTTCAGTGAAGTTAAAATTTGATCTTGAGCATTTAAATTGTATTAATAAGTAAGGCTGTCAGCTATTTGCGGTTAACTCAAGCAATTAATGCAAAACAAATTAACCAGATTAAAAAAATTAGACATGATTAATCAGTTTTAATCGCACTGTTAAATACTAATAGAATAATTTAAATTTATTATAAATATTTTTGGATGTTTTTCTATATTTTCAAGTATATGTATATTAGTTACAACACAGAATACCATGTGTACAGTGTAAAAAGGTCAGAAAAAATAGTATTTTTAATTCCCCTCATATAAGTACTGTAGTGCAACCTCTTTATTCTGAAAGTGCAGTTGACAAATGTAGCATTTTTTTTACATAACTGCACTCATAAAACAAAACAATGTAAAACTTTAGAGCCTATAAGTCCACAAAGTCCTACTTCTTGTTCAGCCAATCACTAAGAGAAAAAGTTCGTTTACATTTACGGGAGAGAATGCTGACGGCTTCTTATTTACAATATCACCTGAAAGTGAAAACAGGCGTTTGCATGGCACTGTTGTAAATATCTTGTAACGCCGGGTATGTGCCAGATATGCTAAACTTTTGTACGCCCCTTTATGCTCTTTCTTAATCTTTTTTACAGTGCAGATATTTGTAATAAAAAATAATAATTAGGTCTGTCAATTGCAATTAATGCATACGATTAGCTCAAACCAAATTACCATTCATTTTTAATGAGCGTTAATCATGCACCAGGGTGCCATGCTCAGGGAGGCTACATAGTGTGCCTCCGGAGAAGATGTTCCTCTCCTCCCGCTGCCATGCGCCACTGCAGCTCCAGCCTCTTCACCCTACCCCTCATCCCCAAATGGATCCACTCCTAGCCAAGCTGCTCCAGACTGGGAGCCTGCCTCCTGTCTGCTGCACAGAATGTGGACGGGAGGGCTGATATCGGGGTGTCCTCCTACCCATGTAACAGGGGGAGCCTATCTGCTGCTGGCTCAGGCATGAGTGCTGCTGACAGCTGCTGCTGCTGCTCACTGAAAAAGCATTCAGGCTCCCAAGTGCTCTACTTAGAGTCAGTGTGCCCCCAATGTGCCTCTCACCTCCCTCCCCACACACACGTCCCCCAACACCACAAATATTTAAATAAATCGTATTCTATTATTGATTCCGTGTGATTAAAATTGCAGATAATTGTCTATTTTTTAATCTCATGATAAATTTTGATTTTTTTAATTGTTTGACAGCCCTATTAATAAGAAGAAAAAACTAACAAATTTATTTTGCCTCAATTGTTGTGCAAGAGGAGACCATGACTCTTTCACTCAGGATACCCATCTTGGGGAGGGAACCCCAGTTACTAGGAAAAGCCAGATTATAGTAATGGGGGATTTGAGTATTAATAATATAGATAGTTGGATTTATGATGAGCAGTAGAACCGCATGGTAAATTGCCTGGTGAGTGCTAAGGTTGCAGATCTCATGAAATAGCTAGACAGATTTATGTGCAATGCCTGGGGGAAGAGCTGGTGATTCTGGTACCTGTAGGTGATCTTGGCGTAAACCTTCCGTTCATGTCAGGATGAATCAAGGGTAGTGTGTGGTCCTGGATTTGTAGACGTGGCCCACAGATCATGATTTGGCCACTTGTGCAAAATGAGTTTGATACCCCTGCCATAGGCAGGGCCTGGAATGATGAAAATTTCAGTGCGGGGGACCTAGCAGCTACCAGATCTTTTAAAACCTTTCTCTTGTTGGTTAGTACCACAATGTATATCCATTATGTTTCTCCTGGCTTGCCTATTTGAGATCTTTCTGCAGTGACAAATGACAGGCCCCTCAAGGGTGAAGGAAGTTTTCCCTTTTTGTGGTATTTTGAGGTGCCAGCCATCATAGTGAGTTTTAATATCTTCATCAAAAACAAGACTAGAAGAGAGGTGCATTCAGAAGATTTGGGATCTTATGGCTGATGCCTGTTTATCTCCCAGTGAGTGAGGAGAGAGGATAGTTTTGAAAATGCTGTTCATGATTATTGTAATAGGCTGGGGATGGATGAATCACACCCCATAAGATTTCTATTTTGGATTCTTATCTGTACCAAACAAGTTCTTGACCTGGGGACAAATGCGCCTCACTAAATAGAGCTCCTGGTGGAGGCCTTTGTTCAAGAGCAAACAGTGGATCTGTAGGTTGCTTTAAATAGGGGAAACTGTTGTTTTTCTGTCTCTCCCTTTGAAAAAATTCAGTAGGGTATTAAAGTAAATCCAAGCAATTACAGTATCTAAGGGGAAAACTGCTACCAGAACAAGTAGCTCAGAGAGGCACTGAATTGGGAGTTGAATGCTGGTCAGCTGTTCTATTTTTAAATTTTAAGAGAAAATTTAATCTGAGTCCTCAAAAGCCAGGCAGGTTTTCACAGTGTGAAGAACTGAAGTCCCAGCCTTGAAGGTGTGCTAGATAAATTGAACTGTATGTGAGGGCTGTTTTTCCACATCAGAATCTTGGATACAAGGTTCTCCTGTCTGGATGTGCCATCCTCTGCTATAAACATGCATATGTAAAGCACTGGTCAGTGTGTGTTGTCCTATGTACCCAATTCACAGAGGATTCAAGTCTCTGATGGCCTTCAGGCAGCTTGGTTGTTTACATCAAATTGTAGAGATGCATTTTAGTTCTATCAGGAATGTGAGAGGCTGAAATACAGCTTTAGCAACATTATTTGAAGGTTATTGAAAAAAAAAGTGTAAAGTGGAGATGAGTAAGGAAAAAGTCAGCAATATTTCTTCAGGAAGAGGACCTCTGACAAAATTTAGAAATTGGATGATGATAAAAACCTCGTACAACTTCGAATGAGGCAATCCTTTGTGTGTGTTGGGGCTGGGGGAGTGGTGAATGGTGTCTGAGGTGAAAGGGTGGTTTTTAGAACTAGTCAGGAAATTATTTTTGTTTTCCTCAAAATTTCCTGTAGTGAAATATTTGAGGAAATATTTTTGAGTTGGAATATTCTTCAGAAGATTCTGGTGTGGTTTGTTTTTGTTTTTTATTAAAAAATACGGTCAGTGGAAAGCAGCCACTTTTAATGAAAACTTAATTTGTCAAAAATCCAATTTTGCATTAAAAAACCCCTCAGTTTTAACAGAAAAATTTAGACCATCCTAGAGGCCTTGTCTTCATGGCTTTGATGTTTAAATGCATTGGTCAGGATGCTTTGTTTTTAGTTTCTGTAAATACATCTTGTTAGCTATAGTGAAGACATTTTGACCTATTCAGCAGTGAAGTCCTGGGACATTCTCCTGCCCACTGCCTTTATTTAGTTATTTATTTATTTATTTAATTAAAGCTTCAGGAAAGCCTTTTTGGAGCTTGGTAGCCCATTTTCCTCCCTTGGTACCCCATAAGATCTTGTTATGTGGAGGAAAAGGTCCTTCTCCCTTAATAATATTATAATGCTCTTGGGATTTGCAGTGGAGAGAATTGCCTCCTTTGTCTGTCCTCACGCCCAGCCCTTGCATGAATCTTTTGGTGGATGAAAGACTATCCTCTCCCCATTTTTGTCATGGATAAAGGACAACAGGAAGAGAAAACTATTGGTGCCTCTTGCTACAGCTATTAGTTACATAAGCCTTGTGGCCCCCAGGGAGAGCTATCCCTCCTGCTTTTGAGCCGCAGCTACATGTAAAACAAATTTGGGCATCTCTCAGGCCTCAAATTATTTAGATGTCCGCAGCCAGAGAAGGTGGTTTACCTACCCTTGCAACAGGACTGGAGAATTGAGTAACCAAAAAATCTTATACAAAATATTGGGAAGCATCCATCTTGCCATGTACCTCTGGGAGCAGAACCTCCTCCCAGTGCACCGTGAAGATCCTGATTTAAAGGAGGAGTAGGCCATTGAATAAGGTCTCAAAATCCTCCAAAGGCATCAAAAGTGAGGGAGGGCTGCTCCTTGCTGAAGCAAAGGGAGTAGTGAAACTTTCTGGTTTCACACAAAGCTAGCAAAGGTTGGCTCCAGCTTCACTTGAATTCTCAGGTGAGGTTCATGTAGTCCCATGATCACCGTGCCGACGGAACCTGCCTGCTTTAGTTCATAAACCTCCCGTGAGCCTAGAGAATGGGATTCACACAGCTCTGTTCACAACGCAGCTGATGTGGGAAGGCATACTCTAGATAACTTTGAATTTTGTTCTTAACTGCTGAAAATGAGTGCTAGACATTCTCCTACTTTCTTTGTGCTGCTCTGAAGCTTGGCCTTTAAATGGATGTTGAAGAGGCAATGTTGGAGCAAGTAACAGATGATGTTAACACTATCTTTAGCTTTTGTTTTCAGGTGATGATTTAATTGGTTAGCTTTCTACATCTGATCTTATCCCTATCAGCCCGGAGCAGTATATTGCTTATTTACTTTTTATTAAGCTCAGTGGTACTATAAAAATTCTAAGCTGAACATTTCTCTTATATAGGATAGCTCTTTTAAGATTGGAAATGACCAGTTTGAATTTGAGGCGCCTGTTGACAAATCAGATGATGGAAGTTTCTCATTCCAAAGTAAAGAGGTAAATGTTAAAAAAAAAAAATGTTTGTTTAAAAAATATACAACATTTTGTGTCCTGTTGTAATACAGAGTATGTGCATGCGTGCGCATGGCTGGCCCTCAAAGGAGATACACCCTAGTTATGCACCTGTAATGAAGATTCTTCTCCTTTGCCCAAAGGCAAAAGCCTACAGCTTTTGGAATCGTAGTTCCCTAATTCTCTAGTCTTTTTTTTTTTTCTTCCTGATAGCCTTGATTTCAGCATGTATGCTGCTCATGCATTCATTATACTGTGCCTATGGAAAGTCTGGGCCATATGTTTTTGATTCAGCCTGGTCAGACTGATTGAATATTGGACTAAGAGACAGGACTCCTGAGTTCTTCCCTGTCACTGACTCATTGACTTTCCTGTGATTTCGTTTCTCAGTCTGTAAAAATTTCACCGTTCACTGGAATTAAGTGCACTCGGTCTCTGGGTGCCTTTTCAGAAAAGAGAAAATGTATACAAAGTTCTATTATTCTGTTTACCAAGTTATAAATTAGGTTTATAGATTTTATCCTGCTCAGGATAAAGCCTGAGTAAATAAGCTGAAGGCCTACTAGCTCACCTCACAAGATTTTTTTTTTTGAGGATTGATTAATGTCTCTGCAGCTGTTGCATTGATTTATATGATAAGTGTTTTCTTCTTTGTCTCCCCTACTTTTTGAGGCATCGTATTATGGCCATCTTCTTTTAACTACAAGAACTATGATGTGTTTCAGAGCCTCTGAATGCTAATCCTTGTGTAGCCAGAGTGTGTGTAGTTAGGGCGAGGGAGGGCACTACATTGTTGAAGAAACATCAGACCTTTCCTTAGCACATTGAGCGATTATGCTATATTGTCAGTAATAATACATCCTGCTGGTTTGGGAAGGAAGAGTTTTTAGCAAGTCTAGAGCTGGCAATTTCAAACAGTTACTGAAACTCTCTAAATACAATATGCTAGCTACTTGGATACTTACCACTAAATATAAATCAGATCATGAAAATTGATGATCCAATGTCAATTCAGTACTGCTCTCCATTGACCCTTCTAGATTCTGATTGCTATAGATTAAATTAATTACCAAAAGTTTCCCTGGCTACATTTGGCGAAAAACAGAAACAGAGCATAGATTTGAAATGTTTTATATGCTTTCTGAATCTTCATAAATCATGTTAAGAATTATGGGACACAAAAATTAACCTTCCAAAATTAAAATAAGCAGATGCAAATATCTTCCTGTTTCATCTTTTCCAGTTTTCCTATGGCGCAAATGAAACTCTACCACTTAATCTGTTCATTAAAACAGATAAGGTCAAGATTGACAGTAAACTCATGGGTAAGTATGAATTATGGGACTCAGAGGGAGTGAAATTACAGTAAATTGAGATTTATTCCCATAATAAATTTTATCTTCATGACTCCAAGAATGTTACCTTCTCAAGTTTTACTGGTTTTGGTAAAGCATGTAATTAAATCTGGCAGGGCAAAAGTGTTAATACAACTGCATGAATTAAATGTCACTGTTGATAACCTCTTTAAAACTTTGTATATTTAAAGTTTTATATAGAAAATACCTTTAAATCTGATTCTGCTCTGAAAAGCAACTCTCTTAAAAATGGTATTATGAGGTTCCCTTGTTATATCTCAGTAACATGATAGCAAACTTACTCCCTTCATGGGTAAAAAGGTGGCTTTTCTTACTGTCATCTCTACAAACCTCACCAGGGATCTGAAGTCTAAAACTGTGTTCTGGCTCATACATCGTCATCAATGATAGATTCTGCAGTCTTTAGTCTGGTTGACAATGAAAAGCCAGAGAAATATTCTGTGGCAACAAAAAGTATGCAGTCATGATCCCTGCCATGAATTGCTTTTTCATTTAGTTTTATTTATTTATTACCATTTATAATGGCACAAAAAATGACAATTAAATCTATGGTCCTGGTCTTGTAAGCTACTATGTGCTGGCAGAGCCCCATTGAAAACAATGGGCTCCATGTGGGTGCCATAATAACCTGCCCCCCATGTAACAGTTCTTAGGATTAAGATCCTGCAAACACTTTTTACCAGATATAGTGCTTGTTACTATAAGTCCATATGAGTGAGACTAATGTCACTCATAAGTAATGTACCCATGCAGATAAAAATCTTTATACATTATTCCTGGTATATAATAATATTTAAACCGTTTAATTTTGTAGAGGCAGCACAGAAGCAGTGGAGTTTGAGGGATTTCCCTATGTTGCTTCTGCATGGCTGGGAGCACTTGTTAACTCAAGCCATTTCTTCTCCTGTTATGGGGAAATCACATTGTAACAGTGCAGCATCAACATTTCCATGCCAAAGAATTGTGATGTTATAAATCCAGAATCTTACAGCATCTGCAAAGGAGGGGGGGGAGTAAAGAAAGAAAGAAAGAAGGAAAAAAGGAAGCAGTGTTGTTATTAAAGGAAAGCTCTTATTCAAATACAAACCTACAATGATCACAAAGGAAAGGCTGGAAAATACTAGCAAAATGCCTTTTTTTCTCTTTTGTATGAATGTTTTTTTTATCCAAATTCTCCCTTACTTTAAAATTTCCTTACCATGTGAAGTCTATAGCATAATGGTCTTTAAACAATCACACTGCATCTTGAAAGGTACTGACTTTGGAGGAATGGACTTTGCTCAGAAGGTACTCAATTATTTCAATTCCAACGCTTTTGAACTCTCCAGTAAAAAAAACCCCTCTACTTTGTACAACACAAGTGAATACTAAGTTATGATAGCATTTTAAATCTCAGACCACTGGGGGTTTTTGAACAGTATGAAATCCAATATAGCTATTCCTTTTATCTTTTGTCCTTGTTATCAATTACTTCACAGCTTGAATCTAAAGGTGATGGATAAGTCTGAATCTAATGAGTGGCTTTCTGCTCCTGTATTTAATGACAGGTTTCAGAGGGGTAGCCGTGTTAGTCTGTATCAGTAAAAATGACGAGGAGTCCTTGTGGCACCTTAGAGACTAACACATTTATTTGGGCATAAGTTTTCATGGGATATAACCCACTTCATCAGATGCATGGAGTGGAAAATACAGTAAGCAGGTATAAATGTATCCATTTTTTCATGTGCTGTATATTTATACCTGCTTACTGTATTTTCCACTTCATGCATCTGATGAAGTGGGTTATAACCCATGAAAGCTTATGTCTAAATAAATTTGTTAGTCTCTATTGTGCCACAAGGACTCCTAGTTGTTGTTTTTTATCTTTAATGAGTTGGTCAGGGAGTGAAGGATTGTTTAACACTTTAAGACTCTATCTTTCCCTGTCCCTTTCATGCCTCTGGGTGTGAGAGACTTCAAGATGTTGCTGTGCTGACTTTGTTTGAAGAGAAAGGGAGTGAAACTTCCGTTCTAGCAATTCAGTAAATATATTCCTTTGCTTTGTCAGGTTGTCATGTGGTGATGTGGGTGGAGATTGTAGGGTGTGTGAAGGCAAAGGGAGGATTTAACAACCCCGCTTGTTAAAGTTCCTGTGTAAGAACAGTCTATTACCAGTTTGAGTGCTAGATTAGGAAGGCAATCTGTTACATCTTTCAAATTATGTTCATGTTTGTAGATGTGGGAAAAGCTTTCCCAGCTGCAGCCTGTGCTGTCTGTTTCAAGGATAAAGGGAAGTGTTAACTCTCTTGATAAAGTGGGGTTGTCAGTCTGGCACCTTTTACCCAGCACTAAATTTGCTTGTTTGTTTTTTAATTGCAGAATGAATGAGTAAATAAATACTCTGTTTAAAATGACTCAATGACTGAAAAGCTCCATGTCCAAGTGGTTTCCAAATCAAATTAGCTTAGTGTACAAGTAAAAAGAGACTCTCCTCACCCCTCCCATAACTCTTAATACTGCAAACTCAGCTTGGAATCTCAGTCAAGTTAGGTCTTTTTCTACAGTTTCATCATTAATAGTAACAAGGGTCCTACAGCCCACCATAGGCACCCTGTGACCACCAGTGCAACTCCATTACCTTGAATGGGTTCACACTGGTAAAACTGGTTGAATTTTAGAAACCATCATTGATAGTGCACACGAAGGAGTAAAATCCAGGTCTTTCACTCTCAACTGTATTAACACTGCACAGTAATGAAAATAAAAACTGTCATTGAAGTCACCAGTTGAGGCTCTGAATACACCCAGCAAGCACATATGCTGTTTAGTAGGTTCTGTTTTTAAAAACGCGCTCTCCAAGGAAGAACCAGACTGAAGTCATTCAATAACGTGTGTTGCAGAGAGACTGGCTCTACTGGGCACCACTATATTGTGCATGCCTAACAAAGAAAGCACAAAACTGCTGAGGACAGAGATGGAGAAAATGTGTTTTTATATTACTAGTCAGTTAGAAAAGTAATCTGACATGGTCGCCTCTTGAAATTAGCATTAAAAATCTATTGCTGTTACTTCAATGCCTAATTGCTTATTACTAAATTAAGTATCTTCTATTATTCTGCAGTATATAAAAGTGCACTGAACTGATAGAAGTTGGAGAGTGATTTAGCTGGTGCTCTACCCAGCATTCTAATCCTCTGGCTAAAGAAGGGCCGGTGCATGCCCTTTTCAGTCAGACGTTTTGAGGATGGACTTAACCTACGCATTCCAAAAGCAGCCGTTTTCCTCTCCTTCCCAAACCCCCTTCCTCAGCCTCCAGTCAGCAATGTTTACTTGCTGCACTTCACTCTAAGGAAGAACCTTCCTCCAGTGCTTTCATTAATATCACTTGGTAAACTGACTAGCAAGAAGAAAGACAGCTACAGGGCTGCTTGCACTACCCTTCTGTCCTGAGATGGTGTGGCACCTCTTCAACTGATACAGTTTCCACTATAGTAGCTGTCAAGTGCATGTCCAAAAGTTCTCTTCCAAACCTGGGCTTTTCTCATGGTGCTGTAATGCTTGGCTGCATAGCTAGGCTTGAGTTTTACCTACTAAGGCTGATTTTGCGTGGTGATCATGTATCACAGCCTAGCTCCATGGTCTTGGCAAAGCACATTGAAGGGGTATGATTTGTTGAGCACACTGTGCACTTTAACATAAACTAGGTACATTTTAGTTCATGCCAGCAGGGTCTACACAGAGCAGTTAGAGCAGTTTACAGATCACACCCCTCTAATGTGTTTTGCTGTACCACATAGACAACCCTAAGGTCCAAGGTAAGCTGTGATTCTCTGGGAATGTTGGTGCATGGCTCGATAAAAGGAGCCCTGTTCAGTAGCTAGCCAGCATGACAGTTGTGCTACAGTCTCTATGGGATGATTGGCTCTGTTAGTTGCTAGGTTACCCACTGTGATTTAACTGCATATTTTGCAGAAGGGACAGTGCATACTTAGGGGGTGTCAACTCAGGAGGAAATGAATTGAAAACCATGAGACAGTTCACTTACTGAAAGGGAATAATAAAAGACCAGGAATAAATTAATGAGTACTGCCTGGGTCTACAGAAACCACTAGATTTCCTGAATGCTTCCAGGGAGATTTTTAAAGTGTTGATTTTGGCCTAGAAAGTCCTAAATGACCTGGGAGCACCTTACTTGAGAGATTTCAGAGTAGCAGCTGTGTTAGTCTGTATCCGCAAAAAGAACAGGAGTACTTGTGGCACCTTAAAGACTAACAAATTTATTGAAGTTAGTCTTTAAGGTGCCACAAGTACTCCTGTTCTTTTTACTTGAGAGAGACTCTCTCCCTGTGATACACTGATGCGTCTGTGATCAGCAGAGGTGCTGATACTGGATCACTCTCAATACAATAGAGGGGGCCTTCTTGGGACTTTGGACTCTGGAATACTCTCCTCTCTTCTCCTATCTAAAATAGCCTGGATTTTTAATGGCTGATGTACAGGGGCTGTAGTATTTGAAGAGCTACTCCCTGGTAAAATGAGTGAACAGATTGAGCTGTATTTGGATTTCTAATTTTAAATAATTGGTAGGTTGTTCAAAGCTTGTGTATGGAAGCTTTTATTGTGCTAAATTGACAGAAAGTAAATAAGTAAATAGAGCTTCTTGGTTCTCAAAAAATACCTTTTATATAGCTAAATACACTGTGCTTTGGGCAGGATTGGCCTATTGAATTGGAAGACTCTGGCCATGACATTACAGGTTTTCTTCCCCATCGTCTTGTTAAGAGAGCATATCTGAAACAATAATTGACTTGACACTGCACTTGTACATCTTTTTATAATTGTCATTTTAGTGACTTTATACAACTGCTCTTATGGCCGAAGTGACTGCAGCTTGTGTCTTGCGGCTGACCCTGGCTACGAATGCGTCTGGTGTGAAGAAGAGGGCAAGCCACACAAATGCATTTATAAGAATCTGTGTAAAACTTCTACAAACACATGCCCTCATCCAGTCATTACTCGGGTAAGATGATTGTTTTTCTGCCTACCAGTATATTGTCTTTTCATGAAGATGTCTCTGAGAACATTGCATGCTGAAAGAAGGCTTTCTCAAAACATTTAAATAAGCTTCTAAATTAGCTGCCACGAGATGGTATTGGCACGGTGTGTCTGCAAAGCTTGCCAACAAGAGAGATCTATCGCAATGTGGTTGAAACCATGCTAGCAGTACGTACTTAAACATGGTTGTTGGTACCAGGGAGTTAGCAGAGTTTACTTGACCATTATGGATATATTCTTATCTGAGCTCTGTGCTAACCAAGCATGCTGTAGAGCATACCCTAGACCAGTGGTCTCCAACATTTTTACACCCAAGATCACTTTTTGAATTTAAGAGCAACCCAGGATCTACCCCGCCCCTTCCCTAAAGCCCCGCTCCACTCACTCCATATCTCCCTCTCTCCGTCACTTGCTCTTCCTCCCCTCACTCACTTTCACATGGCTCCATGCACTGCCCCTCTCTGCAAGCACCGCCCCTGCAGCTCCCATTGGCCTCAGCTCCCCGTTCCCAGCCAATGGGCGCTACAGAGGCAGTGCTTGCAGAGAGGCTTCTGGCTCCCTAGCTGTTGACTTTCTTGGGTAGAGACCCACATGTCTCTCCCTCGTGACCAGGATATTTCCATGCTGAACAGTTCCCCACCTTCACTGTGTTATTCCCAGAAAAAGACAGACTGAGACAGAAGAGACCTACTCAGTATTACAGAGAAAATGAGGGCAGGGGACTGGACTCGATGACCTCTCAAGGTCCCTTCAGTCCTAGAATCTATGAAAAAGTATTAAAACAGCAAAAGAATCTACACACATGCTAAGAGATTCCCCTGGCCCCTAAAACTGTCTCCAACATGGGCTCTGTCAAGTGAGTCCCTCAAACCTCTGAGAGGAATCTCTTTTGTGGTCACAAGGTCATAATAACCTCAGCTCAGAACAAGGACCAGTCTTATAGCACCTCAGTAGGCCAAGTCTTTCTCACCCTTTCTTTAAGGATTAGGCACTTCCATGGACCAGAGGTCCTATTTATTTGCTGGATCAGAAGGAAGGTGTTGAGTCAGCTTAATTTCAGGCTATTTATTCAAAAATCCATGCATCTCCCCATGTAGTAGACCATTGTTGCATGAGGATGGGCTAGTAGTTGCCATTCAAAGTTGATAGTCCTAGTTGTTCTCAGTGATGGTACTTCAGCGAAGTATTAAATGCCTTCCCCCACCAGGGCAGCTGTCCGAACTGCTGTACAATAGGCTCTAGTACTCTGAGATTAAAAAGCTGAAAGGGCTTTCTGGAACTACTACACAGAAACTGGTAGACAGGTGAATTATCAGAACATTGGAAGGTTCAGATAAGTTTCAAATTCAGATGCTTGTCTGAGCTTTGGAAATCCACCTCTACCACGGGGACCCTTTTTGGTCCTTATCTTCAATCACAAATATGATGATAATGTTGACTCCTCTCATCTGATACAGTAGGGACTGATAGCAGATTAGCAGAAGCTTCTGTGATCATAGAATCATGGAATTCAAGATCAGAAGGGACCATTATGATCATCTAGTCTGACCTCCTGCAAGATGCAGGCCACATAGCCGATCCACCCACTCCTGAACTAATTCTCTCCCTTGACTCTGCTGTTGAATGCTCCAAATCATGATTTAAAGACTTCAAGTAGCAGATAATCCACCAGCAAGCGACCCCTGCCCCATGCTTCGGAGGAAGGCGAAAAACCTCCAGGGCCACTGCCAATCTATCCTGGAGGAAAATTCCTTCCCGACCCCAAATATGGCGATCAGCTGAACCCCGAGCATGTGGGCAAGACTCTCCAGCCAGACCCTCTGGAAAAAGCTAACAATATCCCAACATTGACCCTTTGTACTAATTACCAGGGTGGCACGTTATTGACCTATTGACTAAACCCGTTATCCTATCATACCATCCCCTCCATAAACTTACCCAGCTTAATCTTAAAGTCATGGAGGTCCTTCGCCCCCACTGTTTCCCTCGGTAGGCTGTTCCAGAATTGCACTCCTCTGATGGTTAGAAACCTTCGTCTAATTTCAAGCCTAAATTTCCTGACTGACAATTTATATCCGTTTGTCCTCGTGTCCATATTAGCACTGAGCTGAAATAATTCCTCTCCTTCCCTGGTATTTATCCCTCTGATATATTTAAAGAGTGCAATCATATCTCCTCTTATCCTTCTTTTGGTTAAGGAAAACAAACCGAGCTCCTCAAGTCTCCTTTCATACGACAGGCTTTCCATTCCTCGGATCATTCTAGTGGCCCTTCTTTGTACCCATTCCAGTTTGATAGGCCTTTGTGCACCATTCTTTGTGTCCCAGAGTCTACTGTGCATCTGATATGGTCCTCCAAGCAGAAATGATTACAAAACAAAACAAATCCACGTGCACATGCAAACAACAGGAAGGATAAATGCAAATGCTCTTGAATTAGCTAGAAATGCTCCCCCAAGTGGTGCAATTCAGTCTAATAAATCTCAATACATCATTTAAAGAATGTGATATTTTGAAAAATAAGCACAACAAAATTATAAAAAGGATCAAACACCAGGTAGGAATTTTGTATACAATAGGTACAGTCTGCTGGGGGCTTTGTTGTAATAAACTGTTATAGAATCCTATGTTTGCAGTGATATAGCTGTGTTGGTCCCCGGTTATTAGAGAAACAAGTTGGGTGAGGTTCCATGTACGTGCAAAAACTTGTCTCTTTTACAAACAGAAGTTGGTCCAGTAAAAGATATTACCTCATCCACCTTGTGTATCTCATAGAATTTTATTGCTATTGGAGATTTGAAATCTACAACAGGTTACAATTGCTTCTGTACTTCTAACTAAGCATGTAATTTAAGTGGTTTCTTAGCCTCTTTTTTATGAGGCCTCTGTAATAAAAAAAAAAACCTGTATTTTTAACACAAAAGTGTAGACTGCAAGGTGATGTGGATTTAAACCATATGAAAGAGCAGCACCATCATCGTAATTTTCAAATTTGCTTTCTTTTTTCCCCTCACAGATTGAACCAAAGACTGGGCCACTAAGTGGTGGAATCCTTTTGACCATAATGGGATCTAATTTGGGTATAAAAGCTGAAGATGTCAAAAGTATAACCGTGGCAGGCACAGAATGTCTTTTCAAAGAGGAGTTCTACTCTGTTTCCACCAGGTACTTGCTGATGTTTTCTGTGAGAGATTTTAGAGAAAAGATTTCCGTGCAATCATCAGGAAGTATTAATACAAGAGGCAGTAATACAGTGTTACCTAAAATCGTTAGTTCTGACATCTCTCAGGATTTATACAAAACCACGTTACATAACGGGTAGCCAAACTGTGGCTCAAGAGCCCCATGCGGCTCTTTTACCATTAAAGTGCGGCTTGCAAGCCCCCCACTCTTCCCCGTCCTCTGCCTACCAGATTGGAGGGGTGGGGAGCTCAGAACCTCTGCCTTGCAGTGGGGTGGTGGAGTAAGGTCTTCTGTCCAGCGGGGAGAGGAGTCTCGGGGCTTCAGCCCTCCAGGTTGCACCTGCCAGTGCTTGAGGCTTCAGCGGGAGTGGGACTGAAGCCCCGAGCCCCAGCTCCTGTTAGGGAGCCCCGGCTCTCGAACTTCTGAAGACTGTCGTATGCGTCTCGGAGGGTCAGTAATTTTGGCCACCCGGTTTATATAACCACTTGTACACAGAAACAGATTTGTCACATTGAGTGCTTTCTTAAGCTTGTAATAGATTTGTTTGTTTGTTTGAAAAGCTGTCCTAAATATTTACTACATATGTCTAAAAACTATTTGTTTGTTGCTTAAATTAAAGTCATCATAGCCATTTAGCCCAAGTCTTATCAAATAGATAATTTCAAGATTAAATCAGTTTTGAGATGAGCTCATGAAAAGTGCTATGTAAGGAATAGGTGGTGATATTAGTAGAAGCAAGCAAACAGTTGAACCGAGATGACTGATAATTGTTTATATTTAAAACTATGCAGTTGAACCTTGACTCTCTTTTGGGTTATTTTAACTGTATTACAGTAACTCCTGTTTTTTAATCTGTTTAACAGGAACTTTTGAAATGTTTAGGTAGTGGCTAGTTTTTGAGAACTCAGTCGATGGATTTGGAAGTTTCAGGGCTTTTCTACACTGCCCCACAGTTCCAACTGTGAGGGTAGGCACTGCTATTCACACCCCCATAGTCTGAATGTCAGGCAATGTCCCAAGAATCTTGAGAATAATTTTTGGTCGGAACAGAAATCTCTGTACACACGAGTTTCTCAGTGGCTGTTTTTACACTTATCCATACGTGCAACATCATCCTCAGATGCACCTCTTTCTTTCCCGTCCCAAAGTATTTGCAGAAGCATCACAATCACAGTATAGCCATAAAAGAATTCCCCCCAATGTCCTTGATTTTGTGCCTTTTCTAAAGCTTTGTGATTTAGACACATGGAGAGAAGCCAGATTTTAGGTGACTGTATCCTTGTATCTCAGCAATGTTTCTACTTTGTTTAGCTCGGTCAGTGTGGTAAAAGGAATGAATGTATACAACTTGCATACTGTAATTTAAATCTAGGTGTGTCTAAGGGTTGAAAAAATAAGGTATTCCAAAAGCAATTTAGAACACATGCCTGTAACTTTATTTTTGTACCACTTTCCATTCGCTTTGCACATTTTTTGGTGTTTTACATTTTTCTTTTTTTGGATGCTTTAGAAATCTTCAATCTTTCCCTTTGCTTCGCTTTTTCTTTAGTAAAATGTTTGATGTTTTAGGAGACAATATTGTCTATTTAGTAGAGAGGAAGAGAGAATCAGGAGACCTGGGTTCTCTTTCTAGCTCAGCTATTGACTTAATGTGTGACCTTGGACGACAACACTTTTTGTCTCTCTGCCTCAGTTTCCCCATGTGTAATATAGAGGGATACTCCTACTTACCTACCTCTAGAAATGGCTTACTGATTCTCAGATTAAAGGCACTATTATACACCAATACAAAGCCATTTTAAAAAAAACCCTGTTATCCTGCCACTACTAACAGCACCACTGCATATTTTATATTATAATGACCACTTCTCCCTGTCAACTTCTAGTAGTTGACACATTTTGCGAATTCTTCTGAAGGTAACATTTCCTGTCTGTGCCTGACAAGAAGACGTAGCTTTCAAGAACACAGTAAAAATTATGAGGAACTGAGTGCAGGTTCCAGCAGCAATATGTAAGCCAAGGTTTACAAGAATTTGGAAAATTTTGTCCACGTGCCAGGACTCCGACAGATAATTCTGGAGTGATCTGCCATGGGACTTGACAACCCTTTATTTAGGTCGTAATTTAAGTACATTATACTGGGAAGAGTGATTTTCATATTTAATTCTTTCTTAATAGATAATAGTACATTGTTTAAAGAAGAATAGCAATCATCCCAAGACTGAAAGAGCCAAAAAAAAGAGAAACTCACCAAAAAATGCTCTTTAGTGTGCTACTTGATTACTAGTGTGAGTTTGATCTGTCAATAGTGACCAAAAGTCACTGCCATTCAATAGCTGCTTAGTAGTCACTGTGTAGCGTTGGCGGTCCACAGCTTTGGTCCTAATGGATAGAGGACTGAAGTATCCTCTCTCACCCTTAGGGGATGGTCTCTTCATGACAAGGTTGAGGTGCAGTGAGATATGGTGAGGAAACTTGCACTTCTGCTTGTGCTCCATATGGTAGCTAAATAAAGACTTCAGATTCTAATGCTGTCAGAGTGATGCCTTATGTGTGCATTAAGATCCACTTTTTTCAACAGATGAAATGGAGAAAATTATAAACTTACTGGTACACTTGCATTATTTCTGATTAGGATTGTGTGTCAAGTTGGAAACGTCTCAGTACCCTCACAAGGTGAAATTGAAGTTGATATAAATGGAAAACAAGGTAGCTCAACAAGTGAAGTGCAATTTACATACCAAGTAAGTATGTTCTATAGTGTTCTATGTGTTTCTTGTGTTTTACCATTGGGACAAACAGAAGTGATTGTATTTTGGAGACTTTATTTCAGAAACAGAAATATTGGTCTCTGCTCATTCAAGTTGGAAAACACACTCAAAGGTTTTAATATACAATAGAAGCAATGAAGATCCCTTTGAACAGCAGATACAGAGCCTTGAAATAGGGCAATGCTGCCTACAGTTCAAATGACAAAAACTATGGTAGAGAAAAAGCATCTGTAATGAACCTAGGTATTGTGTCATTGCCGAACAAAAAACTCAACATTGAAAAATTAGGCATTCTTTAGACATGGTAATTGCACTAGTTTTTTCATCAGTGTGTTTAGATTAGCCAGTATTCTTAATCATTACAATTAATGTGTAGCCACTGAAGAATAAGTAATGATGCTGCACATTTTAATTTAATATTTTTCAACAGATTGTTTTGTTCAAAAGCACGGCGTGCTCGGAAATAAGCAGTGCCACAGACAGCATGGGGTGCAGCACATTACACATGCGATTTGCTTTGATTGTCACTATACTGAAGGAAAGTCCTCAACTGCATCCTAATTGCTGTGCCCCAGTGTGGTGCCTAGTTGTAGTTGTTGCAGCCTAGGGCTTTAGTAGCCTGTGTTGTAGATTCTAGTGGCTTTAGCTGTATATGTGTGGTCACTAGAAGATAATATGGATCTGTTATAAGGGAGAGGTTTAAATAATCCCATTATCAGATTTGATAGGTTAAAAGTAAAGCCTATAAAACACAGCATGTGAGGGTTGCGTTTTACTCCTGTCCTTCCCCCTCTCCCCCCATGCAGTTTTAACTTCCATGCTATTAACTCTTAAGAACCCCGGAACAACAAATGTGAGGGAAGAAGTGGGACCCAGCAGTGAAAGGTGGGGCAAGTCTAGAATGGCAGCCAGTGGAGCAGGGTAGGGTCCTTGTAGAGAGAAGGCAAGTCAACTCACTGTTTCCAGCACAGCTCCTCCTCTTGCTAGTCATAAATCTGCTCTTTCTAGAATCATAGAATCAAAGAATATCAGGGTTGGAAGGGACCTCGGGAGGTCATCTAGTCCAATTCCCTGCTCAAAGCAGGACCAATCCCCAACTAAATCATCACACCCAGGGCTTTGTCAAGCCTGGCCTTAAAAACCTCTAAGGAAGGAGATTCCACCACCTGCCTAGGTAACCCATTCGAGTGCTTCACCACCCTCCTAGTGAAAAAGTTTTTCCTAATATCCAACCTAAACCTCCCCCACTGCAACTTGAGACCATTACTCCTTATTCTGTCATCTGAGAACAGTCTCTTTGGAACCCCCTTTCTGGTAGTTGAAAGCAGCTATCAAATCCCCCCTCATTCTTCTCTTCTGCAGACTAAACAATCCCAATTCCCTCAGCCTCCCCTCATAAATCATGTGCCCCAGCCCCCTAATCATTTTTGTTGCCCTCTGCTGGACTCTTTCCAATTTTTCCACATCCTTCTTGTAGTGTGGGGCCCAAAACTGGACACAGTACTCCAGATTAGGCCTCACCAATGTTGAATAGAGGGGAATGATCTGCTGGCAATGCCCCTACTTATACAGCCCAAAATGCCATTAGCCTTCTTGGCAACAAGAGCACACTGTTGACTCGTATCCAGCTTCTCGTCCACTGTAACCCTAGGTCTTTTTCTGCAGAACCACTGCCTAGCCACTCGGTCCCTAGTCTGTAGCAGTGCCTGGGATTCTTCCGTCCTAAGTGCAGGACTCTGCACTTGTCCTTGTTGAAGCTCATCAGGTTTCTTTTGGCTCAGTCCTCTAATTTGTCTAGGTCGGTCTGTATCCTATCCCTACCCTCCAGCGTATCTACCACTCCTCCAAGTTTAGTGTCATCTGCAAACTTGCTGACAGTGCAGTCCACGCCATCCTCCAGATTATTAATGAAGATATTGAACAAAACCATCCCCAGGACCGACCCTTGGGGCACTCCACTTGAAACCAGCTGCCAACTAGACATGAAGCCGTTGATCACTACCCGTTGAGCCCGACGATCTAGCCAGCTTTCTATCCACCTTATAGTCCAATCATCCAGCCCATACTTCTTTAACTTGCTGGCAAGAATACTGTGGGAGACCGTATCAAAAGCTTTGCTAAAGTCAAGGAATAACACGTCCACTGATTTTCCCTCATCCACAGACCCAGTTATCTCTTCATAGAAGGCAATTAGGTTAGTCGGGCATGACTTGCCCTTGGTGACTCCATGCTGACTGTTCCTGATCAATTTCCTCTCCTCTAAGTGCTTCAGAATTGATTCCTTGAGGACCTGCTCCATGATTTTTCAAGGGACTGAGGTGAGACTGACTGGCCTGTAGTTTCCCAGATCCTCCTTCTTACCTTTTTTAAAGATGGGCACTACAGTAGCCTTTTTCCAGTCATCCGGGACCTCCCCTGTTCGCCATGAGTTTTCAAAGATAATGGCAAATGGCTCTGCAATCACATCCGCCAACTCCTTTAGCACCCTTGGATGCAGCACATCCGGACCCATGGACTTGTGCTCATCCAGCTTTTCTAAATAGTCCCGAACCACTTCTTTCTCCACAGAAGGCTGATCACCTCCTCCCCTTGTGCTGCCCAGTGCAGCAGTCTGCGAGCTGACCTTGTTCGTGAAGACAGAGGCAAAAAAAGCATTGAGTACATTAGCTTTTTCCACATCCTCTGTCACTAGGTTGCCTCCCTCATTCAGTAAAGGGTCCACACTTTCCTTGACTTTCTTCTTGTTGCTAACATACGTGGAAAAAAAAACTTTGTGTTACTCGTAACATCTCCCGCTAGCTGCAACTCCAAGTGTGATTTGGCCTTCCTGATTTCACGCCTGCATGCCTGAGCAATATTTTTATAGTCCTCCCTGGTCATTTGTCCAATGTTCCACTTCTTGTAAGCGTCTGTTTTGTGCTTAAGATCAGCAAGGATTTCACTGGTTGCCTGCTATATTTACTATTCTTTCTACACATCAGGATGGTTTGTTCCTGCAACCTCAATAAGGATTCTTTAAAATACAGCCAGCTCTCCTGGACGCCTTTGCTCCTCATGTTGTTCTCCCAGGGGATCCTGCCTATCAGTTTCCTGAGAGAGTCAGAGTCTGCTTTTCTGAAGTCCAGGGTCTGTATACTGCTGCTCTCCTTTCTTGCTTGTGACAGAATCCTGAACTCGACCATCTCATGGTCACTGCCTCCCAGGTTCCCATCCACTTTTGCTTCCCCTATTAATTCTTCCCGGTTTGTGACCACCCCTTTGCTCCCCCTTTCATATATCTCATTTTTCATATAAATATCTCCTGTCTGTGTGTTCCATTCTATGCATCCGAAGAAGTGAGCTTTAGCTCACGAAAGCTCATGCTACAATAAATTTGTTAGTCTTTAAGGTGCCACAAGTACTCTCATTTTTCTCTGAAACTTTCCTGCATCAATCATCACTCTCCTTACCTAGACATCTCCACAAGTTCCCAAAACTGCCATATTCATCTATCTCAGTTGTAATGTTTAAGATTTCTGGAGCAGGGACTATATCAGTAGAGCATAAAAGGGATGGGGGCTTCGCAAGAGAGATTGTGTTGCTCAAAAAAAAACCAAGCCTGAATATGGGAAAAGAGATGATACTTTGGGGCTTCATATTTCCACCATGTATGTCTCTACTTACAAAATGTGCAGCAATGCCAAGTAGCACCAAATTTGAAAGGGTAATGCTGAGTACCTTAAGCTGAGAGGCCGACCTCTTGTTTGGCTTGTCTTCCCTATCTTTCCATGAGGAAACGCAGACCGCTTCTGACAGCAGAAATAAAATTAGTATGTAGTTGTCACACATACTTGTACACGTCTACAAGTGTGGAATGGTCCTTTCTGGCTTCTGGCGTGGCAACAGAAGGTCAAAACAGACAATCTAGTCTGTTTATATGGTCTTAAAAGCTTCTGTTTTGGCACGGTTTGGAATCTTATTTGTTCATTGTGGGTAGGTACTCTACAAGAATGCTCATCAGACTTTTTTTTAGTAGAAAGAAGACATTTGTTTTGTTTTAAAAGTATCCAACTTATTCAGTATTTCTACATGTGGGGAATAAATTCCTCTTTTAAAATAAATACAATTTCTGCTGTGTATTTCTACTGTTTTGTTTCTTTCTTGGATACGTTAACCTGCTGTTCTCCTACTGGGAAAGATGGTAATGTGTGTCCGTAATCCATTTAGAGCACCCCTAGCATATCAAATAGATTAAAGTTAAACATTCAGTGATAATTTTAAAAAATGTTATGGTTACACAAAAACATAAGCGTAGCATTAAATAAAATAAGACAACACAGACCAGTTCAGTTCCTCTCTGCAGCAGTCCCTTGTACATAAAGGCTTGCATGTTGTCAAATGTTTCTAGTCTGTCTTCCCTTTTACAGCATCCTTTCATATGCAACTAAGTGCAGTAAAATTCCTTCCATGCCTTGTAAATCACTACCAACCTTTCCACTTGAAATTAACTATTAGGAGTCCTGCTCCACCGAAGTCACTGGTCCTTTTGCCATTGACTTCCGTGTAAACAGAATCAGGCCATAAGTTAACAATGACTTGAACATTCTCTTGTCAGTTTTAATATAGCCACTCCTGGTACAATGGAAATAAAATGCTACTTCTAATTTCTCAGTGTCCAGCCATGCCAAACATCTGGAAGAGCTCTAGACGTCTGTACCAAATGAAATAGCAGCACCTGAACAGCCAAAAGCCAAACCAGTTTTCTTTCGCTTTATCTGACTGGTTGCTTGTTGCTGTGGCAGTGAGTCACAATATCAAACTACAAAGCGACTAAGAGTACTACTCCTGGGGGAATACTGTGCCAAACAATTAAATATTCTGCACACAGTATTTTAAAATTCTGCATATTTTGTCAAAATAACACAATATAATCATACCAGTTTCAATTATTTTGGTAACTTATTTCATAATACCTGTCAGCAAGTATGTTATTAACAATATAGACAACAAAAATGATTCCTCCGAGGAGCAGAGAGTTAAAGAAACCACCTACAGCAGCCCAGTTCCTGTTTCTCTGTTATGCTTTTGTTGGGCAGCTCAGTCTGGGTGTGTCTCACATTCCAGCTGGGTGCATCTTGGGGGAAATTCTGTCCCTCCAGCCTTAGACACCCACACCCTCTACCCCCCAGAGCCCAGGGATCCAGAGAAAGAAACAGCCTGATGCTGTGTCCTGGGCTTGTATGGAGTTTCATGCATGCCGCCTCCTTCCTTCAGGACGTGCTGGGAACCCTCCAGCTTTCTTTCCCCCACCCCTCTTACACCCTGGGCAATGTCCTGTATTTGTGAGCTGGAGAGCTCGGCCTGGCTGTGTCCAGCAGCCCCTAGTGGTGGCCAGAAGCTCTAAAGCACCAATTCTGCGGGGGAAAATGAAATTTCTTCTCAGAACATTAATTCTTCGTAAATTCATCATTCCACAGTCGTGAAGAATTCTCCTAGAAGTAGTACCTTTCATCTGTACATGAGTGAAGTTTGCTAATTATATACAAACAACATTAGTCCTTCTCAAAATAAAGGCTCCTATTGGGGTTAGATCTTGAGTCCTAGCCTGCATGTCTGGATGACCATGAGGCTGAAATGGTTGAGGATAGAAGGATAGTCACCAACGCAAAAGCATTTTACACCTAGTTTTGGTGATCTCCAATGTCAAGTTCCGGGTCAGGCATCTTTAAGTACAGCTTTTTCTCTATGTAAGGCAAATAACGGCATATTCCTTAAAGTAAAAAGGAAAGAGAATAGCACTATAGACAAAAGCTTGCAAAATTGCTTTTGAACACATTTATTTAGCCATCGGATGCACTATAGAGAATACTTTAAAGGAAACTTAGAAGCTGTTAACCTCTACATTAGTACAAAACACACAGACTCTTTTCCTTAACTAAATGAGCTGGTTGGCTAGCCGAGTCACTGAAATGGGGGAGGGAGAGGCCAAGTTAGAGCCAAATTTTTGTGTGTGTGTGTGTGTGTGTGTGTGTGTGTGTGTGTGAGAGAGAGAGAGAGAGAGAACGAACACTAACGTGGCTGGTGAGCTTAATCCCCAAAGCCCCCGCACCTCAACACTATCCAAAGTTGTCATCTTCCTCAGATATTTTTCCGTGTACTTGAGGCTCTTTCTTCACTTGCCCAATCAAGAGCAAAGCAGATATTCAGGGAGCTTTTAGCCATCACAGCGCCATTTTAGCAAGGCAGTTATGGGACTTGTAGTGTTCTCATCCACTCCATTATTCATAACCACCAGTCTCTCTCTCTCTCTCTCTCTCTCTCTCTCTCTCTCAGCTGCTTCATATGCTTCATTACAACACCCTGCTTGTTCTCTGGCCTGGAAGACTAGTAGCCAGCTTCTTTGGGGTCAGAATGCCACTTCACCAGCATCCACTAGTAGATGTAGCCAGGGGATAAAGTAAGAGGGGAGTGCAAGGAGCACAACCTCCCCTGCTCCTGAGGGTGTGCTCCTTCTCTCTTTCTCCTTTTTTCCCCTTGATTTGAGGGAGGGTTGTCCCCCTGCTTCTTGGTTCAGGAGGCAAGGACTCTCCAGGGTGAGAGCGCAAAAAGGTAAAATGATGCCCGGCTGAGGAATTCCTAGGTATGAGTGTGCTCTGTGGGCTTGTTTTCACTGCAACAGTTTGCTGCAATTACTATGTTCAAGTCACTCCATTCAAGCTAGCCTTGAATGAGAGCATCTGCTCTGGGAAGGGTAAACTACTTGAGTTACTACCTCCAAACTGTCACAGTACTGACTGGTGTATTCTTGGTTCTTTGCATTGCACTAGTCTGAACCACTCCTTCCAAACTTCTGTGGTGTATTATACAATTGCATGGTCATAATACCTCTAGGAAATGCAAATCACAAGCAGAATACCAAAGAAAAGTATATAAGCTGAAATTTCAGGCAATACAAAGAACATAGCAGCTACTACTTTCAGCTAAAACGAGCAAATTGATTAACATAGTGACACTAAACTTGGGAAAAATAATTCAACCAATAAACACACAAGCAACCATACATACCCAGAGTAGACAATGTACGGTGGCATCCCTGCAACAAAGCTGCTAAAAGTTTACCATGAGGTTATCAGAAGACATCCCAGTTGTTCAAGGAATGTTATACCTAGAAATAGATAAAACAATTAAGCCAATGCAGAGTACCCATTGCATAAAGAAGAAAAAATGGGAGTAGTAAAGCAAATGGAAGAAGAAGGCATCATTGTTAGTAACAGAGCCCACAAGTTGGATAAACAGCATGATGGTCACCGAGAAGCCAGGCGAGCTGTGTATTTGTATTGATACAAGCAATTTAAACTGGGCACTAAAAAGGGCTCACAACCACATGCCTACAATTGAAGTATTGCCTGATTTAGCAAAAAGCAAAAATATACTCAGTACTTGATGCCAAAGACAGATATTGGCAAGTGCTACTGGATAAGGAAAACAGCTACCTGGCCACACTTTGGACACCAGCAGGTAGATACAGAGATTGAGAATGCCATTGAGAATCAAACCTGCAGCAAATGAATATTGACGCTGCCAATAAGATGTACTAACATCTTTGCAGGCTCAGCATCATAGCTGAAGACATTCTAGTGTACAGAAATGGAGACGACATGGCAGTAGCTGTGGTAGATCACAACCACAATCTCATCTATCTGCTACAGAGAGCCAAGGAAGTAAACCTAAAATTCAATAAAAGATGATTGACTGCTCTACCATACACAAGACATTTTGCTGACCTCGCAAGTTCTAAGACCTGACCCCGAAAACATAAAAACAATACAGTGGATGCCCAACCTACAGATATTAAATCAGTTCAGAGATTATTAAGATATGCAAACTGATAGTTTCTTCCAAGCCTCTCACATGCGTGAAAACACTTTAGGCAACTACTGGACAAAGTTGCGTGATGGTTACTTCATCATGACACAGCAATCACGTGTATCACATAGTATCCAATCCTGAAATACTATGTTGTGAAGAGGCTACTACACAATGCCAGTGAGGTCGGGCTTGGGGTAGCGCTCATATAAAAGGGACAAGAAGGTCAAGTCACCAATGGAAAAAAAACTTAAATTGAAATGCAATGTCTTGCAATCGTTTTCATATGTGAAAAGTTCTATGTTCGTATGCTTAAGGATGGAAAACCATTGGAGTAGAAAATGACCCTAAACCGCTAAACATTTTTTAAAAAAATGCTGCTAGCAGCCCCAAAACACCTTCAGTGCTTGCTACTGAAACTGCAGTGCTACGGTTTAGATGTACCTAACTGACTTCTTATCCAGAGCAGCCTGGCAGCATGAAAAATATGGTAACTGAACAAGAATATGAGAACATGACAGAAATCTAGAAAACAAAGAGAGATAGCAAAAGAATCAACCCAGCCAGTTATGTGCTAGTTTCAAGGCAGAGGCTGGAAAGAATCCAAGAATAAACCACAAGTGTTCATGTCTGTCATTCTGTCAGCATGGCCCTACACCAGGAAAGAAGACTCACCTTCCTCTCAAGAATATAGTGGATCTATAGAGACAAGCTGAGCCTCCAGCTTAGACCATGCAGTGGACTTATCTCCTGGGCCAGTGCCATTTGTAAAGGTTTAGGCTACCTTTGAAAATGCTAGTGCTAATGTGAGATAAAGTATACTGTGACTATTGCTTGTTCCACTCCTGATTCTGCATCTACATGCCTTTGTAGGCTGCATTGATAATACCTGCTTGGCACACATGCAATAGTGTGAGCCATATCAATCCATTTGCATCTTTAAATTTTGGATTAGAGATGGATACCCTGGGAAGTGGGTGGGGTGGGAATTGGGAATTAAAGGGAACATAGAACCAGCATTACCACATTATGAGAGGGAGGGATAGCTCAGTGGTTTGAGCATTGGCCTGTTAAACCCAGGGTTGTGAGTTCAATCCTTGAAGGGACCACTTAGGCATCTGGAGCAAAATCAGTACTTGATCCTGCTAGTGAAGGCAGGGGTCTGGACTCAATGACCTTTCAAGGTCCCTTCCAGTTCTAGGAGATAGGATATCTCTATTAATTAAATTTTTTTATTTTATTTATAAGCCAGGTCTCTCAATGTTTGTAAAGTGTGCCAAGATCCTCAAAGCAAAAGTGTTGTGCAGTTACTAAGTATCTAACTTCTC
Source organism: Mauremys mutica (assembly GCF_020497125.1). Lineage (NCBI taxonomy): Eukaryota > Metazoa > Chordata > Testudines > Geoemydidae > Mauremys > Mauremys mutica. Next base: position 39,958,555 of record NC_059072.1, on the reverse strand, counting down.
CCCCCTGTTGGTAGTTCATTTTGATATCAGCTGTAGTATCAGGCTGCCTTCTTTTCAGATATTTTGATGCTTATTGCTATCAAACAAGGCTAGAACAGTTAATATTGAAAGTACATATTGAAACCATCTCAACAATCAGCAAGAGATTGAAAAGATCTTGTACTACACCAGCCCACGTGATTGCATTTCTGAAAAGTGCTTTTCATCAAACCATTAAGACACCCCGGGGTGTTTTTTTTATTGGTCCATTAAGAAACACCTCAGGTATGCTGAGGCAGCTTTGTTCCCTGAGTCACCCATAAACATATTAAAGGAACAGGGGGAAAAAAACCTTAAGTGCCTTCATTTTGCTATAAACATGGTTATTAATTTTTTTTTAAATAGACACTTAATTTAAAACAATCATTTATTCTGGACATCTCAAATCTACATCTGCCTAAAGGAGAAAGTGTGGGGGAGGGGGAAACCAAGGAAAAATCAAGGCACCCATTTTCCTGCCTGGTTTAGCTGTTACGCCATCTCTAGTAAGCACTTATATTTTTAGGTTTCATAGTATTTAGAACATTCTTTTTAATAGTTTAGTACTGAGTATTCATGTTCAGCCTCTCCATTTTATCTGTCTTTATATTAGTCCTGTGAGGAGCTGTTCGTAAATGAGTTTGAGCTTTAGAAAAATAACAATTAAAATGCAACTTCTGTCCAAGTTCTGTCTCCTCCTTTGCTGCCACCTACAGCAGCTCCAACAAGGATTCTTAGGTACCATTAATTTTTAATTCTATCCCAAGTGAAGTTAAAATGTGTTGAGCTCCTATTGTCAATGTGTCTCGGAGAGTTTTGCAGCGTATTTTTCCCACTGAAATTGCTGTACTTAGCAGCACTTTTCAGGTTGAGACACTTCCAGTTTAATTTTGTTAATTTGTTAAAAACTTTAATCTCATCTCTCAGTCTGAATCTGTTTTTCTTACTGCTGAGGAAAGGATTTGATGCCTGATTTCCTTGGATATTTAACTTATCTAGATATATCGTTGCTTTATGTGGATATAAATGTAGGTATGACATCATCTAAGAGGCCCAGTCAGAACATGGCTTTGTGCAATGCAAGTTCAAAGCCACACAACATAGCTTCATAGAACTGAACTTTTGTGAAACTGAAGCCTGGTCTACACTAGGCGTTTAAACCGGTTTTAGGAGCGTAAAACCGATTTAACGCCACACCTGTCCACACTAAGAGGCCCTTTATATCGGTATAAAGGGCTCTTTAAACCGGTTTCTGTACTCCTCCCTAACGAGAGGAGTAGCGCTAATATCGGTATTACCATATCGGATTAGGTTAGTGTGGCCGCTGATCGACGGTATTGGCCTCCGGGCAGTATCCCACAGTGCACCACTGACCGCTCTGGACAGCAATCTGAACTCGGATGCAGTGGCCAGGTAGACAGGAAAAGCCCCGCGAACTTTTGAATATTTCCTGTTTGCCCAGCATGGAGCTCCGATCAGCACGTGTGGTGATGCAGTTAAAAATCAAAATAAAGAAAGAGCTCCCGTATGGACGATGCGGACGTGATCACTGTAAGGGCAGGCAAATCTGTTCTATCAGCGCTCTGTTACAGAAGACGAAATTCAAAATCATTTTTTAAAAATCTCCAGACAGATGCCATAGCAGGGACTCAGCGCACTGCTGCGTGACAAGCGTAACGGAAAGCCAAAGAATCAAATGGACGCTCATGGACTGGAGGACTCAAGCTATCCCACAGTTCCTGCAGTCTCTGAAAAGCATTTGCATTCTTGGCTGAGCTCCAAATGCTTCTAGGGTCAAAAACAGTGTCCGCGGTGGGTCAGGGCATAGCTAGGCAATTTACGCACCCCCCCACCCACCCCCAGAAGTGAAAGGGAAAACAATCCTCTCTTGACTCTTTTACATGTCACCCTAGCTTTACTGAATGCTGCAGATAGACGCGATGGTGCAGCACTCAACACCAACATCCTTGCTCCCCCCACGCTATGGATGGCTGATGGTGCAATATGGCTGGTATCCGTCCTCATCATCAGCCTATTGGCACATGGGGCAGTGCAAAAGGACTGGTAACTCCTTATTGCAGCTGAAGAGTTTAAGTGGCTCATTTCAGTTTAGCTAGGTTGATGAGGAACAGATTTAAAATAAGACAAAAGAAGCCATTCTTAAACCAAAATAACAGTGCCCAAGCAAAGGGTTTTGTACAGGTTTAAGTAAATTGGTTTAAAAACACACCTTAAGTTAAACCAATGCAACTTTCTTGTGGTAGGCCAGGTCTTAGAAATGATCTTAGGTCATGTCTCTATGTGCAGTCTTTACAGCTACATGCTCTGATATAGCCACATGCTAAAGAAATGCCAGGTTTGGTTTTTGGTTTGGTTTTTTTAATGCAGATTTTTCATGTGAGAGGAAAGCAATCAAACACTCAATTACTACTAAAAAAGAACCCGTGGGCACACACTTTATAGATTTACTGTACTCCCAAGTATCAAAGTAAAATTTTAATAATTTGAATTGTGAATTGCATTGAACTAGGTTGCATTCATTGTCAGAGAAACCTCCCAGACAATTCTTTGGGGTTCTGTAAAATCAGTGCTGCACTAGAACAAATTCATGAAGTAACCACAAATTCAAGAAATTCAAAGTCAACTGAATCTATTTTTCCTGATTCCAGCAACTTATAAGGACCTTCAAAACGTCTCATTTTGCTTTGAGCTAAAATATGATGTAATATTATGATGCAAGTTGCATACAGTGTGAGAGACTCTGCCTGAATGGAAGAAAGTGAGAAGTGAATTGCCTCCCGGCAATGGTGGGTCACTCTGCTCAGAGGAGAGGTGTGGGAGGGGAGAAGATTTCTCTAAATATCATTTGATAAGTACTTAAAGCAATAAAGCACAGCAAGGTGAGCATTATATGTGAATAATGCCCTATTTTAAATCCACTGTGAGGCACAAGGGCAAAAGTAGAGAACTTCTGTCTCCCAAGAAAGGATGATGTCTGTGTTTCACATTCTGAAGTGTGTTGAAAATATTTTTAAGTGGTTGCTTTTTTATGAGGTTTTGTCTGTCTGTTTATAGTGTTGGTAGAAAAACAGATATTTTTTTTAAATAAAAGATCAAATTTTATATTTCAATTCTATTTTTTATTTAAATACAGGTTCAAATAAAATAAACCTTTGTTAATTTCAGGTTTCAAATTAAATTTGTTCGTAGGCCTAATCTTACTATAAAAGTAAAACAGGGTGGATGAGGTAATATCTTTTATTGGATCATCTTCTGTTGGTGAGAAAGACAAGCTTTCGAGCTTACACAGAATTCTTTTTCAGGTCTACTATAATCTAGTAAAATCATTTAAATTAATTTAAAAAAAAAATCAAGCAGTACATGTTTGCTGGCAAGCTTTAAGGAAAGTCAGACTGTTAAACTTGTGAAAGTCCACTGCTTGGAACCAGGGTTTGTTGAAGTGCTAAGCCAGTTTTTGAAAGCAGAAGCCTCTTCTGCAGGTGCAGAGAGAAAATATTTTCTTTATTTCAGTTTATTTAACTAGTTTAGCATGAAATAAAAATGAAAATAGGAAGTCCAAGGGGAAATTTTAAGACCGCTAATTAGCAGGCGGTCTACAAATTGCAGTTAGGGTCTTTAAATCTGGAGGAAGCCTGAGGATGCTCTAGTATGAAATCTTGCACGTGAGTAAATCCACATTACCTGTTCATCACCTTGTTCTCTAATGAAGGATAATCTCTTATGGAAGATCGGTTCCTAACCCTGTTATTCTCATGGAATTTTTTTATTCTTCACATCCATATTGATGCTGTCCTTTTCAAAATCGCCTCAAATTGAGACCCTTTAATGAGGACTGATTTTTCAGAGAAACTACTCTTTCTAAAAAATCAGGCCTCCATTTAGGTGTTTCAAGTTAGGCATCCAAAAATACTGGTCATTGTTGAAAACTTAGTCTGTAATCACTGGAAATATAAATAACTCCTATGTAAAGTAAAAACTTAAACCCATGTGTTTAATTAGTTTGTTGCCATTTCTTCCTTACAGCAACCTCATCCTACAGGAATAAATCCAACAAAAGGCCCCCAAGCTGGTGGGACCATTCTTACAATCACTGGGAACAATCTGGAAACTGGTTCCCAGAAAGATGTTAAAGTTTGCCTCGGCAATGTGCCCTGCAACATGTACGTATGCAGCACTTAACTTTTTCATAATATCGACTTGTAGTCCACTAGCACCAACCGAGATCAGAGCCCATCTGTGGTAGGCATCGTGCAAATCTATTGTGAGAGGAGATCCCTGCCCAAACCGGTTTACCATCTTTAAATGGATAAGACAGAGTGAGAGAAAGGGATAGAACACAGAAGCAGTGCAAATATAGAGTGATGGTTTGTGAACATTAAGTTGTTTGTTCATTAATTTTTGGGTAGGTTTTTGGTTGTTTCTATTTATTCTGTGAATCACAGGGGACAGGTGGGGGAGGATGGAAGGTAGGAGGGCATTAGCTATAAGAAGGCATTAAGGGATGGGGTGGGGAGACGGAAGGAAGCACTTGTCTTCTTTTTTTTTTTTTTTTCATGAAGCTTTGTCCTTATTAAAACTTGTCACTTTGTGACTATAATACAGAGTAGTACAAAGCCTTCCCTCAGCCCCCCACCATTCCCAGCCACGTGGCCATGAGGGTAAACCTGCAGCGAGGAACCAGCCAGAGAATCCAGCAGGTAGGAATAGCTTCAGAACAGCCAGAGCAGGAACCTTCAGACAGTAGGAAAACTTTCTGCAGTTTTGACTGGACTTTCTCTTCCCTGAACTGATTGGATGTTTGCTCCAACCCTCTCCATTCCCCTCCTCACAATCTCTTCATATCAGGTCACTCCACCCCACCCCTCTTAGCCTCTTCTCCACTGCCCCATCCCCCTCACCACTCTTCCCTTCCTCTTTCCATGTAGCTTATCCCCTTCTAACTAGACGCACCCAAAAAACCACAATTTTGGAACTTACATATTTGCAGCGATCACTTTGTTCACTAGGCTTGTGTTTCCCCCGCCTCTCTCCCCTTCCCCCATGTCGATCTTGTCTGTTTAGATTGTAAATTCTTTGGGGGCAGGGACTGTCTGCTACCGTTTGTTCAATGCCTAGCACAGTGGGGCCCCATTCTTGGTCAGTTCTTAGGCTCTACCGTAATAAAGATGATGATTAATAATAATGCTAGTAATTTGAGCCTTGTTTCCCCTTTTCTTTCCCCTCCAATTTCCAGCACTGATTTTGGTGAACAAATAGTTTGCATCACAGGACAACATGAGAGTGGTGGAACAGTTCAGGTAACCGTGCATCATGGAGACACAGAGAACCAATTAAATCCAGGGTTTACATACAGCAAAAATCCTACTGTCACTAAATTCTTTCCAAAAAATAGCTTCAGCAGGTAATGAAATGTTTCTATTATAACTACGTTCATTCTTAATAGCTATGAGGGTGTGGTAGTTTTTCTTTATATGTAACTATTTAAATGAAAGCCACTATACTGTGTCTCTGCAGAAAGCTTAAATATATGAGCTTGTACATTTTTTCCCAAACCATTGCCGGCAAATTTTAATAATATATTCTGTTTACCTCAAAACCTTAATAATACCTTTTTTAAAGCTAATGCTTGAAATAAGAAAAGTAATTAACTTACTTTAAAATGCAGATTTCTTAAAGGAAAAAGAAAATAGATTGACATTCTCCTTAAATACGTCTCAATCTACACTAGTTTTACTTTGCTTTTTAAAATTAGTCTTATTATTTAAAATTAATCTTATCACCTGCAAATAACATAAAGCTATCAAAATGTCTGTGTCCATCCATGGCTATTAAGAGTTGGTATGATGGAAATAAAAAAGAATAAATTATGACTTGCTGGCTTTGTTCCAGTAGGGCAAATAGTAGCTGGCGAAAAAGCACAACTGGAGTTCAGCAAGGTTTTTAAACATTTTATTTGTGTGTGTTATGTGTTTTATTTTGTTTTTTGAATCTATAGCCAGACTGGTGGTTTCTCTCTGAGAATTCAGTTTTTTCTGAAAAGAAAAATACCAATAGTCTAAACATAAAAGCAAACAGGAAATCCCAACATGATACCTTGAACTATTTGACAGTGTACCTGTATAGAAGTCCTCTCAGAATACTCCTCATTTCAGGGTCTGGGGACAAAAACTGTGATCTTTACTCATGGGCTTCAGCTTCCTAATATCTTAATCTTGCTACTTAGTAGAGGACAGCTTAGTATTTTCATATCCTGAGAGATCAGAGGGAATGAGCCCAAGCTCAAATGCTGTCACTTTCTACCAAAAAACCCAACATGAGATGTTGACCTGAACAGGATCTTAAAAGTTAAGTCAGCTGTGACTTACCAGGCTCCTTGAATACGGCCCTTTATATAAAATAAAGTAATACTTAAGATTATTACCATTTAAGAGATTAGAGGGACAAGAAATGTATTTTTCTTTTTGTTTACTTGGTACATTTGACAGCGCTTTGTAATCCGTCTAATTTTTCCCTCTTTATAGTCAGTCAGTCACTCCAGGATTTCTCAAAACTTTTGATAAAGTGGAACTCATTCTATTAGATTATTTTGTGGATCGCCTTCCCTCCCAGTAATGATTATTAGGATCGTTGGTGGGTGGAAATGTACACTAAGTCCTTTCGTACTTGTTAATGTATCTATCAACTGAAAGCAACAAGGAGAGGCAGCACCGTGTGACTTCTATTCCTTTCTATATAGGTTCTTATAATACACTCATCACCACACTCAGAGCACCTTCCAGGAATGCAGTAAGCAACATGACTAATATGTCATGTGTTTATGCTCTCATCCTCTCTCTTGCTGGAGATGTGCTTGCAGTGGAGTGTCTTGTTTGAGTAGGGGCTCTTTTAATATGCATGTTGCTATGTATTTATGTCAGAGAAGGTAAGGCCGAAGAAGTGCATCTTGCACTTGGAGTAGAAGACGACGAGGTTTGTGGTGATCCTTAATTCCTAGTGGAGTTCATTCCACAGTCTCGGACCAGCCCCTTAGAAAGCTTTATCTTCTGTTGTAGGGAGTACCACTGAGCTAGAGGAGCAAAGTTGATGAGTATGGTCTTTGTCCCAGAGCTTTAGAGGGTCTTTGAAATATCCTGGTGCCGGGCAATGGAGCACCTTAAACATAAGGTCTAGGACTTTTGACTTGATTCTATGGGAAGCCAGGGTAGGGAGCAGAGGACAGGTGTGATGTGCTTGGGGTAGCCAGCATTACTGTAGAGATGCACTGCAGCCTTCTGAACAAGTGAGAGTTTGATAAGTTCTAAAGGTACTTCATCCCCAGGTACACTGCCTTGCTGTAGTCCAGCCAAGGGTTCATGAAGGCATGAATAACTGAGGCCAGATCACTGTCTGCCATGATAGGGTAGAGTCTCCTAGCTACCTGGAAATGATGGGAAGCATTACTCACAGATGCTGCTCTGTGAGAGCTTAGCCTCAGTGAGGAATCCAAGAGTACTGCAGACTGCATTGACCAGTTGTGGGTGTGTATCTTCAACCAAAGAAGAAAGCTCCATGGCTCCAAATTCTTCAAAATGCTTTCCTCTGCCCACCAGCATAACATCTGTCTTGCTCAGCTTCACTTTCAGCCAGCTATTCTTCATCCATGAGCTGACGTCATCCAAGCACTGAGCCATTTTGGTAGGAACCACCAACCATTATGTTAGGTTCCCATGTTTGTTTGTGTAGTGCTCCCCACCCCCACCTCAAGAGTGATAAAGGCATGGGAAACCATTTTAAATAGTTTAAAAATGTGAATATAAAAATCACAAAAAGGCCACAGGATTTGGAACAGCTGTATCACTTCAAAATTTTATACCCATATTTGGTTTACTGGAAGTTCTTACATTTGCTACCTAACTATTGTACAAGCACCTGCATGAAAAGCTGTGCACAAAATATGTTAAGTGGAAAAAGTCATAGATGGAGCTAGTGTATGGTTGTAGAACTTTACTGATGTTTGATTTGTCTGTTTTTTCAGTGGAGGGAGAAATATTACTGTAACAGGAACTGGGTTTGATATCATCCAGAGTTTCTCCATAGTTATAACTGCTGACCTTCATGGGCCTTCCAGAAGGAAGAAGAGGCAAATACGCAGTCTAGACTCCAAAAAGATGGTATGTGTGTGTATGTGTATATATATATATATGTATGTATGTATTTGTTTGTCAGACATGCTGTCTTCATCAGCAGTGTGATGTCTAAACAGGGCCTGATCCCAAACCCCATTGAAATCTGTCCACTGATGTCAGTGGGTTTTGGATTGGGCCAAATGGTTTAAAGAAAACCTCAGATACATAAACCTTGTCAATATTTGTACTTTTTCAGCTGCAAACTAAGGGCCCAATTCTTCCATCCTTACTTACGTTGATTAGTACCTTACAATGCGAAAAAGCCCCCTTGATTTCAAAGAAACAAACAGTAAGGTACTTTTCAACATGAATAAGAGTTGTAGAACTGAGCCTTGAATGGGGCAACTGAAATTCTTTGGCAAGTCCAAAGTGGAATCATTTATCCTATTCCCTGTCTTCCCTACTGAGCTGTAGATATTTGGACAGTTCTGGACTCAAATCCAAACTACGCCTGCTCTTGGCTTTGCAAAATCCAAACTCATTCAATTTGGGTTTGAAAACTGAAAAGTTCCTACTTTTTTTGCCCTCCCGGTTATATTCTTCCTATAGTGTGTGCATATCCTTATACAAGGAATTTTAAAACTACCCCTCCAGCATCTGATGCTAAGCAGACCCCTTCACTACAAATAACTGCAATATTTCTGAGGAAGACCAAAGTTTATCACCTGATTAAGAAGCTAAACATAGTTCTTTGATGGGGACATGGTTCAAAACTTGGGGAAAAATTTCAAAACTAACTTTTTTTTTCCTGTTTTCTGTTCTAATTTCAAATACATAATTTAATTTTTAAGAATCTATACGGTTTTTGTGCTCTTCTTAAGACACTGTCCACCTTTCTTAGTCTATTTACGGCAACCACTACAGCGTAGGCTAACAGATGATGTTCTACTATATCAGGCCTACACTAACCTCATTAAAAACTTTTCCTTAGCAAAACTTTGTTTAGTATTCTCAAGTGTTTGTCCCCCTGTAGCTATTTATTCAGATACATAAAAAACATCTATTTGGAGGCACTGTAAATGTGGTCGGTCAACCGTTTGTTTCCTTTTTAGTTCACTTTATTATTTTGTTTTCATTATATTATGGTAGTATCCAGAATGTACTAGGAGTGGTACAATCACATTTGTGATGAGAGACTGGGAAGACTCTATCGTGGGAAGTCATAAAGATAGCTTCTGTTTTTTGTGTTTTGTGATTTATGTTAATGATTCAAGAGGGTTCCTAGAGTAAACTATTTGTATAATTGTACTTTTTAAATGTGCCAAGGAACATCTAGTGCAAAGGATTGGGATGAGGAAGGGGAAATATGCGCGCACACACGCACACACACACACATTATACTGTTAGGATCCAGACATTTTCAAGCATGAGGTGCCTTAGAAATAAACATTCATTGTGCTGGAAGATAAGGTTTGTTGTGAGTTAATTGGTGCTTAATATATTAAGATGATAATTTCTCTGCTATTTATAAATGCCTTGAATACAAGTGGATGTGCCCAAGGTTGAAGAAGAGTAAAAAATAATCTGGATTAAAGCTAAGACGTTACCACCCCACCCCATCCCCACCAAGCCTGTGTTCTCAACATTAAATTGCCTTCAAATAGTTCAAACCCACAAAATTCAGATAATGAGACAAACTTTGTCAACCTTGGGAGTGTTCAGACCTTAGGATTTTGCTTTGGGCCTAAATACTAACCCACACTGAAGCAATGATTTATTTTGTCCAGTGATTTTTTTTTCTTTTCCAAAAATATCTGAGAATCTCACATTTTTATTTAACCTTGGTTGTGTTGTATAAGGCCTAGTTCACAGGCTCTGCCTTCTATTTTTAGGTGCTAAATGTTCAGCAGCAAATGACATGATCTAATCAAAACCCAAAATGTTTTGTTTGCTTTTTAGTTTCTAGGAAAAGATATTACAAAAATCAATGAAAGCACAATAGTCTTCTCTTCTCCACCAATATTAGAGGATCCAGAAAACTATAGGATTACTACACTTATTAAAATGGATGGTTGCAGTTTGGTTCTAAACGCCGAGAACAATGATCCCTTTAAATATGTTGCGGACCCAACATTTGAAAACTTCACTGATGGCATCAAAAAACAAGTCAACAAACTTATTCATGCAAAGGTAAACTTGACAAGACATGGCTGGTTGTAGTGTTATTGTTATAATAAATATATAGATGTGAGATTTTCCATTTCATTCTTAAAAAACGTGTGCTGCCCTCCACTGCTGGAATCTGGAATTTCCATATTAGCTGTGTTCCCATAGAATGAATAGATTTCCTCTTTGTGTAAAAGCTTGGGGGTATTTTTTCCTCCCCCTTTCACACTGATGTCAGAACTACATCCTCTGTTGAAAATGAACTGTACAAAAGGTTGTGTAACTTGTGGATTGCTTCACCCGTGGCTTTGTAGCTAAAATTACTTAGCCTTATATTTTCTGTCTAGGGCAGTAATCTGAACAAAGCCATGACGATAGAGGAGGCTCAAGCTTTTGTGGGGGCAGAACCCTGCAACATAAAAACACTGACTGAAAAGGATTTATATTGTGAACCACCAGAAGTACAACCTCAGCCAAAGAGAAGGCAGAAGAGGGATACCATCAATAACTTGCCTGAATTCATTGTATGTCACCTTTCCTGCATGTTGTCTTTAATAGCATGTATGTAGAGAGGAGGGTATGGAGTACTGTGTTTGTGACACTGATAAAGTAGCTTCCTATTTGCGTGGGTTTATTTTTCAGTGGCACATTATATAAAGGATACTATCTTGTGACTCCACTCCACTTCCAGATTCTGCCTGCTATCTATAAAAGGATTGCAGATAGATAGAATGTCCCGAGATGTTGATTGCCACTTTTATTAAGAGGTCCAGTTCTATGTATACTCACAACTAGGCATTGGGTTTTCTATCTTGACAAGTCCCATTGCAGTCAATCACTGTTCTGGGTAGTAAGTGCTTATAGGATTGGGTCTTAAATTCCTTTGTATAGTTTTTATTTTCCTTTTATGTAATAAGGGCTAAATTACATGTTGGAATACAAAGGTGCTGCTCCGTTAATTTAGTGGAGCTATTCCAATTTATGCCAGCAAAAATATTGTATCTGAATATTATACCTGTTTGGCAATCTGGACTAGGAATTCTGTAGCTTATAAAGATTACTAAGAAACTAAAACGTGGCAGCTAAATTATTGAATAATCTTCTCGTTACATTTTTTGAGGCAGGCATAAGTATGTATTTAATTCTTTAGGTGAAATTTGGCCTCAGAGAATGGATCCTAGGAAGGGTGGAATATGACACACGTGTGAGTGACGTACCCCTGGATGTTATTTTGCCATCTGTAATTTTTCCCATGGTGGCCATTATCATCATCTCTATCTACTGTTACAGGTAAGATAGTCACATGCTATGGCTGTCCCAAAGCTCTGAAGGAGAAGGCTGATGGGGCAGAAAAGCAAACCATTCTCATCTGCAAAGAGAAACAATCTTGATCACTTAATAACTAAACATTTTAAAGGAAGTAGCTGGAAAACATTTATACCAATAATTCCCCTCACATAGACCCTTTCAGTGGTATTTCTTGGTGCCAGTCAGCCCAGTGTTCTTTCTCTGCTGTAAGCACAAACAAATTGGCCCAGGTTTTCACACTGCACGCTAAGAGGGTAAGGTGCACACACAATCTTGAAATTGCTGCTGAAGTGCCTTCATGCAAGTGAAAATATTGCTTGTTTTGCATGTGTTTTAGTCAATGTTTAAGCTTCCTATGTCAACACTCTGTAGACCTGAGGTGGTTGGATCTGTCTGAGTGGATAGTCCAGCCTTTACAGCTGAGCCACATATTACCACACATACATTTTATTACTCTTGGTAAAATTCACCCCTTTGTGGTGTGCCAGTACCAGGACTATACACCACTTAAGTCCTACTTGGGGCCTATTTTGAGGTCTTAAGTGGGATGTAAGTAGTGTATCAGCCCTGTGCTGGGTGGATTTCACTGTAATGATGCAAAGCTATACAACTGAGATGCAGTGCCTTATAGTATTTGCACCTGTACAATGTTGAAACTCACTTAGATCTCCCATAACCTGCTCAGTATGATCCTGTGCATGTACTTACTTAAGCCATGTCTGTGCTCTGGATGTAACAGCAGCACAACTACAACACTGCAGCTATGTTGCTGTAGTGTAGACACTTCTTACAGCAACTGAAGGGGTATTTCTGGCAATGTAGCTAATCCACCTCCCCAAGTGGAAGTAGCTAAGTCAACAGAAGAAGTCTTCTATTGATCTAGCCATGTCTACACCAGGGGTTAGGTCATCTTAACTATGAGACTCAGGGGTGTGAATTTTTCACATCCGCGAGCGTCGTAACTATGTCGACCCATCTTAAGTGTAGACAAGCCTTAGTCGTGACTCAGCAGCCGTTGTGGAATGCACTCTGAGTGCTTATTGCATTGTCTGTCAGCTTGCACAAGTGAAGTAGCTGTGCTTAAAATGTGCTCACAAATGTAGCCTAATAAGTTTAAAATCATTGTGCCAGATATTCATCCGATCTGTTTAAGCAGCTTCATTCTAGAGCTACATTGATTTACATTAGCTGAAGATCTGACCCTCTATCTCCTCCACTTTCATTATTAAAAGTAAAGAGGAAAAGAAACAGGCTTCCTATGCTCTCTCAGCCTTTCCATTTGATGCAATTGCAAAATGCTTTACTTTTACCATTAATAACTTTCAAAATCATACCTTTATTCTTTAAAGACGAAAAAGCCAACAAGCAGAACGTGAATATGAAAAAATCAAGTCACAGCTTGAAGGTCTGGAAGAAAGTGTCAGAGATAGGTGCAAAAAGGAATTCACAGGTAGGATTTATGTCAGATTTCTTATGGACCCTAATGAGAGATACTAAATTGGGCTAAAACTACTGCACTGTCTTACTGAAACTGTTTCTTGGGTGTACGTACAAGCCAATATAACTACTCTTCATTGCAGACATCAATATACAGTACGTATTCTTCTGACAATGAAGGCCATAAATAAGATTAAATAGAGTGAAAGTGATTAAAGGAAACAGGCTTTCAGGGTAAAGATAAAATAAGCACAAGGAATTAAATCAGTAAATGGAAATAGAAACTAGGTTTTTTATTATTACTACTAAAAAGCTGCCACTGGTACTGAAAAGTCACCTATTTCACAATAAGTAACTGTAGTCTGTATTTATGTTGATAAAATGACACATTTTATTTTAATAAAAATATAATGTTAGGAAAGCCACAAAATATATGAATTGGTGAGCTATGAATTTATGAAGATAGACTGCAATATCTTTTAAGTCTGGGAAAATCAGAGAGAAGAAAATTTACCTTTCTGTAATGGGAAATAATGGAACCTGATTTGAGGAGCTGGTTCATTCTTTACTGTATGTAAATAGACATCACCTGAGGGAAATCAATGGGAGCTGTAAGGGCACAGCACCTCCGAATATCAGGCTACTTATTTTGGTGTCTAATTCAGGCACCCATGTTTGAAAACTTTGGCCTAAGTGACTACCTTGACCTATAATATCACTATCTAAAATACACTATTTGTTTATACTGAAATAACCTATCTTTGCTTCTATAACAAAGCATGTCTTTTTTCCTAAAGAGAAATTACTTGTCTCTTATTAACAGAAACGGGCTGAAAAAAGTGGTGGTTGAATCTGAATTTGGCTTAGATTTAGCTTCGGGAATTCAGGGTTAGGGTTTAGAATTGACTCTATAGATATAATCTAACAAGATTTTTGCCATCTTGAATAATGGAAATCTCACAAAATCTACTGTTACCTTGAGATTTCTGCCATTGGAGTCAAAATCATCTCAGAATAGGTTTTTCCCGTTATACTTGAGTCATGTCTGGAAAATTGGCATGTTCCAATTTTGGACCCTACCCAATACCAAATCTGTGTAGCAACTGTTTGGATTGAGGGATTCAGCTTCAAAGGCCACTCAGAAATTTGAAGGGCTAAAGATCAAGGTTCCCGTTTGGAGCCATCTCTGCTTATTAGTCTCCCTCACCAGCTGGCCTTTGTAATCCCTCTTCTGAGAAACCAAGGGCAGAAAAGAGCTGTTTCTGGAATGTGAAGCTGCCCGTCTCCTGCCAGGACTCCCAGAGGAGTGCAGGGAGTACTGCTGCCTGCTGGAGTGTGGAGTTAATCTCCTACTCCAACACAGCTGCCTCCCTGGGCTCAGGAGGAACACACATTGTCTCTAGCAGTGTAATCTAGCACATAAGATACACGTCATCTTGGCTAATAGTAAAGTAAAGCATTTAAATGAAAGTAGTTTCTAGATGCCTATAATATTGATAACAGCAAATGCAGGAAGAGGAGTCTTCCTGCATGCATCAGAGCAGTCATAGTAAAAGAAGTGGTGATTAGGGTAGAAGAACACACACAGCATGAAGCTTGAAACTATGAGATGTTTTCTTTCTTAGAATTGGCTGAGTGTAACAAAATAAAGAGAACCAGGATAAATTATGTGGTCAATAAAAATTGCTGAGGTGACAGGCCATTATATTAATTAACATGGTATTCTAGTCAGTCAGCAATATCAGGCAACTGGAAAGCCTCCAGCTGAAATGACCACTTTGTGGAAAGGTGACCTCCTAATTGCTTTTTGTGTCAAGAACTTGAAAGCTTTTGGGGCTCACAGAAGTGTTTTCATCATTTTCAGTGAATTATTTTACCTTCTTCCTTTCTGCCCTTCTCCTAATAAAATGATTATTCTTTGTACTTCCTGTTGCTCTTGCTCCTTGGCTCAACATCCCAACTATCATGAAAAGAATTAAAAGGCAACTTTCACAACGATGTAGACTTAAAGGAATAGAAAATATATAAACACAAGAAAAGTAGTTGGCCACAATTGTGTGTGTAAGAGCTTTCTGCATACAGCCTTGCATTCAATAATTACTGATCCTACAGTAAATTCATGACTCTCCACTTATCACATTACAATATCCGGTAAGAAAATATTGTGATGATGATGATTAGCATATGTATAATGATGCTGTGTAGGAACCCCAGTTATCAATCAAGCCCTGCTTGTGCCTGCTCATGGTACAAACAAAACAACGAGATTGTCCCTTCCCCAGTCTAGGTAACTATAGGTACATCTTCACAGCAAGCAGCAGCCTGTGGCAGCCTGGTTCAGAGCCCAGGTTGATAGACTCAGGCTCCTGCTATGGTGCTAAAAATAGCCATGTAGACATTCGGGCTCTGGCTGGAGCTTGGGCTCTGAAGCACACCCCCTTCCCTAGACATCTAAAGTCTGCACAGCTATTATTAGCACCTTAGCATGAGCGCCAGAAGCAGTCTGTAGACCCAGACTCTGAGACTTGCTGTCGCAAGCTCCAAATTGGTGAGTAGATATACCCTGTGATTCCTAGCACTGTCAGTGTCTCAACAAGATTGCCTGGGAAGAAACTCTGGGTTGTAGGGAACATGCTTTGGCAATTGGTAAACATGGTATGGAAAAAGCAGAATGGATGTGGCAGGGGAAAGGATTCTGAATGTTTGATCATTTTTTCCCCTAGTATAAAATGCTTTCATTGTTAGATGAAAACAAAAGGTACTGTGGTTTCTAAAACAAACTCTAAAACTAGAAATATTGTATGTTCTAGATCTAATGATAGAGATGGAAGATCAGACCAATGATGTCAGTGAAGCAGGAATTCCTGTGCTGGACTATAAAATGTACACAGACAGAGTCTTCTTCTTGCCCTCAAAAGATGGAGAGAAAGACGTAATGATTACTGGGAAATTGGATATTCCAGAGGCTAGAAAGCAAACTGTGGAGCAGGCTTTAAATCAGTTCTCCAATCTACTGAATAGCAAATCATTTCTCATCAATGTGAGTATTGACATGAAAGTCACTTTGAGCTCACTCTGTATTTTCCAGAAAAGTCTTTTTGCCTGGTATGTATGTGCATGTAGAGTCATACGTACATTTTTAAGCACAGATGAGCCCAGAGTTCAGCTCTTAAGTCCATATTTAGGCCCCTAAAAAAGTGGCCTGATTTCAAGATTGATGAGCACCCACAAAAGTGCTAAATCTTGGGACTCTTGTAAATCAAGCTGCTTTTTTAGGTGGCTAAATATGGAGTGAGAAGCTAATTGCAGGCACCTATTTTTTGTTTTAAGTATGTCCTTAATGCTCATTACTTAAAAGTAGCCTTACATTCTGAGGCAGAAGAAACATGTTCTGAAACTTACAATTTACTTATTCAGCTTGCAGTCCTTGTAATTCAAGTGGAAGGGTTTGGGTTTTGTTTGGTTGGTGTGTTTTTGGGGAGGGGAGGAAGGGAGGTTAAACTTACGGTGCACAGGTTTGTGGGCTTTTTTGTTTGGTTTTTGTTTTTTGTTTTTTTTAATTAACAAAAACATCCTTCATTATATATTACTTCATACTTTATTGAAGACATAGAAGTATAAATTGAGTTATCCCCGAAGACAGTGTTTAAAACTCTCTCTCACGCACAGAGAGAGAGAGGGAGGAGTTGTAGATAGTGCTTATTTATATGTAGTTTGTCCAAAACCTTTGAGTGTTTTTTTCATGCTGTACTTGAAAGACTAACATTAAGACAGTAAGTGTTTTGGTTTTTTCCCCTCCTACAGTGCCAGGTATGTTTTGAGCTGCTCTTGAAACTTGTCATGAATCGTTTAGACTCAACGCTAAATCTGCTTTTTCTGTTTTAGTTTATTCACACATTGGAGAAGCAGAGGGAGTTCTCTGCCCGAGAAAAAGTTTATTTTGCATCCCTATTGACTGTTGCCTTACATGGAAAGCTAGAATACTATACTGATATCATGAGGACGCTGTTCTTAGAGCTGATGGAGCAGTATGTTGTGGCCAAAAACCCAAAGCTGATGCTCAGAAGGTTTGAATGATTGTCTTGTTTTCCATAGTCCTTTGTTTTTTGCAACATTGTTACATTTACAGTGTGGTGTTTTTCAGAGTGTGTGTGTCGTGCTATAGACTGTCTAGAAATCATCATGCTGATGACATGCCCGAGCACATTAGGGAGCAAAAATGGATAGGAGTTACTTTTTTTAAGAGCAGCTAGAGCCATTTGTCCTGTCCAAATAATTTAATTTAGAGTTTGGAACAAACTTGCTCAAACATCTATCCATGAAGAAAATGCAATATTGAAATTTTTGTATGCTTCTTATCTAATTTTATGTCCTATCTCCATAATGAATACACTTAAAACAATTTTCTGATGTATCTCCTTCAATTAGATAGGTCTGATTCTTACTCCTAATACATTACAGAATTTCATCTTTGCTCTGCATGTTTTGTTTCAATTACCGGTAGTTTGTTCCCCAGTAACTAAAGTGTAGTTTTCTTTTAAGCACTCATTCTTACAACATGGAAACAAACTTCTGATTTTGAATATATGATATGTACCTTTCAGTAAAAGTAATGAGCTGAAAGTATCTAAGAATGTTGAACAGTGCAAAGCATTATCTAATGCAGGCGCGCTTTAAAGAACCTATGTAAAATTATTGCATTAGGACAAGTACTGTTAATGTAGAAATATTTTATTTCAGGCAACACTTTAAAAGAAAATTGCCTTCTTGTCAGCAAACATTTTCAATATTCATATTTTTTAGATCAGAAACTGTTGTGGAGAGGATGTTGTCTAATTGGATGGCTATTTGTTTATATCAATATCTGAAGGTAAGATATGAAAGCTATGCATAGACGTCTCCTTCATTAAGTACTTAAACATATGGCATTGATTATACCTTCCATTTTTTATTTGTTTTTTCCCTTAAACAGGACAATGCTGGAGAGCCTCTTTATAAATTGTTCAAGGCTATCAAACATCAGGTGGAAAAAGGCCCAGTGGATGCTGTGCTGCTGAAAGCCAAATATACATTGAATGACACAGGGTTACTGGGAGATGATGTAGAGTATACACAGCTGGTAAGCAGCTCATCTGCTCAGTCATTAATTTATATAAAAAAATTTCCTCTTGAACACTGTGGAATTTAAATTTATATCAGTACACTCTTTCTATAACAATTAATGAGAGCCAAGGTGAGCCATTAATATGGGCAATAGGTGAAGAATTAACTATATAGAAGGGTTTAGAAGCAAGTCCCCAGATCTGAGCACCCCCAATCTCTGAAGAAGTTTGAGGGAAAACTCCATGAGCCTGATTCTCATTCTCTCTCTCTCTCTCTGTCAACCATTTTATATTGGTTTAATTCTATTGATTTTAGTGGAGTTACTTCTGATTTACACCAGTGTCAGTGAAACAAGAATCAGACTATGAATCATCCCTAACTCTAATGGCCCATATCGGACTACTACTTTAGGCATCTAAAGAAGGAAATAACAGTCTAAATCTAGTCATCTGGTTTTGAGAATCTTGGCTTGGTTGTTTTGCACGTGGTCTAATAAACATACGTAATGCTCAGAACTGTCCTCGGAAGAGCAGCACAGGATTTTCTTTGCCTTGAAAGTCACTCTGATGTGATTACTCTGGCTTTATTATTGACACAGTTAGCAGCCTTTTCCATTTGTCTGAGTGTGACACATGCAATGACAAATCTGTGGTGTGGATGAAACTTAATAAAAGCCTTTATTAAGTGTTGGTTAAAAGCGCATTTTTGATATATTCCTAAGGGATTTGAGTGGGAGGGCAGCATGGGAAGCTTGCTTTATGAATGGTTCTTACACACAACCTACAGCAACTGTAGTTAACAGACTGCTTGGGGGTGGGGGAGGGATACATGAAAAATGTAACTTTTTAAATGTAGATTTTTTGGGCTTAATGAGGCTTCCATGTTTGAGCTGAAGCGTACACCTAGTAGTTCCGCACAGACTGGACAACATGATTTACATTTGCTCATTAAACACATGAGACAGATGTCTTTATATCGTATGCGTTTGTGACTTGCTGCAATATTCTTCTAAATTAGGGTCTTTTAATTGCAAAAGCCATTTTTTGAGTTAAGTTTTATGAATGCAGTATCAAAGAGATGTGTGGATGCAATCAAATCTGAGACAAATAAGAATAATTCTCATAGATATTTATTGTGAACATTAGACCAGATTTGGCCCAGATTTCACTGCATTCACTAATTGTACGTATAACAAAAAAATCACATATCCTTCACAAAAAAGTAGGTTAAAATTGCTTACAATATTGGGATTATATGCGTTTTATGATAAAAAAATAAATAAATTCTTGTGCTAATTATGCCAGTGTCTGAGTTTGGATAGACATTTATGGAGCACTTACTGCTTTAGGTAGATATATGCAAAATTTAATTTGCACACCTCTGCCTGAAACTGAGAGATGAACTATACAGTACATGGTATTTATCCATTTTACAGTCATTATTTTTGTTTAAAAATTTGGTATGTTCATCAGTTGTTACACTGACACACTACATTTTCAACTGACAGCAAAATCATATATAATTAACATAATAAATAGGGAAGGGAAGAAGAAATACAATTAGCCTGCAAATTCTGTCTAGGGAAAATGAAAACGTGTTTAATTTCACTGCATTGTAGCACAGTTTAACTACATAAAATAATACACGAAGTGCAGGGATCACTTCGACCTAGACCATATCTGAGAGAGAGGGAAGTTCTGCTAGCCAATTAAGAGGGAAAGAAGCCATGGCTAGACATTTCTGCTATCAAAGCATGCCTGTGTAGCAGAGTCCATGAAGATTCCAAGATTTTTGCACCACCTTGACCATTGTAGATCAGATACCCTCCATAGAGGGTGAGGTCACAGTCCCCGCCTCTTTCTCAACATACTTTCCCCTTTCAGAACATTATTCTTACTTTTTATTTTACTTGGACTGAGATTATCATCTCTATGCTGTGGGCACATTTAAAGTTCATTCTGGGCTTGAAGATTTTCTCCTGTATAAATAAAATGGGGGAATACCAGCAGAACCAATGGTATCCTGAAAACCAGAATAAACTATTCAAGTGTGCCCTCTGTAATTGAGGGTTATTGTGACAAGTAATAAATAGTAAATTGACTCTTCTTTGGGTATTGCATTATCGGATAATTTAAGTGGTACACCGACATTGGATGGTCCAGGCATTTTAATACGTTCCTGTCTCTATTTAAAACTTTCTTTTATTAAGTTCCCAAGACACAGTAGAGATGTCATATTAGATATCAGCGAAGAAGGGGAAAATCCAATCTGTGTTTTTTCTATTTTATCATAATAGAAAGAATGGGCTGGAATTTAAAGTAGCTAGTTGGCTGGATATTAGTGAAGAACTGTGCAGATAATCCACATTGCAATTGCAAACGTACATTGCTGCGTGGTGGTAAGACTGCACAGTGTATTTTGGGCACTGCCTGGATTCTAATCATCCAGAAAAACAGAGATTGGAATTGATATTTTTGAATAATTTTGCATATTTTTTTCTTTCATAGACAGTAAATGTGTATGTACAAGATGGAGGTACTGATTCTGTACCTGTGAAAGTGCTGAACTGTGATACTATTTCTCAAGTAAAGGAAAAGATAATAGACCAAGTCTACCGAAATCTGCCTTGTTCACAATGGCCAAAAGCTGACAGCGTTGTTCTTGGTAAGTAGATATTTTTGGGGCTGTTGTAATAATATAAAAACGCTAATTTGATGCTCTTATCTCTCCCAAAATGTTTCAGTAAAAGTGATTATTGAAACAAAAAAAAATCATTCAAAGGTTTAGTTCTTGAACTATTAAGCTGAATCCACCGCTAAGCATGATGCTCTAGTACTTACTATATTGTGAAATAAAGCATGTCCATATTATAAAATTCCTAGTCCTTGTTCTTTACCCAGCATCATATTAATGCACAGACCACATTAATAACTCTTGGTAAAACCTATTATCAGAACCAATGAAATATTGATTGTTTCAGGTACAAATTCATGCGACTGTGATAACACGAACAATTAATTGATGTAAGGACACAAATTTTCAGAAGTGACTTATGACTTTGGGTCTGTCAGTTTTTGGTTGCCCAAATTGAGGCAGCTTAAAGGGACCTGATTTTCAGAAAGTGCAGAACACCCACTCTCCCCATAAGGTATCTCCAGTTGGGCGCCCAAAGACTGATGCTCCAAAATTACTAGTCACTTCGGAAAATGTCGTCTTTAATGTTTTAAACGCCAACTGCTGCCTTATTAAAGGAAAATAGTTTTGTGACATGTCCACTAATGCCATAATTAGCCAACCAGGCTATTAAAAGTCTGATGGGCAGCGAAGCTGGGGCCTGGGGCTAAGGCAGCCTCCCGGCCTGCCCTAGCTTTGCACAGCTCCTAGAAGCAGCTGCCAGCTCCTTGCGGCCCCTAGGCGCATGGGTGGCCAGGGAGGCTGTGCGTGTTGCCACAACCCCAAGTGCTGACTCCGCAGCTCTCATTGGCTGGGACCCCCTCCCATACTCCAGCCCGCCGCCCCAGCCCAGTGAAAGGGTGTGAGAGCGAGCGATGGAGGGAGGGGGGATGGAGCGAGCAGGGGTGGGGCCTCAGAGAAGGGGCGGGGCCTTGGGGAAGGGGTGTTTGGTTTTGTGCCATTAGAAAGTTAGCCAAAACTAGGATTGCCATCACAGCAATTTCTACAGCAACTAATTGTGGTGTCCTAAACTGTGGACTTTGACTTCAACTGGAAAATAAACAGAAAAATCACATGAATTTTTAAGCAAAACTTGCACAAAGTTCCCTAATAGGAAATAAAAGGGAAAGGAGAAAAGCCCAAGTGTTTTGAAACGGAATATTTCAAAGATATTTTATGATATTTCATTGGTTCTTTAAATGTAAACACATTAGTAGTGTACTGTCTTAGTTGCACAAACCTGTTTCTTTTCTCATTTTAATTACTTCATAGAGTGGCGTCCAGGTTCTACTGCCCAGATCCTCTCAGATTTGGATTTAACATCCCAAAGAGATGGCAGGTGGAAACGTATGAATACTCTGATGCATTATAATGTAAGGAGGATTGATGACATCTGTTAATTGTTTTTCAGTAATAAATAAACTTTTATTAGCTTTTAGAAAAAATTGGCTTGTACCATCTAATAAGGGGGCTGGAACATGTAGCTATGTTACTTTCTAATTCTGGAAAGTGAGAATGTATGTATCAAATTCTAGTACTCTCACTGGTTTCCTCTCCATCACTGAATACAATTCCAAATTGCCCCTATATAGCCTATATTTCCATATCTCTCAGCAGTCCCAGGTTCGTGGGATTGTCCTGTTTTAGCTCCCAAAATCCTGTCGCAGTTGAAGTGGCTCCTGTCCCATGGGGCTGGCTAGGCTCAGCTATTCTTTCCAGGCATTGCAATCTGGCCCCTGGTCATGGGTGGAGGCATCCAGGCCAAATTTGAGAGAGTACCACTGCAACTTCATGGCCGGGTCATAATGCCACTCACTCAGATTTGACATGGCCAGCCCATGATGGGCAGGTACCAGCTGCTAGGTCTCAATGCCCAGAACGGGGAGCTGAGCCCAGCCAGCCCTTCAGAACAAGAGCCGCAGGAACCACCGCTACGGAATGAGATGAGGCTTGCTCCACAATTCCCTCCTGCCAGGCCTCCCAGCTCCTATGTGCAGCACCCCACCTACTCACCCCACTGTGGGGGAAAGGACCCATCCCTCTTTAGCTACTACAGATTTTGGGAGGTATGGACTTCTGACATCCTTTATGGGGAATTTAACCCTTGTGCAGAAGGTCCATGCAAACTGCTTGTGTGCCACTGAACTCTCACACTTCAAACATCATCATCAGCCTTGAAGGAAGCTTTACCTGTGCCCGCTTATCTAGCAAGTATCAGAGCTTGAGTCTTTCTGCAGGAGAGGGGGTATTGGGGATGAATGGCCTAATGGCTAGAAGTTAAAGATTGCACAGCACTTCTCAAGATCCAGGCCCTAACTGGAGAATAAGAACATTGGTGGGGATCTTCAAAAGCCTGCTTGGGTGGGGAAAGACTCCACAACAGGGATGTTTAAGCCTGCTTCTCACAGTCATATAGGATGGAATGATTTCCCTATTTTTGTGTTCTTGAAGGTCCGAGATGGTGCCACACTTATCTTGTCAAAAATAGGAATTTCCCAGCAGCCAGAGGATAATCAGCAAGATGTCCCAGGGGAAAGTAAGTACAATAGAGTTTCTTTATGCCTCCAAGGGAGTATAAGACAAAATGCACAAATAGACAATATCGTTTTTGCCTGATCTTGTTTGATGGGAATGACACTAGAGCCTTTCCAGCTGGTAATGTCACACGAATTCAAGGTGCTTCCCTTTGTACACCTTGTTCACTATAGTTCTAAAAGCCTCAAATAATGGGGCTTTCACTACTGTCCTTAGGAAACTGCTCCCCGTCTTAATGCAGTGCACTCTCAGGAAACTTCTCCTGGTATTTTGTCTAAATTGTCTTTCTTTTAATCCCATTACTCCTAGCTATACCCTGCACGCTGCCTTCCATTGTGTACCCCCCAAGTACTAAATTCCTCCTCCATCCTTAGTGTTTACAACCTTCAGATATTTGTAAACGGTTTAGATTGTTTCCATGTTCCTCACCACCAGCACCCCACCCCCTCTTTTCACTTAGCCAAACTACCTGAATTTAATCTTTCTTCAGAAGTCAATTGTTTCAGCCCTTTGAGTATTTTGTTGGTGTTCTCTGAACTCGGTCCAAATTGTCCATACCTTCCTTGGAATGCATTGCTCAGAATTTAATATGGGGTTCCAGGTCATGCTGCGCTAGAGACGTACAGAAAGGGATTGTTTACTTCCCTGCTCCATGACATGATGATTTGTTCAGACAACCCAAAATTACACTGGCTTTTTTTCACCCCCATATTGCTTTGCAAACTCACGGTAGGTCCCTTTCCGCTGCTACTATGGGTTCTTTTCAGAGTTACTACTGTCTGGTTTCTTCCTCGCACTGAGTGCATGTCAGATAACTTTTCACAGATATATTAGCTTTGCTTTTTTCCAAGTTGAGTTTCACTTTGCTATTTTCTGCACACATTCCTAATTTCTTTTGGTCCTATTTTATTATTCTTTTCTCTTCACTGGAGTTTGCAACTCCACCTCATTTCATGTCATTTAAGTATTTCACTATTTTGTTGTTTACTCCCACTTCCAGATCACTAATGCAGATGTTACATGACGCTAGTTCTAACATTTCTACCCACTAAACACCTAACTCAGTGTATGGCCCTATGCTTACAGCTTTAAAAGAGAGTTTTCATTCCACATGACAGTATTCCTATCCAAGCCAATTTGAACTGAATTTTCAAGTAAGACTTTGTGAGACAGAATCAAATGTCTTGCTAAAGTTCAATGTGTTACATCAGCTGTGTTCTGTTTCTTCCACTTATTTTGTCATTTTAGTCCCCTTCCTTCTCCACCTAAAAACTCATTGAAGTTTGTCTGGCAACACTGATTTTGTAAACATTCTTTATTGTGCTGGGTCTGTTGTATTTTAAATGTTCAGTGTCTTTTTCCTCCTCTTCAATCATTTCACAATGGATAAAAGTTAGATTTATGCCATGGTAATTGCCAGGATCATTCTCCCTTCATGTTTTGAATTGATCTGAAATGCTTCTGTGACTGTCACAGAATGCTAAACCCTGAGCTTCAGTTAATAGTTTTTAATCTCTTTAACAGATCTGCCGATCTTAGTTTGACCACACAACACTTGAAAGCTATTAAATATAATGGAATGGAAACAATATAACAGAAATGTCCATCTTTCCAGGGGATCTCTAATGGCTGTCAGCTGGTGGCTTTGATGTACATTGCTGTTCAATAAAAGTGTGCCAAGCTGCAATTTTATTCATGTTGAGAGTTGGCCAGGGCAGCAGTCCAGGCAGTGCACATGCAGTTAGATTTTACTCTCTTCCTTTTGGGACTCTTATTGAAATGCTTTTTGCAGGGTATCTAGAAGGCTTTTCCAAGGGTATTAAGTATAATATTGCATATATTTTTTATTCTTAAGTATGGAGGAGTAGATGTTAAGCCTTTTGGACCTGCGTTCCCCACCTTGCAGTTTGTTTTGGCAAAAGGAAGAAGTATGATATGTTCATTTCCCAAGTCGTATGCAAAGGAGGATCTGACTTTTTTTTCTTTATGGCTATGTCATTACATCCAGAGGTGTTGTGGGTGAAGAAGCTTATTGAAAACAAATGGCCCATATTCCATGATTTAACTACTTAATCATACACATCACTCTGCTTGGTAGAGGAAAGCAGACTTCTGCAGGTGTCTTTGCAGAGAGCTCAGTCATGTGAAGAAGAAGCTATAGTGAAATTTCAAATGGTAAAGTACTGGAGTGGAGGCAACTGTTGTCTTCTTGCCACCCCATGCCCTCTCCCACACAAGAAATAGCTTACAGCAGAAACTAGGAAGGCAATATTTCATGCCTCACCAGTGCATTTTCATTAATGCATAGGTCTTCTAGAAATATCACATGCCAACTTGTTTGTTTGGAAAGCTATCATGGACAATGATTTGTGAGATACTGTGTTGCATAAAAATGAGAGGAAGGGATCAGAGGCTTACACACACATTCTCTCACTGTTAGATGACACAGTCAAGGAGTTACACATCCTGAACACACAAAATGTCCTCCTCCTTTTTATTTGAAAAGGACTGGTTTTCTTTTTAACCAGAATTTCACATTAACTTAAATTTTGCTTTGGAAATCACTGCCAAAGAAATAGGTTTTGCCCAAAATAAAAATATAAAATTGTGTCCAAATGTTCTAAAACCTGACATTGCTTCCTTTCTGCTTTCTGTTTCCCAGCCTTTAATCAAGAGAGATACAAGAGGGCTGGTTGTTGTGGTAAATTAAGTGCAGAAGTCTTTCAGCTGTGGAGATAGGATTGCAATTCCTGTCTTGGATCAAAAATGAGAATGAGTTTGCTTGTATACTAGCTTCTATTTCTGCAGCACAGAGCTAGGTAATTAGGCAAAACTGTCTATCTCTATTCATGACATACTCTGATTTGGAGTATCAGGTGAGTTGCAGGTCAGAGTTGTTTACAGCCAATCTTTATAGGGCAGCTTGTATCGCACTTGCATCTATTGTGTCTGGCTCATGCTAGTGTAGAGGTTATGGGTCTATTAAAGGAGTGGGTCGGTGAGGTTCTGTTGTCTGCAATGTGCAGGAGGTCAGACTAGATGATCATAATGGTTCCTTCCGATCTTAAAGTCTATCAGTCTAGTGTAATTAGTCCCTTGTTCTCATGAGTATTTAGTTACCTTAAAATTTTACTTTAAACAGGGAAAGGAAGAAATTTCAGAGAGACAGGAAGGGTTTTTAGAGTAAAGCCTGGAGAGTCAGTTTTGTAAGAGTCATCTCGCTATTGACATCTTGAAACACATTGATCACCTGATTTGCAAAGGCAAGGAGTTGCCTCTTATTTCTTTATTCACTTCTTAGTTTATTATTGGTGAGAACTTAAAAAGCAACTAATATCTCTTGAAAATTTCTCCATTTACGAATCATACTAATATATTTTGTTGCTCCATATTCTACATTTCTCTTCCTCTTTCATGCAGCTGTCCTTAGCAATGAAGTGGGAATTTTGCATCTTAAAAGTTCATCTGCTTGTCCTGTTCATTTCTATGAAGCCCTGATTTTCCATGAAATATTAATTATTTTATCAGCAACCAATTATGATGTGACTAAATGAAAAGGTGTCAAATTTCATTGTAGTGTAAGTGTAGGTAATCCCAGTGAACTCAATGAGGTTCTGCCTGTTTACTCCGAAGCTCATTTTTCTCCTTTACCATTAGGAGGACATAGGGAGGAAACAGAGAAGTATGTGCATTAACCAGGCAGCTGGTTTAGTTAAGGTAGTTTTCACTACAACTGCCTATTGTCATCTATTTAGAAGTAAATAACAAGCACCGAAAAAGTATCACAATAGAGAGGCTCACCGGTAATTTTTGCTGCATTCTATGATTTTTCTGAAAATTCTAAGTTTTTGAAAATAATTAGGGCTGTCAATTAATTGCCGTTAACTCACATGATTTAACTCAAATTAATCACGGTTAATCAGTTTTAATCGCACTGTTAAACAATAGAATACCAATTGAAATTTATTAAATATTTTGACTGTTTTTCTACATTTTCATATATATTGTATTGTATCATAATTGAAACCAAAGTGTATATTATTTTTATTACAAATATTTGCACTGTAAAACTGATAAGGAAAATAGAGTATTTTTCAATTCACCTTATACAAGTACTGTAGTGCAGTCTCTTTATCGTGAAAATGCAACATACAAATATAGAAAAAAATTGTTACATAACTGCACTCAAAAACAAAACAATGTAAAACTTTAGAGCCTACAAGTCCACTCAGTCCTACTTCCTGTTCAGCCAATTGCTAAAACAAACAAGTTTGTTTACATTTTACAGAAGATAATGCCCCTTTCTTATTTACAATCTCACCAGAAAATGAGAACAGGCATTTGCATGGTTCTTTTGTAGCCAGCATTGCAAGGTATTTGTGCCAGATATGATAAACATTTATATGCCCTTTCATGCTTTGGCCACCATTCCAGAGGACATGCTTCCATGCTGATGACGCTTATTAAAAAAATGTGTTAATTACATTTGTGACTGAACTCCTTGGAGGAGAATTCTGTTTTACCCGCATTCTGCCATGCATTTCATGTTATAGCAGTCTCAGATGACAACCCAACACATGTTGTTCATTATAAGAACACTTTCACTGCAGATTTCACAAAACGTAAAGAAGGTACCAATGTGAGATTTCTAAAGATAGCTACAGCACTCAACCCAAGGTTTATCCAGCGCTATCCAGAATCTGAGAGGGACAAGGTGTGGCGCATGCTTTCAGAAGTCTTCAAAGAGCAACTCTCTGATGCAGAAACTACAGAACCCGAACCACCAAAAAAGAAAATCAACCTTCTGCTGGTGGCAGATGAAAATAAGTACGCATTGGTCCGCACTGCTTTGGATTGTTATCAAGCAGAATCTGTCATCAGCATGGATGCATGGCCCCTGGAATGGTGGTTGAAGCATGAAGGGACATATGAATCTTTAGCGGATCTGGCACATAAATAGCTTGTGATGCCAGCCACAATAGTGTCATGAGAAGGCCTGTTCTCACCTTCAGGTGACATTGTAAACAAGAGGCAGGCAGCATTATCTCCCACAAATGTAAAAAAACTTGTTTGTCTGAGCGATTGGCTAAGCAAGAAGTAGGACTGAGTGGACTTGCAGGCTCTAAAACTTTACATTTTTATTTTTAATGCAGTTTTTTTGTACATAATTCTACACTTGTAAGTCCAACTTTCATGATAAAGAGATTGCACTACAGTATTTGTATTAGGTGAATTGAAATACTATTTTCTTTTGTTTTTTACAGTGCAAATACTTGTAATCAAAAATAAATATAAAGTGAGCACTTTACACTTGTATTCTGTGTTGAATTGAAATCAATATAATTGAAAAGATAGAAAACATCCAAAAATATTTAAATAAATGATATTCTATTATTGTTTAACAGTGCAATTAATCATGATAAATGTTTAATCGCTTGACAGCCCTAAAAATAATTAAATTCCTATCTTGTTCCATTGTGAAGTCACAGATGCTGCAACGTAAAATGAAAGCTTTTTTTCTATCTCCAGCGAAATAATTGCAGCAGCAAAAGTGGGAATGAATATTTTGTCACCCCATTTAACTCAGTAACATGTGAACGTATTACCCCCAAATCTCTTAAATTCAAAGTCAAATTAAGCCCACTTAAATATTGAGTATGAGGGAAAAATTAAATATAATTAAATGGCAAAAATGATCGTAAAGGAACATTGATTGCATAACTAATATCACACAAAAGTATATATGTTCAGGTTCCAACAGAAACATTACCTTGGCCAGATTGCACATATGGAACTCTCTCTCTTTCTGCTTATGCAATATTTCCATTTTTGTTATATTAAAATATGCCATAAAATTTTGAGTTAGAGTAGCTGTTGGGAAACTTAATTTTGCATTTCCTAATTCTTTTCCACGGTGAATCCTTAAGGTTCCATTAAAGTAATAGTATGCATATGTTCTGAAATCCATGGAAGTTGGAGTAATGCAGTGGTGAATTAGGCCTATATGCATAACTGAGCATTTAAAACTACTAAAGTCTTCAGAAATTCAAACTTATGCTTCCCATAAAATCTGCAATTCAGCCCCGTTGCACATATTATTTTTCATTACTGTTAAGTTTTATGCCTTAATATAAATATGTGTGTGCAATGTAACTGAGTTATAGCTGCTATGGGAAGGATAATTTTGAATCACATTTATGCATTTAAATTCTCAGACATAGTGGTGCATTAATAAAGTTTGTTGCACTGAGTTACCTTTCTCTTTTTTTTAAGAAGGAAATTAATTGCACATTTAAATAATTTACTGTCAATTTGACTTATCACAAGAAATACTCAGACGCACTGAAATTTTTATTTGGAATCTCACAGATAGTACATTTATTCTGTTGTGTACTAATTGAACTAAACTTACATACACAGGGCCGGCTCCAGGCACCAGCGCAGGAAGCAGGTGCTTGGGGCGGCCAATGGAAAGGGGCGGCAGGTCTGCGTTTTTGGCAGCAATTCGGCAGCGGGTCCCTCCGTCTGTCTCGGAGGGAAGGACCGGCCACCGAAGAATGAAGCGGAGCAGTAGAGCTGCCGCCGATGGCGGTGTTATCTTTTTTTTTTTTTTTTCCCCGCCGCTTGGGCTGCAAAAAAGCTGGAGCCAGCCCTGTAGATACACTTCTAGTCTTTCAGTATGCGGATCTCCAGATACACCCTTACTGTAATTTGCAAAGATGACTGAACTTGCATTTCTTTTTTCTTGTGGTCCCCCCTGAGTGCAGAAATGCTCCATTCTTCTCTCTTGACGATAAGTGCTGGCCATGTGCTTTGCAACTTTCAGTTCCTCTTTCACTTTATGTAGAATAGAGGACTTAGCACTTTGATTTGGTTCATATGGAGTACTGTGTGCATTAGGCAGAAGTGAAGTCATCTAAATCCCCTGAATGAGAAGGAAGGTAAGTTGACAATATTGCACATGTGGAAGAAAACAAAGTATCTGTGGGTTAAATGAGCTCAGTCTCCTACAATGTACATATACTATATTTTTTAATGTTATTTTATCACAATTGCTGTTTCTAGGGCATGCGCTATTGGAAGATGAAAATAAGGTCTGGCATCTAGTTCGGCCAGCAGATGAAGTTGATGAAGGCAAATCGAAAAGAGGGAGCATGAAAGAAAAAGAACGAACCAAAGCTATTACAGAAATCTACCTGACAAGGCTTCTGTCTGTTAAGGTAGGGTTTACTATTAAATTATTAGGCAGTTCTTTGAAGGAAGCTGGTTAACTTGCCTTGTGAGGTTCAGATGACTAAAATGCTGAGTTATTAGAGAGACAAAGGTGGGTGAGGTAATATCTTTTATTGGACCAACTTCTGTTGGTGAGAGAGACAAACTTCTGAGTTTACACAGAGCTCTTCTTCAGGTCTGGGAAACATACTCTGAGGGGAGGGCTATGCTTACAAAAACACTGCATCACTGTAGCTGCACCAATGCAGCTGTGCTGCTGTAGCACTTTAATGAAGATGCACTACACCAACGGGAGAGAGTGTAGTTAAACCCATCTCCCCGAGTGGTAGTAGCAATGTCAATGGAAGAAGCTCTCCTGCCTGCATAGCAGTCTACGCCAAGGATTAGGTTGGTTTAGCTATGTCGGTCAGGGGTGTGGATTTTTCACACCCCTGAGCAATGTAGTTATGCTGGTATAAATCTGTAGTATAGACCAGTCCTCCGATTGTTTTAGCTAAATACAAGATGGAACAAATTCTTTAGTCTACATCGTTAACACGTATTTCAAAGGACAATTCAAGATGAAGTGGCCCGTTAACACCCCTCCAGTCATAGGGAGATAAGGCAGGGATGCGGGGAAAAGCAGTGTGGGGGTAATCTATAATCCACTAAACCCCCACCAGCTGCTTTTCCTGGGCCAGATTCAGTACTGCAGACATGCCAAACCCAGTTATTGCCTCTAATCAGAGAGCTAGTTGGACATATCTGATAGAATTTGCTTTGTTACTTTACTTTGAGTTGATGTGTAAAATTATGTGTTTTCAAAAACACTATTACTATACTAATAGAAGGTGTTCTGGAGTCATAAGATTTCAGCTATTACATAGTTCTCTCTGGTTTCAGAGTAGCAGCCGTGTTAGTCTGTATCCGCAAAAAGAACAGGAGTACTTGTGGCACCTTAAAGACTAACAAATTTATTGAAGCATGAGCTTTCGTGAGCTACAGCTCACTTCTTCGGATGCATAGAATGGAACACACAGACAGGAGATATTTATACATACAGAGAACATGAAATGGTGGAAGTATGCATACCAACAGGCAGAGTCTAATCAATTGAGATGAGCTATCGTCAGCAGGAGGAAAAAAACTGTTTGAAGTGATAATTAAGATGGCCCATAGAAGGTGTGAGGAGAACTTAACATAGGGAAATAGATTCAATTAATGTAATGTAGTTCTCTCTGTATCATAAAGATGACCTGCAAAGCAGTTGTTACCAAAGGATTTATCAGGTGATTATATATGTACAGGAAACCTAAGTTTGCAAATATACTCATATTTTAATACTCTTAGCAACTAGTTCCTCCCTTACTTGCCAAGTCCAAAGTGTGCACTTCTGTGTTCCCTGTGCAATAGTTATGAAATCACATCCTTTTTAAAACAGAGCAGATTATTTTTTCCTCAGCTCCCTTGCTATTTTAGCTGTTGTAAAGGACATTGTGTGTTGCAGGAGAAATCTGCCTTTGTCCTGGCCTGTCATCATGCGTCCTTGGCATTCTGGGCCAAGGCCTTCAATGATTATGGTCAGAACACAAAGTATTAGTGTAAAGTAGAGAGAGAAATCTAGGATAACACAACGTTTGTACTGCAGGCTCAATTTTAATGTCACTTTCCTTTTTTTAATACACTTTCAGGGTACACTTCAGCAATTTGTAGATAACTTTTTTCACAGTGTACTCAACTCAAATCATGTCGTGCCACCAGCTGTGAAATACTTCTTTGACTTTCTTGATGAGCAAGCAGAAAAACATGAGCTCAAGGACGAAGATACCATTCACATCTGGAAAACAAATAGGTAGGATTCAAACAAAATAGTAATTAGACTGAAGAGAAACAATACTGTAATCACGAACAATGCTGGTCTCTAAATACAGATAAAGTGGAAAGGAAATAAATTTGTAATTCTGAGAGTGGTTTTAATTGAAACAATTATTTACATTGATCAAAGAGGTTACCCATAAGGCAAAAAAATGCAGAAATAGAGCCAAAGCTACTTAAGTGTAACTGTCTGCAAACCTTCTATTTTCTTATCTTTTATCTGTCATCTTTCCCTAGTGCAGCCAGAGCTGGGGATTTCCTGTAATGCTCCCAGTTGCCAGCAGTGAGAGGCAAAGGGCCCTGTCCTAAACTATTACAATTCAAACCCTAACCAAATGATTAAAGGGCATAAAAGTAACACACATGCTGTCTAATTACACTTGTTTTCTCACACCATCTTGAGGAGTTCTGGGAAGTGTAATCATTCTCCTCCTCTTTCTATAAAAGTAAGACACGTACATGCTTTTGTTTTTAAGCAGGGAAACCAGACAATAAATAGTTCATATAAGAGTTTGAATGCATAAATGAGCTAAAATGTACTCAGAAGATCAAATGCAAAGTACGCATTTTAGTTTTCTGGACTCTGGTTCCTGTATTATGTTCATTGTGTAAGAGGGTGTGTTTATCTCTTTGCTTGCTTTGCAGTTTGCCACTTAGATTCTGGGTAAACATATTGAAAAATCCCCATTTTATCTTTGATGTTCACGTTCATGAAGTAGTGGATGCTTCCTTGTCAGTCATTGCACAGACTTTCATGGATGCCTGCACAAGAACAGAGCACAAATTAAGCAGAGTAAGTGATTTACATTCCACACCATGGCTGTGTTCATGCTTGACAGACAATATGCATACTCCTGGAAGATTTGGGATAGATTTTTTTTTTTTAACCCCTTCAGTATCTGGCCATTTAATAGGTTTGGTGAAAGTTTGTAGCTAACCTTACCCTATGACATTTACAGTGTGAATAAGATCACAATGTTGTTCCCCAAAGTTTTTAGAGAAATCTAAGTTAGGAACCCGTTTTTTCAGGTCTTCCATAATTCAAAAAGATTTTGTGTCAATTGTATAGAGATATTTTTAAAACTGAATAATGTCTTATCAAAAACATAATTCTCTTCATGATGTAAATATTCCCATCCATAGGCTGACTATAGTGGGGTACAATGGCAATGGTTTAAGTAGGAGTAATATCCAAAAGAAGTTAAAAAGTGCATGAACATGTACTGATAAGTGTGTAAAGGGATGAGCCTTGTATAAGGTATATTCTGTTGTATTCTGATAAGGCTGTGAGTTTGTCATGGAGGTCATGGAAGTGATGTATTCCGTGACCTCCGTGATTTCTGCAACAGCTGCTGTGCCTGGCTCAGGGGCAGCTTAGGCAAACCCTGTCCAAGGCGCACTGGCTGCTGCTGGGGCAGTCTTGGGGCCCTCCCCCAGCAGCAGGGGATTGGGACACGGGACGGGGTGAGGCAAGCTCTGGGCAGCGCTTATCTGGGGGACTCCCCGGAAGCGGCGACATCCCCCTCGCTCAGCTGCTAGGCGGAGGTATGGCCAGGCAGCTCTGCATGCTGCCTCTACCCAGAGCACTGGCTTCACATTGGGAGCTGCAGGGGCGGTGCCTACAGGCAGAGGCAGCGCGCTGAGCTGCTTGGCCATGCCTCTGCCTAGCAGCTGAGCGAGGGGGATGTCGCCGCTTCCGGGAGCCTCCCGGATAAGCGTAGACCAGAGCCTGCCTCACCCCGTCCTGTTCCCCAACCCCCTGCCCTGTCCCACACCCAAACTCTGCTGCTGCTGGGGCGGTGGGGGAGGCATAGAGCTAGGTAGGGAGCACCAGCGGGAGTCTTGGGCTGAGGTTCTCTGCCCGCACACCCCCAGCACCAGCAGGGGTCCCAGGCCACGCACTGCTGCCCTCTTCCCTCCCCTCCCTCCGCTCCAAGCAGCCAGGCCACCCTTCCCCAGCACCCACGGGGGCCCCGGGCAGCCCTCCGCCTCCCAAGTTTTATTCACTGGTATTTTTAATAAGTCATGGACAGGTCACGGGCCGTGAATTTTTGTTTACGGCCCGTGACCTCTCTGTGACTTTTACTAAAAATACCCGTGATTAAAACATTGCCTTAATTATGTACATTAACACTAAACCTGGAAGATAGTTTTCCTAGATAATCAAAATGTGCCTGTTATATATTTTCCAGGATTCTCCAAGTAACAAATTACTTTATGCAAAAGAGATCTCTAACTATAAGAAAATGGTGGAAGAGTAAGTATATAGAGAAGTTTTTTGTGTTTATTCTTAGTCACTTGGTTTAAGCTTCTGTGTAGAAGCATAGCAGCAGTATTACCCATGAAAATATTAACGTTGGAGGGAAAAGGCCTAAATTTCAAACACTGAAAATAGATAAATAAAATACTCTTGAAAAAGTTAGAATCGTGGTATTTCTCCCCGAAGCTATGTCATAAATGTTGAAATGAAACGTGAGTGGGATTTTATGTAGGTGTTTATAAGTTATTGGCAGCACTTAATTTTAAATTACACATTTTGGCTGTCTCTTTTTCAGGTAATTTCCCAGGGGCTCCCATTTTGCCTACACAATCTGTCTGATTGTTCAGATTTCCACAGCTGGCTAGGGTTAAACCCTAAAATCATTTTCAGCAAAAATATATCTTCGTCTCTTTTATTTTCTGATCTTAGGGAATATGTTTACTTAATTTTAAAAAAGTGAGCTCTATATGAATAAAAATAGCATTTACAGTCGCCTTAGCCATGGGAAAGAGTTTGAGCCTAGGTCTTCAAAAGTTTCAAGGCATAAGATAACTACCAGATGCCAGAAATTTCTTCCTATGGCAGGGCATTGCACAGTAGGGTACCACGTGTTTTGTGATGTGCACCATCCTCTAATACGTTAGGCACAAATGACTAGGGGGAGACAGGATAGCTAAATGGACCATTGGTCTGTTGTGGTAGAGCAACTACTATATTATTATTTGGAAACCTGTTTTAAAATAATCACAAAATCAAAATATAGTATTATCATTAAACTGCTAGTGCAGTTCATGTTAAGTAAAAGCCGGGGAGCAATCAGAATCTTCCTAAGGAGGGGACCCAGAGCTCTACCTTGCTCCCAGCCCCCACAGCTACTACCTCTATACCCAGACCCTCACTTCCCCTGCACCCAGGTGTACACCCACTCCCTGCCTTCTGCCCCACATCCAGCCCCGTGCTCTTCCCTCCACATTATCTCTGCCCCAAATCTAACCCAGAGCTCTTACCTAGAAAGGCAGTCAGGCTGAAGATCACCATCCCCACCAGGGTGAGATGGGTGTGGGGCTCCCAGACCTATCTTCCTTCTGTGTCTTCACTTCCCCAGCAAACACCAAAACCTGGATCCAATCCCCTTACCCTCCTGGGGACTGGGGGTTCCCAGTGCCCCCTGCTCCACTTCTCACCGGGGGCTGGGGGTGCCTGGTGACCATGGGCACTGGAAGGACTGTGAAGGTGTGGGAGCCAAGCAAGTGCACGGGTTTATAGCACTTCGTCATGATGGAGGAGCAACAGGGCAAGTTTCCAGCTCCAGTGTGGGCCTGGGTCCCCTGCCTCCCTCTATTTCCCCATTGTGCCCAGTTGAAAGTTTATGTTAATTCATTGCAGTTACTACAAAGGTATTCGTCAGATGGTGCAAGTGAGCGACCAGGACATGAATACTCATTTAGCAGAGATTTCCAGGGTAAGTGTGAAACAAGCATTCTCGTCCTGAAAATACTAGTGTTCATTGTCATCTCTGCATGGGTTCACAGTGTCCACTAGCATCTGATGAATAATGCCACACCTCTCTGAAACCCTCTTGGTTAGACATAATATATTATGCTTCATGTGGCTTTTGAAATGTTGATTTATAAGAATATGATAAGAATATCAAGAGTGGTAATTGTCTCAAACACATTTTAACTGACCCAGAGGAGTGTTTGGTTTTTCACGCTGATTGTGGGAAAATGTCAGCACTGTTGAATAGTTTTTCATTCTGCATTTCCTATGGATTGGTTTTGTTTATAGTGTTTGGGAGAGATTGTGAATTCACAATGCAATGCCACAGCAAAATTGAAAAATCCCAGAAATGAACTGGCATTTGAATGTGTAGGGATTTCTTACAAGGCAAGAGAGGCTTATGTTACTAATTTTTGTTACATTGATGTGGAGTAATCCGTTGCTAAGGTTAAGATTTTGTCATGGTTATTTTTAGTAAAAGTCATGGACAGGTCGTGGGCAATGAACAAAACTCACGGGAGTCCTGACCTGTCTGTGATTTTTACTAAAAACAATAAGGGGGTGGCGAAAGGAGGAGGGGAGGGAGAATGACACCTGGATCCCCATGGAGGGGACTCTCAGCCCCAGCCGTATTGCCAGAGGGGGGCACAGCCCCAGCTCCAGACCCTGCTAAAGCCACAGGGCAGGGGGACACAGCAGTGGCTCTGGCTCTGGCTCCAGCCCCAGAATTTTTATTCTGTGGCAAAATTGCAGAATTTTTGTTCTGTGGCAAATTTTGAATTTTTTGTTTTGTTCCAAATTGGATTGACAGCAAAATTTAAAAGGTTTTGACTAGACCTAGAAATAATTTATAAGGAACACTAGTATAAAATCAAGAAAGAACTGGTATGGTTCTCCACTTTACTGCACCTTGGGTAGTCATTGACACTGGTAGCAGCATTCCTCTGCATTTCCTTTGCACAGGTGTATCTGACTATAGTGGGGTACAATGGCAATGGAGAATCAAGCCCAATGTGTTTAGGTGATGGAGTTTCTTTAGGTTATGGCCTGTTCTTTAGAGGAGTTAAAGATTTTATATTTTTAAGAAAAGACATAGTGTAAAATTCTCCCTATATGATGAATAAGGCTACGAGTCTGTCACAGAGGTCACGGATTCCGTGACTTCAGCCCTGGCCGGTGAGGCTCTGGGCTTCCATGATTTATTGTTTATTGCCCATAGTCTGTCCCTGACTTTAATAAAAAATACCTGTGTCAAAATCTCAGCCTTAATGATGATTTAGAAGCCCTCTTACCACCTTTATAATTTGAGCAAAGAATCTTGTGGCACCTTATATACTAACAGACTTACCCCACTGTTAGTTTATAAGGTGCCACAGGATTCTTTGCTGCTTTTACAGATCCAGACTAACACGGCTACCCCTCTGATACTTTATAATTTGAATGATTCTTGTAAATGCACATGTGCTCCAAGCCTTGATGACTTTCACCTTTGCTATAGCTTAGTGTGAATTGTTTCAAATTGTTAAAAGCTTGAAAGAAAAGGATTTCATATGCATGTGGCACTGACAGAACCAATCTGAAGTACCTTGAACACTATGCAGATTTTAACTGTGTTTCACCAATGCGTGCCCATATAGTTAGCAGATGTGTCTGAGCCTAAATCTGTTGTTTGACTAATACTGTAACTCAAAGTACTCTTCCACCTCCTTTATTTGGGAGAGTTGCGTGCTGGCTGGAAAGGCTGCAGCAGGAAAATCTTGACATGTGAATGCTGAAAATCATCAAACAAGATTTCTAATCCTCCCTCCCTCTCTCTTCCAACCCCATCCAGTTACCTATGCTTGAGTCTGCAGAAATAATTATACTGTACCTGGTATTTATGTATGTGTTTGGTTATGATTGTTAAAAGCCAAGACTATATTTGACATTTTTTTTTCTTTTAAATAACTAGGCGCACACAGATTCTTTAAATACACTTGTGGCTCTACACCAGCTCTACCAGTATACTAACAAATACTACGATGAGGTAAGTTCCTTATTTGAATAATATAAATATTTAATATGCTATGAGAGACTAGTCATAATGGCTACAAATCAGTGTAAGCCAGATAATTGATTTGAGAACCCTCAGGGTGTGTCTACACTGCAGTTAGATACTCACAGCTGGTCTGTGCCAGCTGACTCGGGCTAAGGGGCTTTTCCACTGTGGTGTAGACATTCAGGCTTGGACTGCAATCTGAAGTCTGGGACCCTCCCACTTCGCAGGGTCCTAGAGCCCGGGCGCCAGCCCAAGCCTGAATCAGCTTGTCTGCCAAGCACAGGTTTTTAACTGCAGTGCGGACATACCCTCAGATAACCGGGTAAGGGTAGTGCTAAACAATGAACCCACAACTTCTCTTTTCAGTTCAGACCACCGAAATGACGTGGCCCTTTCAGTGGTCAAAACTAACATTTACCCTTCAGTGCTCTTCCCATCCTACTTGCAACCTAACAATGCCAACAGGAAAAGAGCAATTGTAGAAGATAAACTGAGTGTCAAACCCCAGTACTTTATATTAGGAATGGCCCATTAAACTTGTTTTGCCTGTAAAGATGGAAGAGTGCCTTTTTTATTAGTTAAATTCTACTTGCAACTTACATGCATGCTACAATGTCTGTTTTGTCATCGCAAACAAAATGCCTGACCAAGGTAAACTTGGGTAGAATAGCTCTTGACAATGGGCTGATTCAAAAGCATGCTTGTGGAGTCTATTCAAAATTTTTCTTGGATCCTAGAAGCATTATTGAGGAGAAAAAAACACACTAGGATGTAGATGGCCCACTGGTCTCTTAAGTTTTACTCTGAGAGCAAAAAAGGAGAGAGAAACTTCCATTCAAGGGTTTCCATGGGGATGAATGTCTCTAGGAAGTCTTGGAATTAAATCAAAGCCAATAAGAACAGATGCTGAATCTGAAAGGAACTTGGCATATGTGATTTCTCTAGTCCATTTGCCCCACACCAAAGTGCAGTTTGGGGTTTTACTAACGCTTCACATTAAAGGCAACAGGCCTCGTCCTCAGCTGCACTGTGGCTGCTTTACACAGCGCCACTGGCCTAAAGCAACTTGAAAGTTGGCATAGCCAGACATGGGAGGGTTAATTCAGTAGGCAGGGATCCCCCAGTGGTATAGAACCAGTTTAGCAGTTCCTGTCCCAGCCGCAGGAGTGTGACTGGTGTTTGTAGAATGGTCAAGGACAAGATGGTCCAGCTCATGGCAATGCCCCACCACTGGTAACCACTGTAATTTAGAGCAGCCTTTGATGTTACACCAATTGACTGGCCTGGTATACATAGAGCCCAGGATTAAGAAGTACAAAAGAAACTTAAAGCAACATTTTTCTTGCCCCCGTATCTCCACTCCTAAATTGCAGTCTTGACTCATGCATGGGCTGCAGCTGAAGATTAGTCCCTCAATTGAAGGCCAGCAAAAATGCTAAACATGTTAAATATTTTTGCTGTAGAACAGCAGATGTGAGAATTTCCTTTTGGGTAGAACTGCACAGAAGCAGCACTTGTATGGTACCATTGGTATTCTTCCAGAAAGCCATCTTGACAACCTGCCCACAGCAAATTTGCATTAAACAAAGCAAATTTAATTTCTGTGAAAAATTTAAATTGCATAAATTGCAGTATTTTGTAGCTGCCCTCATCCTTTACACTGAAACTACCATTCCCAGTATGCAGTGCACTGCTTTAATCTGTGTGGTGTGCGACATTGACTAAGTGGGTACATTTTAATTGTCCATAAGTATATGAAGAGTGCCTTTTTTATTAGTTTAAAAAATTCACCAAGGAGATTTAGCCAGGGCAAAGGAGCTAAAACTAGATGGAAAGAGATTAATTTAAAGGAAAGATGTCCACTTAAATTTGGCTGAATTTAAATTTTGTAAAAAGTGTTTATAAAATCGAAGTCTCAGAAATGTTTCCACATTAAAACGAAATGTTTAAGATGTTTAAAAAACAATTGTTTTTTAGACAAGTCTCCTGCAATGTTTGGAACCTAAACATTGCAAGGAACACTAAGCCCCTGAAAGAGAAACAATTAACAAGAGTGATACTGACTTCATTGATTTTTCATTATCTAAGTTGAAAGAAGAACAAAATGTAAATAAAAAGCTTAAATAGTGACAAGGACACTGGATTTTTAAAGTTCTTGCACTTCTAACAAATTGGCATTTAAACATAAGTAAAGTTCCTTTTGTTTTTGTCTGTTTACAACTTCTAACTTGTGTTCAGAAGGTAATTTTTTTTAAAAGAAACATTTTTACTATGTCATTACCCCTCCTAAACTATTAGATTGCGAGGTAGTTTCCAAAAGAATGTGGTGGAAATGGCATTGTCTGAGACATTTGACATTAAAAGCCCTAGGAAATGTATTTTGGGAACAGCCCTTTCACAGCAAGTGGAATAGATTAAATGACCTATTTGCCTCTTCCATCCCGAGCTTTTATAATTAGTCTCTTTGGATTGTTCTTTGGCATTCTGCATATCACAGG
Source organism: Mauremys mutica (assembly GCF_020497125.1). Lineage (NCBI taxonomy): Eukaryota > Metazoa > Chordata > Testudines > Geoemydidae > Mauremys > Mauremys mutica. Next base: position 39,917,806 of record NC_059072.1, on the reverse strand, counting down.
CCATGTCGTAGAATACCACGTCAAAGGATACCACTCTTTGGCCATCTCCATGCAATTTAGACTATAAGACATTGAACAAGATTCTCAGCTATATCCAGAAAAAGCCATAAAAGAGCTGCCCACAACTCCCTGACTTTGTGACCAGTTCTGTAGTGGTTCCTTTCTTTAATTCAGACCAGCCTTGGAGTTTCTCTAATCTATGCTGGCTGGCTGTGGCCACCAGGAGCCATCCTGCAGTCAGTAATAGCTGGAGTACAGTGCACAACTCTCAGGGGTGGAGATTGATTGATTCATATTTGTAAAGGACTTTGCAAGCCTAGGATGAAAGGTGCAACAGAAGTAAAAGTTGTTATTGGAATAAATAATCATTATTAAACAAATGCTCCATTGTTTATAGGTAGTACATTAAAAATCTACAGTTTTACTTTCTAAACTCACTCCAATACCACAGTGATGGGAGATATTATAAAAACCTATATAGATAAAGGGTTGGAGACAGAATCTTCACTGGAAGAATGGAGCAGAGGGGCACAACGAAGGAAAAGTATTTAGTACATGCATACACTCTGAAAACCAAAGTAGTGTTAAATACTTGATGTAGCAACCTAGATGCCGACTGACTCATTCTGAGCATTCTGTTTCTGTTTCTTCCAGATCATAAATGCACTTGAAGAGGACCCAGCTGCACAAAAAATGCAGCTTGCCTTCCGTTTACAGCAGATAGCAGCTGCATTAGAGAATAAAGTGACTGACCTTTGATTAAAAAGCCACACTAAAGAAATCTGATCTGAAGATGTTTAAATTCATTCTTCCTGTTAAGGAAATAGTGTTCTATTTTTTAATGTATAATTACAACTTTAAATGAAAGATTTCATGTTTTTGATAGCAGAGCTGTAATGTAAAGATTTTTACTGTAAATTATGCTTCTAATTAAAATCTGTATTGTGTGTAAATGAATCATCTGTGGGGAAAAGCGTCCTTTGGGGGGAGAATTATAGTTCATTTAATCAAATAGTACAATCTGAAACATCAGCATTTTAGAATCATTATGCAAGTAAATTCAATACTATAGCATCCTTTACATTTTAAGCAATATTTGTACTTGGAAAAACGGTAGCATATTTGAAGAAACAGATGCAATATCCCCTCTTAAGTCGATAACTGGAAATTAATTTCCTAATAGCTCTGAAATCACTGGCTATATTACACTCATAATGAACATAGTAAATGTCCTGACTGCTATGATTTTTCTTTAAGATCTTGGGATGAGCTTTGGTACCATACACTATTTCTCAGTAAATTAACTACTCCTGGCCATGGTAATGCGTGGTATCATACCCACCACACTTCATTGTGATGGGAGTAATATAGTTCTGTTACCCCTGTGGAAAGGTTCTGATGATTAACTTCCAATTTGATTCAGAAATCACTGCAAAGGAAATTATCCCGTAAAACTTTACAATCTTTTATTTTTATTGTGAGTTTTACAATATATGCTAATGTGCCTTACTTGTATTAATTCTGTGAATCTGAGGAACAGTTTTGTAAAGAGAAGCAGATCAGAAAAAAATATTTATGTGCTATTGAATGACTCTTTTTGTGAAAAACATGACCAGCAGAATGCCTGTAATTAGTTGCTTGCCAAGAGTGTACTGTTTAACATGATTGTTATGTATAATATCTTTTATCAGAATGGTTCTGGTTCTTTTTATTTGAATCTTGGAACTGTCTAGAAAAACTACCACTTGTTTTTTTATTGTACTTGTGATGTAAAATACTAGTAATGATACTAGAAAAATCTTATATCCATATAGCTAAATACCACTCAATCAAGCCTTGGAATGCTGCATTTGATCGAATATACATCATAACCAATAGCAGTGAAAATTAAAATTACTTGTCAAAAGGTGTATTTACGATATAAGTTCTATACAATTTGAAAAGCTAGGTACGTTTTCTTCAATTGCTGTATTGCACATCAGAGAACTTTTTCATTCTTGTCTCTCAGTTTTTTGGCAGTTCAAGTAGCATTTTAATGTAGTTCTGCCATGTGCACTAATTCCCTTTCATTATTGCTTTTTTGCCTGCTGAGCACTTGAACTCTGCTGATTCTTGGCAAGATGCTGCAGTTTCTGCTGCCCTCTCTCTCTCTCCCCTGTTTTCTATCCAACAGTGAGTTTAACTTCTGTTAATTTTTATCCTTTTTGAAAATATCCTCAAACTTCTGAATTGAATGGCCTTCCCCTAATTTTCTAAAAGTCAAAGGTCTCATCACAGGGTCACTTTCCCAGCCCAATCCAGTTCTTTAAAACAAAAAAAAGCATAATAGACTTGTTTGCATCCATTTATAGACATTACTGAGCATGGCTGGGACATAAGTTACTTTCCATTTTTTTAGAACCGAGGTACATAAGAATGCTGCATTAAAGACACTGTGCCTGCTACTCCCTGATCAACAAAGACATCCATCATATTTTCATTGCTAATATGTTTTTTGTCATTTGTAAATCCTGTTAATTGTAAATCAAATACAATGTGTTTTTTTTTCCATTAAGTGTCACAGGATCTTTACTGAATCAAGGTTGGGATTTGGGGGAAGAAGGGAGGGAATTTAAAGTAATGTAGATGCTTCCTCTAAAGGGTGATATTACAGCAGCATCTCTTGTGGTTGGTAATGAAGGGTACAATGTATTCTGCAGTTGGTGGTCATTTGCTCAGAAAATGAGCACACGCTTGAAAAAAGAGGATGCAGTGCAGTATCCCACAGTGAAATCCCACAAGATGTACACATTTTTAGGGATTTGAAAGTAAACTTGAAAAATATGTAGGGCCAGTTTATATAAATTGGCAAGTGCTGCTAAGTAACTTGGCTTTGCTCAACGAAGCTGAAGGTATTCTCTCTCCTCACCCTCCAATTAGGTGATGATGCAGAGCAGCTGTCCATCAGCTATGGTTGGCTATAGTAGTAACCAAGGCTGCATGACCTCCCTTACATGTAGGATTTAGATATGTGGATCTGTATAGTAGTGGGTCCGTTGGCCACTTCCCCAAATCATCTTTGTCATTCACAGATTATAGATTCCAAGCCCAAAAGGGACCACTGTGACCATCTAATCTGACCACCTGTATAACACAGGCCATAGAATTTTCCAAATTAATTTTCAGAGCACATCTTTTAGAAAAACATCCAACCTTGATTTAAAAATTGCAAGTGATGGAGAATCTACCATGAACCTTGGTAAACCGTTCCACCGATTGGTTACCCTCTCTGTTAACAATGTACACCTTATTTACAGTCTGAATTTGTCTAGCTTCAACTTCCAGCCATTGGATCTTGTAATACCTTTGTCTGCTAGACTGAAGATCTCATTATCAAATATTCATTCTCCATTTATGTACTTACAAACTGTAATCAAGTAACTCCTTAATCTTCTCTTTGTAAACTCAATAGATTCAACTCCATGAGTCTATCACTATAAGGTATATTTTCTAATCCTTTAATCATTCTTGTGGCTTTTTTCTGAACCCTTTCCAATTTATCAACATCCTTCTTGAATTCTGCACACAGTATTCCAGAAGCAGTTGCACCAGTGTCAAAGAAAGAGGTAAAAACCTTCCGACTCCTACTCAAGATTCCCCAGTTTATGTATCCAAGGACTGCATTAGCCTTTTGGCCACAGCATTGCATTGGGAGCTCATGTTCAGCTGATTATCTGCACAACCAGCAAATCTTTTTCAGAGTCACTGCTTCCCAGGATAGAATCCCCCATCCTGTAAATATGGCCTAAGTCCTATGTTCCTAGATGTCTACATTTACATTTAGCTATATTAAAGTGCATATTGTTTGCACACAGCTTACAAAGAGATCCAGATGACTGCATCAATGACGTGCCCTCTTCATTATATACCACTCTCCCAATTTTTGTCATCTGCAAACTTTATCAGTGATGATTTTGTTTTCCCCCAAGTCATTGATAAAAAGATTAAATAACAGAGTCAAGAACCGATCCTTGAAGAACCCCTCTGGAAGCACACTCATTCGATGATGACTCCCTGCTTACAATTACATTTGTAATCTATTTAATGTGTGCTATGTTAATTTTATATCATTCTAATTTTTTAATCAAATTGTCATGCCATACTGAGTCAAATACCTTACAGAAGTCTGTTATATCAACTCTATTATCTTTAACAACCAAACTTGTAATCTCATTTAAAAAAAAATCAGTTTGGGATCTATTTCCCATAAACCCATGTTGATTGGCATTAATTTTATTACCTTCCCTTAATTCTTTATTAATCAAGTCTGGTCTGAGCTGCTCCATTATCTTGTCTGAGATTGCTGTCAGACAGACAGGTGTATAATTACCTGGGTCATCCCATTTACCCTTTTAAAATATTGTCTCAATATTAGCTGCTTCTTCGAGTGATTACTCGTGTATTCCACAATAGGTGTGTGTGCTTGCCATGTGCACTGGTGCTGCAAGTTTTTCCCCTAGCAGTACCCATAGGGGAGCGCCCCAGTGACCCCGGGAGTGGCGCCTCCATGGTGCGGTATAAAGGGTGCTGCGCACTCCCCCCACCCTCAGTTCCTTCTTGCTGCCATTGAAGGTGCTTCGGAACTGCTCTGCTCCAGCTTTGTTGTGGCTCATCCCCAAAATTGCTTGTTCATTCAGTATATGGTACTTGTAGTTAGTTAGTTCTAGTTTTAGTTTTTTTTAGTTTGAGTGCCCAGGCCGAGGCATGCCCCGTGCCCTGTGTTTTAAGTCGTGTGACACTTGTAGGCGGTCTGTGTCATTGAGTGATCCGCACGCGGACTGCCTACGCTGTTTGGGGGGAACCCATCTCCGCAATCACTACAAGATTTGCAAGTTGTTTAAGCCTCGGACCGAAACAGAGAGAGACATTAGGCTCTAGGCTATCCTCATGGAGTCGGCACTGACCCCGGCTCCGGCCCGCCGTTATGAGTCGGCACCAAGCACCACAGTGTCGGTGCGCGGCAACCCTTCGGCGCCATCAACTAGTCAGCACTGCTTCCCATGGCATGCTCGGGGGCATGCCTGGAAGGCTAGGAAGAGGCCTTCTTCACCACAGCACCGGAGTAAACCTGGGACAGAGGCTAGGCCCACGTCGGGCAGTCCTCGATCCCCACCGGCCTTTAGGCCCTCTAACTCAAGTCGAGCAGAGTAGCCCAGCCCATTCAGAGCAGGCCTCTCCAGATGTCCAGATGCTCTCCGCACTGGAGGCCCTGCAGGCGGCCCAGGATGTTATGTCCATGCTGGTACCAGGAGCACCGCCGATGTCAGTCTTGCACTTCAGAGGCAAGCTGCCACTGGGATCTCCGCAGTCACCCCTAGCTTGGTACCGGTCTTGCTCGAGGGAACGTTCCCGACACCGTTCACCACCCCGTGACCGTTCAGGGCAAAGTCCACGTGGATCGCCCTCAATGCCCACCAGGCTGTCTGCTTGGGTTCCATCTGAATGAGACTCTCAGCACCGCTCCGCCTCAAGGAGTGAACACCGATGGGACCGAGGCAGACAACGCCAAAGGTCCTCATCTTGGAGGGGCTATCGCAGGCAGTCACGGCATGAATGTTGACGTCGTTCCCATTCGGCATCCCCAGGCACCGATGGGCATCTCACCGTCGCGGGTCCACCACCGGAGCTGATCGCGGAGCAGCTGTTACCAATGGTACTGGTCCTCCACATCGGGATCATGGTCCCACAGTCGTCATCGCTTCTGGCGCCGCTGCTCCTCCCAGGACAGCAGCAGGTTGTATGTCAGCCCAGCCTCCTTTTGTAGCCATTCATCGATGGTCCAGGTCAGCCAGGCTGAACAGCCAGCTCCGGGGATTGGTCCTGCTTTGAGCAGAGGGTTGGACTAGATGACCTCCTGAGGTCCCTTCCAACCTTGATATTCTATGATTCCACCAGTGGCACAGCAGGTGCAGTGGCACCGGGCCCCATGGCTGGCTCAGTGGTACCTGTGGGCACCGTGGCCCCCAACACAGCCCCCGATGTGGGCTCGCTCAGCGGCTGGAGCCTCAGAAGGACCATCTGCCTCCCTCTCCAGATCTCCAAGGAAGGAGTTGGTGGGACGTACATCCTCAGCACTGTGCCCAGAGACTGACCAGGTAGTGGACCCTCCGGTGCCGGTGGACAAACAAAGTACCTCGCCGGCCTCCTTGCCCTCCCCAGATGAGGCGATTGCAGCTCCTCCCTCTGTCCCGCAAGAGGACTTTTGGGCCCACCAAGAACTCTTAAAAAAGGTGGCATAAAGCCTCCACCTCTAAGCAGAGAAGATGGAGGAGCCCTTGGACTCCCTGTTTAATGTGCTTTCCTCCTTGACACCAGGCAGGGTGGCCTTGCCTCTCCATGAAGGGGTGGTGAAAATTTCAAATGCCCTGGGGCAAACCCCAGCCTCATTGGCCCCCATCTCTAAGAGAGTGGAATGCAAGTATTTTGTACCTGCCAAGGGGCATGAATACTTATACGCCCACCCTGCTCCTAACTCCCTGGTGGTCGAGTCAGCCAACCACAGGGAACAGCAGGGCCAACCAGCCCCTACCCCATTCAAGGACGTTGGACTCATTTTGAAGAAAAATGTATTCGTCCTCAAGCTTCCACTTACAGGTAGCAAACCACGAGGCTCTCCTGGGCTGGTATGAGTTCAATCTGTGGGGCTCCCTGCCCAAGTTTGAGGACTCCCTCCAGGAGTGCGACAGGAACGAGTTCAAAGCACTGGTGAAGGAGGGCAGCAGTGGCTGCCAGAGCAACCTTGCAGGCAGCTTCGGATGTAGCATACAGGGCTGCACGGTCCATAGCCTTCGCGATGTCCATGAGAAGGGCATCATGGCTCCTGCTCTCAGGGCAGTCCAGTGAGGTGCAGACCTCCCTGCAGGACCTCCCATTTGACAGCAAATCTCTGTTTGCAGAACAAACGGATACAATGCTGCATGGTCTGAAAGACTCCCGCACAACTCTCCAGACTCTGGGTCTCTATGTTCCGGCTCTGGCTAAACCTAAGTTCAAGCTGCAGCAGACTCCCACTCAGGCCACCCAGTCAAAATATGAGACCGCTTTTAAGAAGTCGTGGGATTATAAGAGGTGCCCACAAAGGCAGTCTCTGCCTGCCCCCCAGCCTGGGTCATACAAGGGCAAGCAAGCGGGGAAAAAGCAGTTTTGATGGGCTGTCCGGGGGTGCCCTGCCAATTCTCATCAGGGATCCACCCTCAACAAAGCTTCCCTATTCCAATTAGTTGTGTGCTTTCCTCCCGGAGTGGTCATGGCTGACCTCGGACCAATGGGTCCTCAACACCATCTCCTGGGGCTACACCCTCCAGTTTACTTCCTCCCCGCCCAACCACTTCCCACCCCCGTCCTTCCTGGGGGACACCTCACAAGAGGCTCTGCTCAAGCTGGAGGTGGGGCAGCTCCTGGGCCTGGGAGGGGTGGAAGCACTACTGGGGGAGTTCAAAGGCAAGGGCTACTACTACCGCTATTTCCTTATCCCAAAGGCTAAAGGGGAGCTCAGGCCCATCTTGGACCTGAGGCCTGAACCAGTACATGGTGAAGCTCAAGTGCCACATGGTCTCCCTAGTCTCCATCATCCCCTTCCTGGGGACTGGTATGCCACCCTCGATCTGCAGGACGTGTACTTCCACATTCATATATTCAAGGGGCACAGACGCTTCCTCCGTTTAACAGTGGGGCAGGAACACTACCAATTTACAGTTCTCCCATTTGGCCTGTCCCCAGGGTATTCACGAAATGTATGTCGGTGGTGGTGGCCTACCTCAGGCGCCGGGTGGGGAGTGTCCAGATCTTCCCCTATCTGGATGACTGGTTAGTCAAGGGCAGCTCCAAGTCGCAGGTGCAGGATCACGTGGCGCTCTGTCTGTCCATGTGTGCCACTTTGGGCCTGTTGGTAAACAACACCAAGTCCACTTTAGTCCCAGTACAATGCGTAGCGTTCATCGGGGCGGTCCTGGATGCCTCATTGGCCAGAGCTTCCATCCCACTGGACAGGTTTGAGACCCTGAAGAGGCTCATTGATGCGGTCACAGGGTTCCAGTGACAACAGCTAGAGCGTGCCTCCAGCTCTTGGGTCACATGTCGGCGTGCAGGTATGTGGTCCATCACACCAGACTCAGGATGAGGCCCCTCCAGCTCTGGTTGGTCTCAGAGTTCTCCCAGGCCAGGGACAGCATGGGCAAAGTCCTCACAGTGCCCGAGCCAGTGATCACCTCCCTATGGTGGTGGTCCTCCCCGAGAAACATGTTCCACGGGGTCCCATTAAGAGGCAGGGCCCCGTTGCTGGAACTGGTTTCCAATGCTTCGGACCTGGGATGGGGGGCCCATGTGGGGAACGTTCAGACCCAATGTCTGTGGTCGGCTCAGTATCTGATCCTCCATATAAACATCAAGGAGCTCAGAGCGGTACAGCTGGCATACGTGGCCTTCCGCTTGCACCTGGAGGGCCAGGTGGTCAGGGTCCTCACGGACAACACTGTCTCAATGTTCTATATTAACAGGCAAAGCAGGGCCTGATCCTCTGTTGCAAAGCCCTCAGGCTCTGGGACTTTTGTATAGCCCACGACACCTGCCTACAGGCCTACCACCTATTGGGTGCCTGGAACTGCCGGGCGTCTGGAACAACCAGGCAGATCACTTGAGCCGGGACTTCTCCTCTCTGCACGAGTGGTGTCTCCACCCAGAGGTGGCGCACAGACTTTTCCAAGTGTGGGGAACTCCCCAGCTGGACCTGTTCACAACTCAGCAGAACAGTCGCTGTCCCTAGTTCTGCTCCGGGGGCTGAGGGGAGGTGCTGGGATGGGGTGCTATCTCCGAAGCCTTCCTCCGGTCCTGGTCATGCCAGTTTCTCTATGCCTTTCCTCCGTTCCCACTGATCAGCAAGGTCCTGGAAAAGATAAAGATGGACAAGGTCCAGGTCCTTATTGCTCCGGCATGGCCCAGGCAGCATTGGTACGGGACCCTCACTGGCCTGGCAGTTGCCCCACTGTGGCCATTGCCATCCCACCTGTACTACTCTCCCAGGACCAGGGCCACTGCCTCCACCCCAACCTAGCAGCACTCCACCTCACAGCACAGCTACTCAATGGTTAGGTAGGGAGGAAAGGACGTGCTCGGAAGGGGTTCAGCACATCCTACAAAGCAGGTGGTTCTCCACATGCTGAGCCTACTTGGCAAGGTGGTCTCGGTTTTCCATATGGGCAGATGAGCGGGGTGTTTCCCTGGAAGCCACCCCAATCCAGTTTATTCTGGACTGCCTCCTTCACCTCAGAGCCCAGGGCCTGGCACCCTTGTCAGTCAAAGTGCACGTGGCAGCCATATCGGCCTTCCATCCACTGGTGCAGGGCCACACGGTATTCTCCCATGCTATGACTGGCCAATTCCTTAAAGGGTTGGATCGTCTCTTCCAGTATGTTAGGCCCCCCAGTCCTGCAGTGGGACCTAAACCTGGTGTTGGCCCATCTCACGGAGCCCCTGTTTGAGCCACTAGCCATGTGCTCCTGGTCACACCTCTCGTGGAAGGTGGCCTTCCTGGTTGCTATCACGTCAGCTAGGCAGGTCTCGGAACTCAGGACCCTGACCTTCAAGCCCCTGTACATGGTGTTTCATAAAGATAAGGTCCAGCTCCATCCACACCCTTCATTCCTCCCACATAGGTCAGGACATTTTTCTGCCGGTCCTCTGCCCCAAGCCCCATGAGACCATTGAGGAGTGCTGCCTCCACACACTGGATGTGAGATGGGCTCTGGCTTTCTACCTGGAGCAGACTAAACCATTCAGAAAGTCCTCGCAACTGTTCATCGCCTCGGCTGAGCACATGAAAGGTCAGCCGATCTCCACTCAGAGGCTTTCCACTGGATCACCTCATGTATTCGTACCTGTTATGACCTGGTGGGAATCCATCTGCTGCCAATTGTGAGGGCACACTCACTAGGGCGCAGGCCTCGTCAGCTGCCTTTTTGGCCCATGTTCCCATTCAGGACATTTGTAGGGCTGCCACGTGGTCTTCAGTTCGCATGTTCACCTCGCATTATGCGATTGTCTCTCAGACCAGGGAGGATGCTGGGGTCGGAAGGACCGTTCTCCATCCCGAGAGTTTGTGAACTCCTTCCTACCTCCAACAGATATAGTTGGAATCACCTATTGTGGAATACACATGAGCAATCACTCAAAGAAGAAAAGACAGTTACCTTTTCCGTAATTGGTGTTCTTCAAGATGTGTTGCTCAAGTCCATTCCACATCCCTTCGTCCTTCCCCTCTGTCAGAGTTGTCTGGCAAGAAGGAACTGAGGGTGGGGGGAGCACGCAGCGCCCCTTATACTGGGCCATGGAGGCACCACTCCAGGGGTCGCTGGGACTCTCCCCTATGGGTACTGGTAGGGGAAAAACTTCTGGCACTGGTGCACATGGCGAGCACACACACCTATTGTGTAATAGACATGAGCAACACATCTTGAAGAACACCAGTTACAGAAAAGGTAACTGTCTTTTTCTTCCAGTCTTCTGAAACTTTACCATTGTTCCAAGACTTATTGAAAATCACTGTTAATGGATCAGTGAGCTCCTCAGCCAGCTCTTCTCCCTTCCTGTGGGGATTTTCCAGTTTCCAAGCATTCCAGGGCCATTTACCAGAAACATGGAGGCAAAGAATAGTGAGTCAAGGTAGGATACAAAACAAACTTCACCCACAAGCTCTTTCTTTTCTTTTTCTTTTTCTTTTTCCTTTGCCTCTTGTCCTCTCTTAGCTCTTTGAATCCAGATTTCTTTTTTCCTTCTGGTAACTTCTGAAAAGAGTTATGAAATAAGATGAAGAAGAGGTACAAAGAACAGGAAAGATGGTCAAAAAAGGCCATGACTAAGCACCATCTGGTGACCTTCCACTGGTTATTCAGGTTCCAGTACCTAAAGAATCTCTGAGAGCATCCTCCCAGGGTTCCTACACCAGCTCTGCCACCCTCCCACTCCCCCCAACAGGAAGATTTTTGGAGGGAGACCTTCAGGGAACTGTTATAATTGGGCCTACGAATGTACCCTATGTGTGGGTATAACTGTGAAAAGTGAGTAAACATTTATCAAGTGTCACAGTAAGCTATAACACTAAATGTTGATGAGAAAAGGTGCAAAAGGGAAATAGACTGAACTAGTCCAAACAAAAAGGCCAACTGATATAATTCAAGGGCTGTATTAAGATCATGCCTGGGAAACAAGAAAAATATGGGATTAAAAATCAATGGACCAACGTTGGTGTGTTGGAAACTAGACCTAACTGGTGAACAAAATAATGAAGGGATGGGCTATTCTGCCCATTACTCTCTTCTGGGGTTCTCAACAAGATTTTGGGGTTGGGGGAGGATTAGTAGATGCTGGTTGATTAGAGAAGGAGGGGGAAAGAACAAGCTTTACTATCATAACTACCACCCTGGGATCTCCCATAATACCATCGAACCTTCTACATCCTGATGCTGAGAGATGTCCTGACCAGACTCGGCCAGGGAGAGGGTCCCAGATGACATCACCACCTCCACCAGCTTTGGCTAACTCCTGAACACCATCTGGGATATGACACGTTGTGTCTCACCTTCTCTTGTGTGTCCTTCTCCCACCTTATTCTTTTTCCTACCCCTCTTGTTTTGCCTTTTATCTAATAGCAGTCTGGCTTTTACAACATTGCGGTAAGCCTGTGACTAAAACAGACAGCTAAAAGCAATGCCCTAAATAACCTGATGCTGGTATGAATTTACCAGGTCTCTGAGTGGCTAATAAGACTAAATGCCAGGCCTGTGTTTTTCCAGTAGTGAGGTTGCAAGTGAGAGTCAACACCAGAAACAGTAGTTGCATTTTCTCTCTTTGCTGGTTTTTTCTCTCCCCTCTTGTTTGTCTTGTTTTGCCTTCTAGGAAACGTGATTGGACTGTAATAACAGCTCCAGTCCATCTCAACTAACTTATTTTTTCCACAAAAAGGACAGTAATTACCATCTTTAATACTATCTAAAAGATTGTCAAATAGGGGTCTGGAGGGGACAGCTTCCTTCTAAAAACTGTCTCAAGGGAAAGGGAACAAAGGATAGAAATGAGCCTTATTTAATATCTTACATTTCAAATGCTTTAACTAGTTTTCCTTCTTTTTCTGCAGCTTTAATAAAAGGTTAAAAGGATTTTTAATCATGTTTGCCATGGCACTAAGCAGACAGGTTTCTGTATCGCAAGCCCTGAACCTTGTTTAGCACTGTTGAATGTTGGATAGTGACAGGGTCATGATAACACCTTTGATTACATTCCATACATTCCATACAACAGAACTTTGTGCCCCGTTGAGAAGGCGCTCTCTGGAAGAATTCATAGATTCCCAGGACAGAAGGGACCACTGTGACCATTTATTGGGTCCTTCTGTATAACACAGGCTATTGAACTTCCCCAAAATAACTCCTAGAGCAGATCTTTTAGAAAAACAGCCAACCTTGATTTAAAAATTGCGTGTTTGGGAAGATACAAGAGGAGAGAAGAAACCATTTTGGCATCCATCACTGGACAGACACGAAGGGCCAGATCTCTTGCAACCTGAGAAAGTGTCTGGGAACTCAATGTAAGTGGAAAAACCTGCTTAGGCAAAGATGTTTCATCTAGCAGAAACCAGCACCTTGTACTTCTGTGGAAAGTCCTGACTGAAAAACGTTTCATGTTTTAAAAACTGTAATTAACGATACAATTTAGATATTGCTAATTCTTGATTAAATATGGGACTTTTTTTAATTTTAAAGTTATAGGATGGTGTTATGTGTGTAAGCATGCCCTCTCCGGAGCTCTACCCTTGTGGGAATTCGTTTACAGTTTAACCCTTCAAGGACTTTGTGACAGAGGTGTTGCAAAGGAATTTTTAAACCATACACACTTTTCATAAATTTGTAGATTTTAAGGCCAGAAGGGACCATTACAACATCTTCTGTGTATCATAGGCTGTTAAATGTCATCCAGTTACCCTTGTTTTGAACCCAATAGGTTGTCTGGTTGAAGTATTTTATCCAGAAAGTTCAGGCCTAGTTTCTGATTTGAATTGGTCAGGTCACAGTTTCCAGCCACTGTTTTTTGTTATGCCTTTCTCAGCTAGATTAAAGAGCCGTTTAATATATTCTCCTTGTGAAAGTATTATATACTCCTAGACAAAGCACAAGAGAGAGACCTACCTAGGTAAAAACAACAAATAACTGCATGCAAGACTCTGCCTCAGTTTCCTCACCCCTCTGGAGAACTCTATGGGTATTGGTGTTCTTCAGAGAGTCCAGGATCCTCCTGCCCAGTGTTCTGTTCTGGGGTCTCTTGCTAGAGAATGTCTCCCTTTAGTTTTAACAGCAAGTTTAACACCTTGACTCTTCCTGTCCTTCCCCTGGATGTTTTTCCCATTCTCCAACCCTCTATGGACTATGGCCTTCAACATCCCTCTCTGGTAGTCTCCATTGTCCTGACAGGGCAAGCTTATTCATTTGTTGCTGGGCTTTAATGTCTGTTCCCTTCAGGGATGGACCCCCCAGTGCCAGACTCCTCCCTCCCCTAGACACAGGAGAAATGATACAAGGATACAGTGACAGGCATCAGTAAGGGGATGAACAGTGTTCATAAACTTAAACTGGAATTCATAAATTCACATAGGCAGATTTCCAAACTGTCAAACGTGTGTGTGTATGTGTGTGTTTTAGTCAGGCTGAAAAGGGGGTCAATGCTCTCTGAGTCTGGGTTTCAGCTGTCTTGGACTTCACAGTGCTGATGAGCTTTTGCTACCAGTCCCTTATAGCTCTAAGTTTTACAAGCCCCCTCCTTAGGGAGGCCATTTTCAGACACATTAGTCCTCAACTGGTCAGACCTGCTGTGCCCCAGACACCCTGGGGACAGATATTGAAATGTTTCCTGCACATCTTGACTGAAAGTAGCTCACTTAACTTCCATTTGCCATTCTGGAGGTTTCTAATTTAACTCCCCCATTCTTTAGGTTTTTTTCATCTGACAAAATTATACCAGCTGTCTCAGTTCTGCCCTTAAAGCTTTTGGCCATTGATGTGAATGATCCTGCTGACCACCCATCCAAATATCTATACCCTTGAAAGAAGTTTTCTCTCTCACTGGATGTATGTATGTAGAGAGAACTGTTATGTACTTTGTATATAGCCCTTTAGAAGAATAGGAATGTCTGTTTCCAAAGCTCAGGGTTTCTGGCTGCCATGTCCCTATCAGTCATTGGCAAAGCTTGTGTTAATCTGATTTGTGAACAGATGGGTATGATACTGCTAGTGAAGGGCCAATCTAGCCAGGATATTTCTTGCACTCAGGTCACCACACTAGATATCTGCAGGGTCAGTCATAGTTCTTGCCTCTCCATTTCATCTCACTTTCCCAGGTGGATTTTTCAGGCAAACTTAGCGGAAACAAACTTATCTCCTGAAGTTTTCCAAGCTGCTTCTTACGTAAGCCAACCTCCTTTTATGAGACTGCTTGTGTAATGGCATGCTAAACTGTAATATACTGCTCAGTCACTAGAAGGAGCTATAACATGCTTTATTTAAACCAACCTCAATCATTTCTGGCAGAATGTTAATGGATCTTAAAGTGAACACATCTAGTGTGTATCTCTCTGGGACGGAAGCTCTGTAGCCAGTTCATATCTGATATGGAAACCTGACCTGCTAGTAGCAGTCCTGCAGCCTGCTATGTACAAGGTGTACATGACATGGGGTCAGAAGTAAACTAGTGCCAGAGGAGAACAGACACAGAAGGAAAACAGAGCAAAGGTTTCAGATAGGGGGTGAGGCAAGAGATGGGGAGCAACAAGGTTGCAGGATCTAATAAGCGTGCTACCCTTCAATGCCCCAGAGAATTTCAGCTTTGACAAATCTTCACAATGGACAGACTGGAAACAGTATTTTGCAAGATTGGGAATTGCTGCAAAACTTCATAAGGAAACTGAAGATATACAGGTATGTTCTTTAATTTATGCTATGGGGAAGCAGGCAAAGCATATATTTAAATCTTTGACTTTCCTGAAGATAGTCACAAAGATGCTCGTGAAAGGGTTCTGGCAATGTCTGATGCATACTTTATACCTCAGAGAAATGTGGTTTATGAAAGGGCATGC
The DNA here is from genome assembly GCF_020497125.1 of Mauremys mutica. Classification (NCBI taxonomy): domain Eukaryota; kingdom Metazoa; phylum Chordata; order Testudines; family Geoemydidae; genus Mauremys; species Mauremys mutica. The sequence continues at coordinate 39,902,652 of NC_059072.1, read as the reverse complement.
TTTCACCAGAGAATTCAAGGACCAGGAGGAAAATGCTGAATGTTTCATAAGAGCTCTGCATGCATTGGCTGATTTTGAAATGAAACAAAACACGAAAATATCAGAGACAGGATCTTACTGGGTTTAACAGATAAAAATATTTCAGCCACAGTTAAAAACAGACTTAACCCCTTCAAATAGCAAAGCAGTCTGAACTGGTGAGGCAGCACAACCAAGAACAACTTGCCAAACTTGAAAAACAAGAAACTAGCTTAGAAATTGTTAGATGCAGCATGAGTGCTACAAGTCTGTCATAGGTTTCTCCCCCACTTGGAGCTGTTGGGTTCCAAGATGGGGACCTGCATGGACTCCTCTAAACTAAAATCCTAGTTTAGATCTGGTTCTTGCTGCCACCAGTCAGTTTTCTAAGTGTCTGACACACTACCTGTTCCCCCAAAAACTTCCCCTGGGGAACCCAGATTCAAACCCCTTGAATCTCACCAGAGAGAGAGAAACAGCCAGTTCCCCTCCCCGCCCCCTTCCCTCTCTCCAGCCTGCTCCGGAGAGATTACACACCGAGTCAAATCCTTGACTCACACAAAGAGGGACTCACCTCCCCCTCCCCTTCCCTTGAAAATGCAAACAAGAGAAGAATCAATCAAGTTCTAAAAAGAAAAGATTTTATTAAAGAAAGAAAAAAAAGTACACTCTCTCTGTATTACCAGGATGCAAAAATACACAGAGTCTAACCTATAAACCTGGAGAGGCTCTCCCCCCCCCCCCCACCTCCTTTCTCAGAATAATCAAAGTAACAGCAAACAGAAATAAAGATATTTCTCCAGCAAACACACAATTGCAAATATAGAAAGCAACTCAAAAGACTAATCCGCCTTTTTAACTAATACTCACTATACTGGGTAGTAGGAAATACTCCAGGAGAACTTGGAGACATGTCTGGCCTCTCTTAGATCCAAAGAGAGCACACAGAGCAAACAAGGAACACAGACAAAGCCTTCCCTCCACAGAGATTTGAAATTATCCTGTCCCTTGATTGGTCCTCTGGTCAGGTGTTTCTTAGTTTACTGAGCTTGTTAACCCTTTACAGGTAAAAGAGACTTTAATCCTTAACTAACTGTTTATGACAAAGTCATATGTGGAAAAATTCATATCCCAAGAGATGATGTATGTTCAGCCAAAGGCACAAGGTGTAATAAAAACACAAAATATGGACATTTTATAATTGTTTGCCTCACTAAGGAAGCCAGGGAGTTGACTCATTATAGACAAGACCCATTGCTTCTGGTATCCATCACTTGTGATGACAGCCTGCCTAGAGACTATGGACTTTAAAATTGACTCAGGAGCAGATGTCAGTCATCTCAGAAGGGATTTACAATCACCTTCTACTCCTCCCAGAGCTGAGGTCACCTGCCATAGCTCTGACTAGCCCTGGAGGTATTCTGAACTACCTGGGCCAGTTCAGCACAGAAACAACTTATGAAGACAAAATCTGTGCATTCAGAGTGCATGTGATTAAAGACCAACAACCTTCTCAGCCACAGTGTATCACCCATGATGGGCCTAGTGAGAAATGTGGAAGAACTTGATGGATGATTTGATGATACTGGACTTTTGAAAGGAGATCCAGTGCAAATCAACTTGAGACAATGCTGAACCATACAGTGTACAAACACCCCTACCAGAGAGACCTTGGAAAAGACTAGCTTCAGATTTATGCAGATTCAGAGGACGACATTACCTGATCAAATTGGAATATTTTTCCAGATATATAGAAACAAAAGTACTTGAAAGACATAACATATCACAGTGTTATCAAGAAATTGAAGTGCACGTTTGCTCACATCAGTATTCAAGAATGACTAGTGAAGGACAACGGACCACAATTCACTGTGGCAAAATTTCTCATTCTGAACAGAATATGATTTTGATCATATTACTAGTAGCCCTCATTACCCATAAGTGAATGGAGAGGCTGAGCGAGCAGTACAGACAGCCAAGGAAATCCTACAGCAGGAAGATACATTCCTTGTTCTTCTGAGTTATAGATCAACATTAATAGCAGCTATTGGTTATAGTCTAGCACAGCTCCTGATGGGAAGACAGCTCAGACCTAGAGTTCCAACTTTGGAAAAGAATCTAGCTCCAAAGTGGCCAGACATGAAGAGAGTAGCCAAATTGGATAAAAAGGCAAAAAGAGCTTACCAAACACCTTTACAACTGAGGTCACTCAGAGAACTGCCAGGTCTAGAAGATGGTGACCCTCTCTGTGACAAATTGGATAGAGTAAAGGGATGGACAATTTCAGCTATTGTAAAGAAAAAGAATTCGGTGCCCAGATCATATGCGATGGAGACCGATGATGATGATGATGGATGATCACTCGTTGCCGAGTATGATCATCGTCCATGGGAGTTATGGGTCCTCAGGTGTCTTATAAGGCCAATCCTTAAACCACAAGTTCTATTACAATGAGAGCAGATGTTTTCAGGCTAAGCAGGAGGCTGTTGACCATGACTGGAAGCCAGTCTCTCCTTCCTCCTGTGCCTCTTGTTCTCTTCAGCTTGCCGGTGAGCAAGTTCAAAATGCAGGGGACCATCACGTAGGACTTCACTCCATTTTAAGCGATCCTGGGCAAGTGTCTCCCATGTGTCAATGTCAATATTACACTTTTTTTAGGTTGTCCTTCAGCAAGTCCTTATAACGCTTCTGTTGTCCACCCACGTTACAGTGCCCTTCTTTCAGCTGACAGACAGGACCTATTTTGGGAGGCAATGGTCTGGCATCTGGACAACGTGACCAATCCAGCGGAATTGCTGATGGATGATCATTGCCTTGATACTGGTGGTCTTTGCCTCTTCCAGAACATTAATATTGGTGCACCTGTCTTCCCATTTGATCTTCAGAATCTTACAAAGGCAGCATTGATGGTGCCTCTCAAGGACTTTCAAGTGGTGTCTATAGGTTGTCCAAGTTTCGGACCCATACAACAGTGTTGGGAGAATAATGGCTTGATAAACAAGAAGCTTGGTGTCTGTTTGAGTCTTGTGATCTTCAAAAACCCTGTGCCGTAAATAAGAAAAGCTACATTGGCACAGCTCAGGCAATGTTGAATTTCTGCATCAATATCTGCCTTGGATGAAAGATGACTTCCAAGGTAGAGGAAATGATTGACATTCTCCAGTGCCACTCCATTGATTTTGATAGATGGGGCATGTAATATCTCTTTTGGAGAGGGCTGATAGAGCACTTTAGTCTTCTTGATATTAAGTGTGAAACCAAGACATGCGAAAGCATTGGCAAACACATTCAAGATAGTTTGAAGATCTTTCTCAGAGTGGGCAAAGATTCCGTTGTCATCAGCATATCTAAGTTCCACAATAGATGTTGTGGAGATCTTCCTCTTGGCTTTCAGCCTGCTAAGCCTGAACAGCTTTCTGTCCATTCTGTAAATGATTTCAAGGCCAGCTGTAAACTTCCCAGCAATTAGGTAAAGAATGACAGCAATAAAAACTGCAAACATGGTTGGAGCAATGATACAGCCCTGTTTGACTCCTGTTTGTACTTTGAAAGGTTCACTCTGGGAGCCAGTGCTGCTCAGAACAGTCGCTTTCATGTTATGAAGCAATTTTAGGACATTGATGTATTTATCAGGACATCCAATCTTAGAAAGTACAGTCTGAGGGCACGGCAATTCACTTAATCAAAGGCTTTAGTTACAGCAATAAAAGCCAAGTACAGTGGTTGGTTTTGCTCCCGACACTTTTCTTGCAGCTGCCATGCTGTGAAGATCATATCCACAGTTTCACGACATGGTCAGAAACCAGTCTGAGACTCCAGTAAAATTTCTTTCCGACAGGTGCAGAAGGTGGGTTGCAAGAATCCGCACCAGAACTTTGCCTGCAATGGCTAGGAGGGACATACCACGATAATTTCCACAATCCACTTTATCCCCTTTCTTGAAGGGGGTGATGATCAGGGCATCCCTCATTTCACTGGGTATCTCCTCCTTTATCCAGATCTTAAGGATAAGCAGGTATAGCTGCCAAATTAGCTCTGGTCCACCGTCTTTAAAGATTTCAGCGGGGATCCCATCTAGACCTGCTGCCTTGTTGTTCTTCATCTGCTTGGTGGCATTGTGTACCTCATACAAATTGGGAGGATCGCCAAGCTTATCCCTAAATGGTTGTTGAGGGATTTGCTCAAGGACTTCATCTGCAACCATAGAATTATGGTTAAGGAGAGCTTCAAAATGTTCTTTCCAGCAAGAATTAATGGCTTTGTTGTCCTTCAGACGTGTGGTTCCATCCTTAGAGTGAAGAGGATTCATACCATGGCAAATTGGCCCATAAATAGCATTGGTGGCACTAAAGAAACCACAGGTTGGGGGGAGGGATAGCTCATTGGTTTGAGCATTGGCCTGCTAAACCAGGGTTGTGAGTTAAATACTTGAGATCCCATTTAGGGATCTGGGGCAAAAATTGGGGATTGGTCCTGCTTTGAGCAGGGGGTTGGACTAGATGACCTCATGAGGTCCCTTCCAACACTGATATTCTATGTTTCTATGTAGTGTGGATGTCCATAAGATGTTGGAGTTCTTGTGCTTTCTCAGTCCACCATTTGTTCTTGAGTTCTCTGGTTTTACATTGGACTTCCGCCCTCGCCTTGGCATGAGCTTCTCTCTTTATATTACAATTTATGTCATTCTGTCAAGCACAAAATGCCATTCTCTTCTCATTGATGAGTTGCTCAATTTCAGCATCATTCTCGTTAAACCAGTCCTGATGTTTTCTGGTTTGGTAGCCTATGGTTTCCTCACAGGCATTGATGATTACTGCTTTCAACTGGCTCCAATGTTCCTCAATTTCTTCTGGAAACTCTGATGGGAGCTTTGCTTCTAAGACTGCTTGGGAGTGGTCATGCTGAATAGGTTCCTTCAAATCTTGAACCTTCAACTTGCGTCTTACCTGCTTCTTTTGCAGCCTCTATTTGGGAGCTATTTTAATTTTCATTGTGGATCAAATAAGGCAATGATCAGTCCAACAGTCATCAGCACTTGTCATTGCTCTTGCGATGGAGACCAATAGCAGAGAGTTCAACAGAAACCGTCGACATCTACAATTTGTTCCTCAGAAAGAACAATCAACAGAGCAAGCTCTACAGATGGCAGATGCAGCACAAGAAGAAGGACTCAAGGATTCCAAAATGACCATAGCCAGTCATTGCAACTAATGGACAGCCAGATGACCAAGTTGTTCTGTGTTCGGGTTATGTCATGTCAGAAAACCAGAACGATTCAGAGACGCTTAACAGACAAATCCATACTGAGCTTCAAAGACAGTGTGATAGTGTACATTTTGTAAATAGTAAGAACGTAGAACTTAAAGAGGGAGATGTAATGGGACGCTAAGCTGTATTATACTATTCAGCCACTAGGTGGCAATGTGTGTAACACCCCTTATTTAGTTAGCATGCTAAAGTCTTATTTAAGTTAACTTCAGCAATTCTTGGCAGAACATTAAAGGATCTTAGAGTGAACACATCTGGTGTGTATCTCTTTGGGAAGGAAGCTCTGTAGCCAGTCCATATCTGGCACAGAAGCTTGACAAGCTAATAGCAGCCCTGCAACTTACCGTGTAGAAAAAATACATGACAGCTTGCTAGCTCCACTAGTATTCTGGAATTTCCCACAGGATGGGAACAGAGGGAGCAAATTATAAGGAAAAATTAATCAGCATAATTCAATTTGTCAGAGTCCCTTCTATAGCCCCGCCTTTCTTCCTCCCTTCATTTTATGGAAGATCCTATTTCAACTGGGAGTGATGGATTTAAAATTTACTAAGGAGCTGGTAGACAGTGTCTGCCTTATATCCTCTACCTTTTGCTATTCCTTGTTTCCATGGTTCCTGGTATATACTGCTATAATGTTTGGAGTCTGGAATTTGCTGCAGGATAGGAGAAAACAAAGAGGAGGACTCCAAGAAACAGAATTACCTCTGAGTAATTTTCTCATCCTTGTCCCATGTTGGTGACAAGGAGTTCTGCTCCACATACCACAGACAATGCAGTCGTTCGATACGTAGCCTTGTTACAACCTGCTGCTCTTTGTTATAGCATTGCATCCATTCCACTCATTTAGGGTCTTATGCCCAAAGTATAGGCAATATTGGTTACAATAACTGTGTAGTTCTTGAGGGGGGAACACCAACCATAACTAACTGGCTAAGCACCATTTAATTTGCTCACATATTCTTATATACTTACTGCCTTTCAACTGATTTACCATTGAACCAGTCAGAGGAGAAGGTTTTTTTTAAAGATCTCAATGCGCCTGCGTCTCTTAATACATTGAACGCTTAGAGAAAATCCAGTTCTTCAGTGAAGCAGAGGACAATAGCTTTCAATTGTTTGTCATAAGAAGAAATAAAAAAACACCACAAACCACACACTGTGTTTTTGAAATCCCTTTTTCAATGCTCTAATTCTGACCAATATTTCTGGCTTGTTTAATTCTCCTCAAAATTGAAAGCTGAACAAAACTTTTTATTTTTCTTTAATCTATTACAACAAGAAAGGAGCACAATGAAAAATGTATCCTTTGATACGTTTAATCTTTCTTTCTTCTTCTGTGGCTGTGTCCTATTCAGCTAAAGATTGTACTCACCAGTTACAGGGCATGGATGCCAATCCACGGGATATAAAAAAGCCGCATGTTTCCTGCAGCTGCGTCTGAGTCTGTGGTGATGCTGGCAATTGTAAGGCTGCCTTGAGGGTGTTTCTTGGAACTTCATTGTTATGGGTCTGGCTGGTTTCTTTGTTCTTTCAGTGATTTTTTAATTTGATTTGCACCTTATGTTTCTCTGATTTTTGCTAAAACACAATACATTCCTCCAAAAATCCAGGGGAGCAAACAATGGGTGGTGCCCAGATTATTCATGTAGGCCCTCCCCTAATCCTGCAATGAGCTCCATGTGGGCATAGGGATCCTCCAGTGCAAAGTTCATAGCAGGATTCTGGATGTGGAGTTCACTACACTAGAGCACAATCCTTTGTAAAATATAAAATATGTCCCCATGTCTAAGTCAAACTATATCTTAAAAACAAAAAAAAATCCTTCTAGTAACCCTCTGTAACACCCTTGACATCCAGGATAGTGTCCCTCATGGCTTCCTCCATAACTTACACCTCCACCATACCACCTGTGAAAGCTGGCAAGCCATCTACGCTAGGTTCCAGTGAACTGAGGCACTGATTGAAGCAAGTTTCAGAACCCCTCTATGAGCATGTTCTGATGCCAGCCCACACCCAATTACATTTAGCTTATCTTAGACAACTTGGATGATCACAGCCATCACACTGGGAGCAAACCAATCTCTAAAGGAGATGAGAGCTAAACCAGTTAGGACTTTATAGGCCAAAACCAACACTTAACCCAATAGCGAGACAAGGTGGATGAGGTAACATCTTTTAGTGGACCAGGTTCTGTTGGTGAGAGAGACAAGCTTTCGAGGTCTGTGTAGCTGGAAAGCTTGTCTCTCTCACCATCAGAAGTTGGTCCAAAAAACATTTACCTGACCCACTTTGTCACTCTAATATCCTGGGACCAAGATGACTACAACAACACCGCACCCAGACTTAACCCAGTAATCAACTAGCAGCCAGTGCAAGTCATGGAGCACAGGTATCATGTGTTGTTGGGTGAAACACTGCCTGCTAATTTGGCTATCTCTTTCTGCACTTGGCTATAGTTTCTGGTTAGTTTGACAGTGTAGCCGCAGTGTAATACCCCAACTCAGAGTTTAAAAATAAAATAACAACATTAAAATTCTTGCTGCTGTAAAATCTGCCTTTAAGTAGAGAGAGTCCTCAGCTGCAACATTGGGATCCAGATCTGAACTTCTCCAAAGTTCAGGGTTGTTTGAGATGAGGTTTAGATGTGGTCTCATCTCTCCTTTGAAGTGACTCTAATTTTTCTCATAGGGACACCTAAAGGCTATATTATAATATATCATTAGGGCTTGACCCAAAGATCACTGAAGTCAATGGAAAGATTTCTGTAGTAGACTCTGAAGCAAGCCATATACCCCCCATGTATTGCTTAGTAAGTCAAACACCATTATTTTTCCTTCATGAAGGTGGTTGCTTGTTTACTTTGCTGTCTTTTTTCTTTTCAATGTGTCCTTCATTTTGGCTCTCTCTTCTGCATTTTAGAGGCTAGATATTCTACATGCAGGCTTTGGCAAGTTAAGAACTGTAGCTGAAGCCTTCACTTTTTTTAAATCTATCTTGTCATTACAGTTTTGGTGCTTAATGATGACACCTTTTGTCTGTATACGTACTTGCCTTATTTAAAATGGCATTTTAGAGAAGTAGGTTTGCCTCTGAAATCATTCTTTCTGAAAATTCATGCATAGCCTTCTTTGACTGGACTATCAGTACTACAATCTTATGATTGTATAAGTGCTCCTGTAGCCTTTGTTTTGGGTTATGGTTGGGAATTCATAGCTCTCTGGTGAAAAGAGGGCTTTGGGAGCAATGTTTCATTTGTTGTCTATCTGGAAAATGTTAATAGTTCAGATGCATCTCTGTAAAAAGAAGAGGAAATATAATTTACTACGATTTGGGGCTAAGGTCTGTTCAGGCTATTCCTTTATAAACTTAAACCAAGTTGTGGTGATAGCGAACATTTCAACCATCCAGTCACTTCAGTTTATAGCTTCTGTTTCTACGTGGTTAACCAGTCATATGAATAGCTGAGCAGATACTTAATACAGAGCCGGAATCCAATTTCCCTGTCTCTCTTTATGGGGTTTTGGAGATGACAGAACACACAATGAATCTAAGATTAGAATCTGGCTTTAAATATTTAGACTACACATCACATGCACTTGGATTTTGTTTCAACTTTGAAGTAATGCCTCAGGACTCACATTCTATACTAGTTAAAAATTACAAATAAAAAGAATGCTGAATTATTCATTTTAAACTTTTAAGGGATTTAACTCAGTGTGTGTCTGTCTGTGAATTTAGTGCTTGTGGAAGGCATGGGATTGCCAGCCCAAGATGAATTGTGCTTGTCCTCAGAATGGATATATCGCATCAGGAGCCACGCAAGCTTCCCAACACTGCTGGGCCAGCATGCCTCATTCCCTACCTGGGGGATTGATAGAGGTGAGGCGAGAACATAGTCCAGTCTTGGCTCTATTTGCCAGCTGACGTTGATTGGTTGTCTGTGTCAGTTTGTGATGTGAGCATCTCTCCACTGGGAAATGGGCTGGCACCACCAAACTCATTTTGCTGAATGATGTACACGTTGTCAGATCAAGCAGCTACGCAGACTACAACTTGCTGTGAGCATACAGTGATTGGAACATTCATCAGAGTGACCGGTCTTGCCACTCAGGAACCGCTTACCAATATGCACATTAGTGGACTGGAATATCTCCGTGAGCCACCTGTCTGGAAGGAATTTTGTGTTTACAGCCCATCTACAGGAAGTAGAGAAGCCTAGGACAGAACTGTTCATTGCAAGGTCTGAGTCATAAGTAAAAATCTGAGACTGGATCCCAGGAGGTGGGCAAGGTGCAAAACCCAGAGAGTGCTCTGATATTCCACGGTCACGGAGCCAGCCAGTCTAAGGGCTGCTCAAAATTATGCCTGCTATAGAGGTCCTCTAGGGACTACTCTGCTGGCTGGGGATTGATGTTAGTGCCTCATACTCTGGCTTTGCCCCACCACGCCTCCTCCCTACCACCTGTGCCTGAAGGAGGCAGGTGGAGGGAGCAGGTGACATAAAGCTGGAATACCTGGCTTTAAACTACAAACTGGCAGTTCCTACTTTGCCTTCTTAGGTCAGCTCTCTACCTCCTGCCAGGGGCCAGGATCGGTATGATCTGGTCCCGAGTCTGTGAAACAAAATCTCTCGCAAATCCTTGAGGTGGGACTAGAAAGGTGCCTAATAACTAGAAAGAAAGCCTAAGCATATATCTACACTGCAATTAGACTCCCGTGGTTGGCCCACCCAGGCCAGCTGACTTGGGCTTGCGGTGTTCAGGTTGCAGTGTAGACTTCGCAGGGTCCTAGAGCCTGGGTTGCAGCCTGAGCTCAAAAGTTTACACAGCAATGAAACAACCCCACAGCCTGAGCCCCATGAGCCTGAGTCAGCTGGAAGGGGCCAGCTGTGGGTTTTTAATTGCAGTGTAAACATACCCCAAGAGCCTAACTGTAATGGAGAGTGTAAGGATGATTGATGTGTGAAATCCTAATTCAGAGTTAAAAAAACAGAAAGTGAGAACAATGTTAAGAGGAACAAAGGCCAGGCAGCTCACCATGAGCCCTACATTCAGAGATCAGAAGGTACTAAAGAGAACTTTAAAAAAATCACAGAAATATAATACAATTCAAACTTACTTAGTGTAGCTATTATAGGCAGATGCTGGTAAACATCGGTTTGCGTGAAAATAATTGGATTAAAAAAGAAGTGATACCAAAAATGAGTCAACAAGTGTATCTGCACTTCTATAACTCCCATCATCCTGGTGTCTGTGTGCCAATAGAATTAAACATGAAACTTTCCAAGGAAGTTTATGGGTTTCCCTCCCTCTCCACTTATAGATTGGAATGCTTTTGTTTTGTTGACTTAAGGCTGCGTCAGAGAATACATGCGGCTCATGGTCATTCTAATCTCTGCAAGTGGTGAGTTTCATGGTTGTGGGTCAGCCACCGCAGTCGTTCTGTTTCCCTGCTCACAAGTCTGATACTTGGAGCTGACATTTCCATTATGCCAGAGGAAGGTAACCGACATGGGTTTTTATCTCTTCACAGTGAGAATTACACACACAACTCCCTGATAACAGAGCTAGCTGAGTATACTGTAAATTCACAGTCACAATTCTTTATACTTTGATAACTGGTGATTTTTAAGAAATTAAGACCGTTTCACATCATGCACCTGTGTGTATTTTTTTTCTCCCTCCAAGTGGATAAAAGGATTAAATTACACAATTGAGCAAACTTCCTGTTAAACTTAATGAGTGTTTTAAAGAGATTTTAAAATGGAGAAGACAACCAAAATTAGTAAGGATGGAAAGGCTATCATATTAGGTGGAAAAACAGAATATTTAATGTAAAGTTAAACTGCCCACACTGTACTTTATATGAATATCAATACAGATATTCTTAAGCACATTTATTATTCTAAGTATATCATTAGCACAGAGAAACCCAAGCTGCAGAATTCGGATGCAGATATGATGTTTAAAGGTGTTCTGGCCTGTGTCTGTCTGTCTGAACCACGTCACACATGTCTGTAGCAATGGGAAGATGAGGTAAGTGGACTATTAAGAAGTGGAGGTGGAGATGACGGAGTCAAATCAGACACATCCCCTGCATTTCTTTGCCATTACAGTATGATTGTACAGTGCTTAGCACTACAGCACTCCAACCTTGTTGGTCTCTAAATGCTACCACAATATAAAAGTTAACTATCATAATAGTAAAATTTCCACTCAGAGGGCCTCATCCATGGCCCATTGAAGGCAGCAGGAGTCCTTCCATGGATTTCAGTGCCCTTTGGATCACTCTCATTCCCTGTATGATTTACTCTAAAATTACTACAATCTGTATTGTTAGAATTATCAATGTGATAATAAATGCTATTGGCTGAACTGGATGCCAGGGTCCAAAGGAGAGAGGATTGCTGGGGTAAGAACATATATATCCTAGCCCAGGTCAGGAAAGATTGTGTTGTATTGGCTGGTGACTGTTCAAGAGACGGAAGTGTGGTATGCTAAGGAACTGGCCATTAGTTATTGAGCTTTGTGTTTAATCATTTATTCTAATGCAGTGCCTTCTTCCAAGGAGCTCAAAATGATTTTCAGACATTAATTAAGCTTCTGAATATGCCTGTGAGCTGGTATCCTGTTTCTGACGATGGGGAATCTGAGGAATAATGACTTTCCTGAAGTTACAGAATGAATTACTGGCACAGCTAGGAATAAAACTGAAGATACTAGATTCTCAGCCCCCTGCAGTAGCCCACTGACATAACTCTGCAGAAAGAGAAATGAAAATTGAGCAGATAAATTGCTATCTCTGAACTGACTTCTTTGCTTGCTTCAAAAGAAAAAAAAAATCCAGAGACAGGAATGGGATGGAAAACCCAACTCTGCTTTGGTAAATATGATCTGTGTTTAAACTGCTCAAGCTCCTTGATTCAAAGCAAAAATTCTGTGTGCACTTACATTAAAAGGACACCAATTTCTTGTGAAGGAGTTTACCTGCTTCATGCTGAGGCACTACTGGCCAAAAACTGTAAACAATGGGGATTCAGCACCTAGGGCCACAAGTATGTAGCAACATGGATAGCAGTTTGTCCTGCAGCTAGGAGATAGCTCCCAGTCAGTTGCTTAAGATCTTTGTAATGGGATTTGTGAATACTTTTTTCAAAACGTAAAAAAATACACCAAAGTTGGGCACCATCAATAGAGTGCAAGAGCTTAAAACAACCCCTTTCTGCAGAATGTGTGTGTCTGAGATGGAAACTTACTCCTATAGTACCCAGCATTGTATGTTTCATTCATTAGTTTATTGAACAAATATTCTAAATAAAGCAGTTTCCAGTCCCACAAGTGATCCAGCTAAAGGCAAGGGGTTGAAGAAACACACAGGCAACTGTAGCTCAAAAATTGAGGCGAAGAAGTCAATTCTCCCCTTAGTCTAAGCGGTGTTTAAGCATTTTATACATTGACTGAGTGGAGAGGGAGAGGCTGCTGGGAGATTGTTGGTCCTTGATCCAGAACCACATGGTCTTGGCACAACTCATAGCTACACAAAGCATCCCTAGCTTATTCTAGCTTTGTAACATTCCCCAGGACCCTTATGCCAGAGGCAAAGCTCTGTGCCAGTGACATGGTGCAAAGTGGTCTTAGTGAACTGGAAATGTGTTCTTAATACAGATTTTTCATTTCAGTGAAAACAGAGCCTTTGCGTGTAGTTGTTTTCCCTGCAGTGTTTGCAACCCATACACAGCACCATTGTACTAATACATGAGAACCAGAAAAATGTAACTTACTAGTGAAATTGACTAGTCCAGTGGTTGCTTTTTTTAATCCAGTTGAATGAAATGTAATAAACACCCACTATAAATGGTAATAAATAAAATAAAATAAAAATTTAAAGAGTTCTTGTAATTTAAATAATGTAAAATTTATCTAACAGATAACCCAAGCCAGGAAATTTGATTTTTATAGATACATAAATATGTGTATGTAAATATGGGTATTATCTACATATATTTAATCTGATTGTGTCTTTTTAATAAAATTTTGCTGAAAATTCTCAGGGATGGCTAGTTCAAGCAGCTAACCTATCTCTTAAAGTTTATCCCTTAATAGTAAATTGTAAGTCCCAAGGGTCAAACATCTTTGTGTTTTGATCTGTTCCTTGAAACAACTCAGTGATTATCAATATTAATATTCCCTGATGCAAACTGGTCATTGAAAGGCCAAGATAAAACCTACTTTCCCCCTGGATTTTACTGCAAGTTTGAACATCACTAATGTGTCTTTAAGACATGAACAAGAGAGGGAATGTCTGTTTTGGCTATATTACTAAAGAGCTTAGTTAAAAATTAACCTCCATGTCCTGTGTCTAGAATAATTTTCAGACATAAATTTAGAATTAATGTTATTTCAAAAGATACAGTAAAAATCTATGAATATTTGTGATCAACCTAAACCCTGTCCACTCCTGGCTGCTTTTGAGTATGACACGGTATAATTTTTTATTAATGCAGTTGTAACTTCTCTACATAAAATGTTGCAGACATTTATATGCTGCATTTTCCATCTCCAGAACTCACTGCGGAGAAACTAAATGAATTATTTGCATCGGTCTTCATGGTAGAGGGTGTGAGAGAGAATCCCAAACCTGAGCCATTCTTTTTAGGTGACAAATCTGAGAAACTGTCCTAGATTGAGGTGTCATTAGAGGAGTTTTGGAACAAATTGATCAATGAAACAGTAATAAGTCACTAGGACCAGATGGCATCACCCAGGAGTTCTGAAGAAACTCAAATATGAAATTTCAGAACTACTATATGTGGTATGTAACCTGTCAGCTTCTGTACTACATGACCGCAGGATAGCTAATGTGACACCAATTTTTAAAAAGGCTCCAGAGGCGATTCTGGCAATTATAGGCCGGTAAGCCTAACTTCAGCACCAGGCAAATTGGTTGAAACTATAGTAAAGAATAAAATTATCAGACACATAGATGAACACGATTTGTTGGGGACGAGTCAACATGGCCAATCTAGTAGAATTCTTTGAGGGGGTTGTTGGGATTTTGTGGTTCCCAATGAGTCAGAGGCCGGGCAGAATCAAGGGACTTCGATTTGATTCAATTCAATGCGATTCAGTTCAACAAGGCTTTATTCAATGTGCACAAAGGGAGAGACCCTGGTACCAAAATCAAGCAGAGTCCCTCCAGCAAGGAGCCCCTCCCCTTGCTATTTTATAGCACACGGCACTTACATAACAAGTTACATAACACAAACCTCTAACCAATCAGATTTAACCTTTCTATATATGGATTTATTTATCACATGGTCATAGTTCTCCATTCCACATGCTGAGATCACCCCCTCCCCCTGGCCTTCTCTAGAATGTTCCTAGGGTGGAGAGCCACAGCATGCTTCCCTATGCATAAGCACCCTGCAAACCACATTTTATCCAAAATGAACATAAGCATACCCTTTATGGTCGTCAAACATGTGGACAAGGGTGATCCAGTAGATGAAGTGTACTTAGACTTTCAGAAAGCCTTTGAGAAGGCACCTCACCAAAGGCAAAATTTTAAGCAAAGGAAGCAGTCATGGGTTAAGAGAGAAGGTCCTCTTATGGATCAGTAACTGGTTAAAAGATAGGAAACAAAGGGTAGAAATAAATGGTCAGTTTTCAGAATGGAGAGAAGTAAATAGCAAGGTTCCCCAGGGGTCTGTACTGGGGCCAGAGCTGTTCAACATATTCATAAATGACCAGGAAAAAGGGGTAAATAGTGAAGTGGCAAAATTTGCAGATGATACAAAATTACTCAAGATAGTTAAGTCCCAGGCAGACTGCGAAGAGTTACAAAGGATCTCACAAAACTGGGTGACTGGGCAACAAAATGGCAGATGAAATTCAGTATTGATAAATGCAAAGTAATGCACATTGGAAAACATAATCCCATCTATACATATAAAATGATGGGGGGTCTAAATTAGCTGTTACCACTCAAGAAAGAGATCTTGGAGTCATTGTGGATAGTTATCTGAAAACATCTGCTCAATATGCAGCGGCAGTCAAAAAAGATAACAATGTTAGGAACCATTATGTTTATATATATATATATTTCCTGAAATGAAACAATTGTTTACAAGACATAACTATGTCCTCTGAGACAGCAGAAATACTACTCGCATCCTTTAGTGCCTGAAGTTGCATAGCATGTGTCTAGTGAATAAACCTTTGTGCAGCCCTATGGATTTATTCTGCTTGGCCCCAAAGTGTTAAGATTCAGAAGTACCTGTTCAGACATGCCCAGAGCATGTCTTCAATATGCCTAAACTTGGGTTTCCTCTTGTGACTTGCATGTTTGACACGAAAGTTTGTCTTAATTGCTTTGACAAGAACCATTTGATTTCAGAACATTCCATTTGCACTCTTTGATGGGATGCAGTATAAATATATTTGCAGGATAAGGCATAAAAGGCATTAAAACAAAACAGCTGGCAAAGCAGGGGGAGTTTTTTAATGTAGCATCAGATAAGAAAGAGTAGTTTAACCATTTCAATTTAAAGAGCTCTCCATGGGACTGCAGGAGGGCCTGGGACAAGAAGGATTTGTAAATAGAGAACTAAAGCTACCAGGGAGTAGCAGGCAAAAGTAGAAATTAATGTTTAAAACCAATTTTATAGCACAAAACTCCACCATGTTTATTACAAGAATCTGCATGAAGAGCATGTTGTGCTGCTGATGATCAGTCCTATCTACTGGGTATATCTTTTTCAATGTTCTGTGCTCAGAGACAAATGAATGTCAATGGATAACTTTGTTCAGCCACATGACTACTCAGTTGATGGCCTTGTAGAGAATTACTACTATCTTGTTTGTATCTGTCA
This sequence comes from Mauremys mutica, assembly GCF_020497125.1. Lineage (NCBI taxonomy): Eukaryota > Metazoa > Chordata > Testudines > Geoemydidae > Mauremys > Mauremys mutica. The sequence continues at coordinate 39,886,493 of NC_059072.1, read as the reverse complement.
ATGCACTGTCCCTTAAGCACCTCCTTGTAGTTCACCATGTTATGCAGATGGCCTATGACCAAAGAAATGAGAGGGAAAGACGTAAGAGATCCTTTGGTAGAAGGCATGCACCGAATCCAGTCATTTGCAGCCATAGACACCACTTATATGGCTCTGATGGACAGCACCATGGCTATGGCAGAGACTAGAAGGTTGTTATTTTCCTCCATGATAGATTCTGTGAAGACAGTATGAATAGAATGGATGCAGATGGTGAGCACCCTGGTGGAACTTGATTGCCTGTGCTTAGAAACACAACTGTGCATTTCTCTCTTAGATCATCTGTGCCATTCTGGAGGTTTCAATATAGTTCCTCCCTGCCAGCAGATTGAAACAGTACACAAAATGTCTTCTGCGAGGACATCGCCCACCGATTTGGTCAGCTGAATGTAGCCTCTCTTCTCTCATGCACATCGTACTTCATTTGAAAGCTTATTATGTCTAATTTATGATGAGGTATGATGTGGAGCTGTCAGATGGTTCTGTTACCATAGAAAGAGGGATTAACAATGATGCCATCAGCATGTTAAAATGACCACTTTGAAATATTTGCATTCATATCGGTTAGCTTAACGAATCTGTGTGTTGTTTCAAAATATAAAATTGGGTTTCTTTGTGGCCTCAAAGCTTCACAACAGCAAAATCTGATAATAAAATTGTATAGGTATCATTGAAATGTAATAGTGCTGGTGCCATTTCTAGGCAACATCATTATCCTCATCTTGTTCATCATTATGATCTCTGTCAAGAGTCAATGGCACATACACAATTCCATGTAGGGAAGATGGTTCTGATTATAGACACAGTTGATTGTGCAGTGTTCCCATACTGGTATAGGCACAGATAAGGTCTTGCCATTGGGCCCTTGAAGAATATAGGAACTAGTTCGTCATCCACATTTTTACATCCATGTTGCAATGGTGATCCATTTTACCTGTGTGCAATGCCATCCAAATCTTTGTTTGCCAAGATGTTCTTTTGACACGCTCCACATGTCAAAGAATCTACAGAGCCCTGGAATGCTCCCACTCTCCTAGCTACTTTTTATTATTTTTATTTTGTTGCAATAAAAGTTAATTTTATGCCTTTTTAAAATATAAGTGGTATCACACTATTTTAATATTATTGTTGGGATATAACCATCATAATGTTGTTAATTCCATTTTTTTTCACCTAAGAAGACAAAGGAGCCAGCCTTTTGGCATTGGGAGGGATCCTGACCTGAAAATTTGGTTAGCAATGTTGCTGGGAACATGAGGGAAGGATTTTACCTTGAACCAAGTTTAGTTTAAGTTTTAGCATTTTATCTTTATTTGTCTTGTAACCATTTCTGACGTTAATGCCTTGTACTTGTACTCCCTTGAAATCTGTGTCTGTGTAGTTTAAAAAATTGCTTTATTCTTTAATCAAAACTAATACAGTATTGTGTTTAAACTGAATGGTTTGGGTAACTCCAGTTAAAAAGCAAACTGTTGAATATAGACCCTTTACAAGGGCAAAAGACCTGTAATATCTGAATTGTCCTGGAGAGGGCTGGACAGTGCAGAACACATTTTTTGGGGAATATTTGGGACTGGGAGTGTGTTGGAGTCACCCTGCAAGTGGTAACCAAGGCTGGTGGAAGCCAGAGTATGACTGAAGTATTGCTGGAACAGGGCTGCAGCTATACACAGACATGCAGTGTGTGACCTGCATGCTGTTTGGCTCTTTGTGAGGAGCCCAGGGTGGGAGCTACAGCAGCAAAACATTTGAGGCACCCAAGGTTGCAGGGCAAGTGCTGACACAATCCCTCACTAGTCTGGATTGCACCTTCAAATGTGATAGGCTGCCTTCTTGGATGGGACATGTAAGCATGCTTGGACACCTGACCTGTGGGTACACGCGCCTTGGGCAGAACTGCCTGCTCCCTTCACTCAACTACCACAATCCAAGCACCTCACGGCTAATAAAAACAGTGAGGAGAACTGGAGCCCGTTATTGATGGGAACTGTTAATGAATCCCCTTAGTGAGCACAAATTTCCTGGTGCCTTAGAGCACAAAGTGGCTTGGCTCCTTTTCAAAAAATCTGCTCCTGGTGTTTATAATTTCACCAATCTTCTCTTTTTGGAGCAGACTGTGATGAATCAACTCCAACAAAACCTAGGTCTCTTCAGGCCCGAGATTTCTCCTAAGCCATAGGAAGTGCATTATAGCACAGCTCTTTTGGCAACCCACAGGAGGTTTGTTGTAGCTTCTCCATTGGTGAAGCAACTGCTTCTCCCCATGACACCCCCAGCCCTTTGTATCCCCCTACTCCCTCTGCAGCCCACGCAGCTCTCCCACAAAGTCTATTGACCCATGTCCCCTTTGTAGCTCTAGCCTCCCAGGGCTCTCCAATGCCCCATTCACTCCTTTTTACTCCCACTCACACCACCATTCCCCTATCCCCAATCAGTGCTGCCCTGGTTGCCCTTCACCCTCTCCTCCATTCAGCGGCGGCTCCAGGCACCAGCACCCCAAGTGCATGCCTGGGGCGGCAAGCTGCGGGGGGCGCCCTGCCAGACCCTGCGAGGGCGACAGTCCAGGCAGCCTTTAGCGGCGTGCCTGCGGGAGGTCTGCCAGTCCCGCGGATTCGGCGTACCTGATGCTGAATTGCCGCCGAATCCGCGGGACCGGGGACCTCCCGCAGGCACGCCGCCGAATCCGCGGGACCGGGGACCTCCCGCAGGCACGCCGCTGAATCCGCGGGACCGGGGACCTCCCGCAGGCACGCCGCCGAATTCACGGGACCGGGGACCTCCCGCAGGCACGCCGCCGAATCCGCGGGACCGGGGACCTCCCGCAGGCACGCCGCCGAATCCGCGGGACCGGGGACCTCCCGCAGGCACGCCGCCGAATCCGCGGGACCGGGGACCTCCCGCAGGCATGCCGCCGAATCCGCGGGACCGGGGACCTCCCGCAGGCATGCCGCCAAAGGCTGCCTGACTGCCGTGCTTGGGGCGGCAAAAAAGCTAGAGCCATCCCTGCCTCCGTTCTCCACAACACTACTGCCTGGTGTGCTGGGGGAACTTAAGCAGCAGTATTGGAAACACCAATACATGGGAGCTTCTGCTGCTAAATGCCCTGCACACCAGACATCGGGACTGTGAGGAACTTTTCAAGCACCAATGCCTTCATAGACAGACTCTATGCTTTTTCCTACCCTAGCCTTCCTGAGCAGCCCTGATCCCCATCACCACTCCCTTAAGGTCCATGGTGGCTCCACCCCACTCCAGGCCCTCATAAAATCCCACTCCCCCTGCTTCACCTTCTGCCCCTCTTTGCTCCACACAGTCCTACTTCACTGCTTGCCTCTCCAAACACTCCAACTCATACTTCCATGCCTTGTGATGCCAGCCTGGCTCTCCAGGGTCAGGGGTGCTGGCTGAGATGTGTGTGAGGCGACAGACTGGGAGCTTTCTGGGCAGCACTAGAGAATGTGGAAGCAGAATTTGACAGTCCCATTGACTTGCTTTTATATACCTAAATTAAGTTATGGTGAGTAAGTAGAACAGAGCTTTTTCTGTGTCTGTTTAAAATGTTAACACTTCCCTGAGATGTAATGAGTGTGTGTGGGGTGGAGGTTCAGGGTGTACTGATGACTGTACTTTTTTAGCTACAGGGGAAGAAGACACTGTCAGTGAGGATGTTTCATGAAAAGTAGATCCCAGCATTCAGGCCTGGACAAGCACTGTAAGGATTGACCACTGGATGAGAGATACCCAGACAGGAAAGTAACTTGTTAATAAATATAGGCTATATATTGCATTTCACATTCTTTTTTTAACCTGTAACCTCATGTTTCCAAACCCTTACACTTGGTTTTATTTGAATCTCTATCTTAAGCTCTGTTAAATAGATGTCAATTTGGTTTTACAATAGACATAGCTAAGTGCCTTGCGCTAAGGAGAGCATTGAACTGGGGTGAAACAGTTAACTAGGGCTCACTGCTTTCATGGAGGCAGCTGATCGGTGTTCATGGTAGGTGTCCAGAAGGTAAGAGACTGGGTACGCAAGTGTTACAAAGTGGAGTGTATAAATTGCTACCTTGCATTGGGAAACAGCAGTGCTTGTGGAACCAGAATGGAGCACTTGTGTTTCCAGCAGCTGGCCAGCTTGGTAGGCTTTCCCCTGGTGGGCATGGACAAGGCTCTCTCATGTTATAAGGAGGTGGTAGGGACTCATCCCAGACACCTCAAGTAACCTCACAAAGTATCACAAGGGGTCTGGAAAAAATACTTTCACAGGGAATTTCAAAAAGAGTTATATTTAAATAAGCCAAGTAAATCTTTGACCAAAAAAAAAAATCTTATGGAAAATTCAATTGCCCTATGAAGAGAGAGTTTGTGAAATTGGAGACTGAATTCAGCCATTAAGGTATGTGCACCCAGGATTGTCAGCATACTCTAGCTCAAGTGGTCTAAGGGAGCTAGACTTCCACGACCTATTGACTTTCAGCTCTGATGTGTGCTTTTGAAAATCTCTGCTGAAGACCTTAGGTTCTATACCTTATGATCTGGTGGAGAAGGCAGTGTCACTGCAAGACAGTAACATATACAGTTTGAAATCCTGTGGACCTTGGATGCTCATGATCACTTTGTCATCAGTAAACACAGAACCTGGGAATTTCTGATACAAAAGAGACAGGCCTCAAATAATTGAGCTAAAGGAGTAACTTTGTTAGCTGGTAGCAGTAGTAGGCTCTTATCATTATCTGAACCAGCCAGTGTTGGGGACATGATATTCTATCAACTCAGTGATACTGAAAAGGATCTAGGCCATAGTGGACAAATAACTGAACATGAGCATACATGGCGATGCTATAAGGGCTAGTACTTGGATGTATAAACTGGGGAGTAGTAAGTAGGTATAAGGAGGTGATTTTACATCTGTATATGGCATTGATGAGACTAATATAAAATACTGTTTGAGTTTGTGTGTCCACATTTTAAATAAGATATTGAAAAAATTGAGTGTGTGCAGAATAGAGCCACAAAAAATTATCTGAGCGCTGGAAAAATATGGAATTTTAAGGATCTCAATCTGTTTAGCTTATCAAAAAGAAGAGTGAGCAGTGACTTGATTGTGGTGTCTAAGTGTCCTTCATAGGGAGAATATACTGGGGACTAATGGGTTCTTTAATCTAGCAAAGAAAGTCATATCCAGAATGAATGGCTGTAAACTAAAGCCTGACAAATTCATATTAGAAATATGGCACAATTTTTTTTACTGGGTGGGTGATTAACCATTGGAACAAACTGCCAAGGGAAGTGATGGATTCTCCAGCTCTCAGTGTCTTCCGATCAAGACTGGATGCCTTTCTGGAAGAAATGCTTTAGTTAAACAGTTATTGGGCTCAGTGTCATATAACAGAGTGAAATACCATAGCCTGTGGTTGGACTAGATCTAATGGTCTCTTGTGGCCTGTAGCTCTGTGAATCTATATATGTTAATTAAAAATATTTTACATTAACATATCACAACAGAAATGGTTAAAAAAATGCAGTAATATTAAAGATATATTTCCTTCTGTGATTAGGTGCATTATTTACAATTATACAGAATACCACAGAAACAGTTAAAAAATATCTGCCATCTCTTGTCAGCAGTGTCAACAATGTCTCATGTTTCAGCCATATGATTATAGTGTTTTGAGAGGAGGTTTTACTATTCTATATAAAGTGATTTTTTGGATATAGTCCATCTGAAGACTTTAAAGTCTTCTCTTAGTCTTTGATTGTCACAAAAGGTCAACGTTTAGGGCTGTATATGTAGAAATTGGTCTACAGTTCCTGTTATTGTTAGTGGGACTTGCTTCCTTAATTCCCTCTGTTTGTTTGGAAATGGACTGCATTAAGTCATTGACTCCATGTTGTTTATAATTTTGAGCTCTTTCAGTATAATTTCCCCAAAGCTTTGGTTTATTTTCAGCTGCAGAAGAATAATCCAAGACTAAACATGTTGTTCTTTAAAATTAACATGATGACTAAAGCTGATTTCTCCACCAATTTTATTGAAATGCCAATGATTAAGATCTCTTCTCTGCAAATCACATTTAATTCAGTACAGCTGTAATGAATGTATAGTCTAATTATTTAAATGTAGGGCCAGTTTATTAACTGCAATATCATTCCTTGTGTGCTTTGCATTTACTTTTTGATATTCAGACCTGGTGCTAACATGCAGGAGAGAGGGTTGTAATTCCAAAAATGACTGATTAGAGTTTGAGGCACAGGTACTCTTGTCTGCAGCCTTCAGGGCATCAACCACACCCTACAGACCAAGTCACTTTGGTCTAATCTCTTAACCAAGAACCCAAGGTGGCAGATTCTATACACCCTTCATTACCTGTCCACAGAAGCTGCAGGGACATGGGATACAATATTGCCTAGTGGATAGAGCACTAGCTTGGGCGCAGGACAGCTGGGTTCTCTTCCTGGCTCTGCCAATGGCCTTCTGGGTGACCTTGCCCAAGCCACTTTATCTCGCTGGGCCTCAGTTTCCCAGTCTATAAATGGGGACATTGATACTGGCCTCCTTGTAAAGAGCTTTGAGATCTGATGAAAAGCATTGTGTATGAGGGAGGTTTTTGACTGTGTGGGTTTCCTCACAATGGTTTTAACCCCATGTCTTAAAGATTAACATATCAAGTTAAAATTAATGGTATTCAGACATAGCTGGAAAAACAGTTAATCTAGAATACAGACCATAATTGTAATTAAATAATAAAGAAAATGGCAAAGGAAAGAGCACACATTCCTGGCTTCACTGTTTTAACAGTCACCCTGTTGGACTTCTCTAACTATTAGCCTTACTGCCCAGTACCTATCATTCCGGCATCAGAGACCCAACCCGTGAATCTTTCCTCCCTTATAACACGGTGTCAGGCCTTTGAAATCTAGATGGCACCTCGCTCATTTTCATGCCAGGTATGAATGTGCATCATTTTTACATCCTTGCAAAAATATCTGCATAAATGCATCAAAAGGACATTGTGATGTACAAAATCTATTGTCCTGGTTTCATCCATTATTGTAGGGCAACCTCATTCCTTGGGAAAACCAGGTGTCATCAGCCACATGCTCCTTCCCAGGTTAACTTCAGAAATGTATCTGAATTCATGGAGGTGTCTGCTAATAGCCTTTATTAGTTTATACCTCGGCAGCGTAAGACTCATGTACACAGTAATGGTCCTGTACTTCCACAGTGTTCCGACACACCCTTGCTTCGTTGATTAGGCAACAGGTTAATTTCTTTCAGTCACAGGCTTAAAATTACAGTAACCACACTTTATTAATCCCATATTTCCTGATTTCTTTTCTATCACATATAAACTGGTAGAGGAAACCAATCTGTCACAGAACCGATCTTCAGTTTTGGAGGATGAAATATGAACAGATTTGTCTTGCAAATGCTGTTGCCTATTTTTTACTTTAAAGAAGATAATTCAACATATGGGACTGACCTATGTTGGAGAGTTTTATCGCTCTTGTATCAGATTACACTGACCGCCCTTCCTCGCCCCACACACACATACAAACAAGAACAGGCTCTAGATAATGGGCCAAAATCAGAAGTGATGTGCTAAATTCTGTTAGTTACATTCTCTTCCAATAATTTATAATCCCTTATCCTCTGACTCCCTTAGATTTATTTACACTCACTCCACCTATGTAAAAGAGCCTATTTTAAGTTACACTTTCATTTGCCTTCTAGGCATGCAAGTTATTGCGCTTTTAGACTCACTTACACATCAGAATTTATGTGAGTCAAAAGGAGCCTAAACTGAGCACAAGAGCATTTAAATTAGTGTAACAAGTTTCAATTTACAGCCCCAGCCCATGGCTTCTGAATTCAGCCCGTTACCTACAGTGTGTTCATGGGTGTAGAGTTTGTCCCAACATTTTGTTTTTAAGTGTGAAAACGATTTCCTCATAAAATCTCTAATATAAGAAAGAATTTAAATCGGGGGGAGTGAGTAATAGGCAGCGGGTTTGCCATGTACTATGGTGCCACTCACCATTGTCTGACAATGCAAAATTGAACTCTTACCTTTACAGTACAGGAGCAGGGACACACTGGGGGTAAACAAGACAAGCGTTTACAGCTGTAATGAGAGCTGTGACTTGAACATATAAAGTGTTATAAAAATGCTAAATACTTTGAAAAATCAGGTCCTAGGCATCCAAGTTGATACCCAAGACTCATGGACACTTTTTACAACTATGGTCTTAATTTCTCTGACTGAAGTCTCCATCTGAAAAATGGGGCTAGCCATACCACCTTACCTTACAAGGGTGCTGTGAAGATGAATTCATTAATAGTTGTGAAGCACTCCGATACTATAGTGAGGGTGCCATGGAAATGCCCAGGAGGAAATTAATAACTTTGTATTCAGGGCAGAGTTAGGATGGGACACAGTAAATGAGGCCTGTGGCCACATACCGAAGGAGAAGGCTAAATATTGAAATATTGAAAAACTCCCCTTCTGTGAGCACCACCCATTCTATGCACTGAATGAGGCAGGGGTCCTGTGAAAAAAGTAGCATGTGATCATACGATTAAGAACTGTACCATAATACAGACCCACAAGAAGGTCAAATTAAGGTTTCAATGGCAACCTTAATTCTAGCATTTCCTAACTTTTGAGCTATGTACTTTACAATAGTCTTGTTCTTTTAACAAAGATTTTTGTATGAAATAATTATGCTGGATGAACCAGAAATAGAATTGTGAATGTACTTGAAGTTTATAATTTTAAATAATAGGTCAGGGGTCTGTTACAGGAGTGGGCGGGTGAGATTCTGTGGCCTGCGTTGTGCAGGAGGTCAGACTAGAAGATCATAATGGTCCCTTCTGACCTTAAAGTCTGAGTCTATAACCTTCAGTGTCTTAGGTCCTATAAAACAGGCCATCTTTGCCTTCTTAAGGAGGCTCTCCTGCAGTGGGTACAACTTTAAATAAGCAAAATATGTAAATAAACTCTAGGCAAGCATTAGGATACTGAGACTGAGTTGTATTTAGTAGAAACTTCTTTCAGGCTCTGTATTTTCATTCTGTCAATAACAGAAGTGCTGTTTGTCTGGCAAGGCTGAATAATCTATTTTCAAATATCTCCTTGACTCCTTTACAATCTGCTGCATTCCACTGATACCACAGTAATCTGCTCAGACTGAAGGAAAATATCAAAGGTTAAGAACAAACTTGAATGTGCTCACTTCAAAAAAAATGGGATGGAATTTTTGGTTTGTTTGCAACCGCGTCAAATTTAGGAAACCTAGCCTTAGAATTTCTAGGCTGCTGGCATAGTAGTAGTAATAATAAATGTTAGCTTAGTAGTAGTAATAATACATGTTAGCTCTCATTTGTTTGTTTGCTTACAGTTTTCTTATTTACATATGTTTCTTTAAAATTGTATCCACTCCAGGAGCGGCTCTTGAAACAGGCACAAATGGCCTTTTACCAGGACCCAAGACACTGCAAGTCAACATTTAAAATCATAAACTAAAAGTACATGAATTCATTCTCACCCAGTATAATGATGATAAATCAATTTTTAGTTAGAAGATAAAGCAACAAACTTTAACTTGATACATGAATGACTTGTCACTACTGACAATTTCAAAAACAAACACCATTTTCAGAAAAATGGAAAAATGAGATTAGATTTTTATACTGTGAACTTTACATTTAAATGACCAGGCTAGTTACACATCATTTTGTCTCACTTACTTTAATCTGAGAACTCCAGTACTACTGGAACTGATGCTAGGGAGTGAAGCTAACTTCTGGAGCTTTGCAATTAAAGGGCCAGATCCTCAGTTGGCAATATTGCCACCCCGAGGCATTCAGACATCATGCCAGAAACTGGGAATGGGCGAGAGGGGGTGGATCACTTGATGATTATCTGTTCTGTTCATTCCCTTTGGGGCACCTGGCATTGGTCACTGTTGGAAAACAGGATACTGGGCTAGATAAGCTTCTGGTCTGACAAAGTATGGCCATGTTTATGTTCATGTTTTTTTGAGTCAGGCTCCCAAAATCATGAGATTGGGTTAAAAATCGTGAGACTTTACAAAAATAATAAATGCAGGGTTCTTTTTATTTGCCTTCTCGTGTTTGAGATTTTTGGCTCCACATTTTCAAGATTTTCTGGGCAGGCACAAATGGTGAGTGGAAAAGGGATTGTCCTCTTCAAAGATAGTAGGGACTAGGGATCTGTCAACCCCTTTCCCATGGTGTGTCCCTTTAAGGTTCCTGGATGAAGGTCTACAGAAGGGCAGAGGCAGGTGCTGGGAGAGAGGAAGACCATGCCGAGGAAATAGTTAATGCTTGGGGTGACCCAGGCTACCATTTCTTTAAAGGTGCAGGACCCATGTGCCTTGTAGGATAGGGTGGGGCAAGGCTTCCTTCTCTCCCAGTCAACTGGAATGAGTTCTGGGAAGGAGGGCAGTATATATGCTCCCTCCTTGGTTGTGACAGGGAAGTGGTGCTGTCTGCTGATCCCTTCCAGTGTAGGGAAGTCAAGGACTAAGTAAAGAGGAGACAAGCTGCCCTGAATCAACATACCCCCAGCAAGGAGGGCTGTGGGATTCCTGAGATCAGGAGAGGATGCCTACCTGAATTAGCACCACCACAATGAGACGCTACAGGTCATACAGAGAAAGAAAAATGTGCATGCCAAATTCTGCTGGTCCTTCTTTGTATGAGGCAAAAGACAGTCAGAAGAACTAGTGAACATAGCTGCTGTTCTCTGATCCCTCCCCAAATGCTCAGGGATAACCCATCCATGCATGAGCCCTGTGTATGAGTAAGGGGCTGGTGTTCAGGGAAGACTAAGTGATCAAGATGAGCCCCATGTGTTAATGTGGAAACCACTGATTCTCCTGCAGCAACTAACCAACTTCCCTTGCTTGGATTACTCCTGCCTCCAGCAGGAATAATCAGTTGGGGTGCGGGGCTCACAACTAGCCCAAATATGGTGTGAAATAATGGTTTAAGAACAGCATTAATCCATGCCTCTCTTGGGGAAAACTTGAAGGAAATAAAGCCAGTCTGGCCTTCATCAGTGAAAGCCATCCAACTAATTAGCAGTGAAGTATTTATTATATTGCACTAGTACACAATCTGGCCTAGGCACCACACATACATACAACTCTACCTAAAGAGTCTGGAAAGACATAAAACAGGCAGAGGATGGGGAAAAGGAAAACTTACAAGCAGAATGGAGAGGATGATGGCTGGCATTATATATATGTATCTGCTCTCTGTTGATAGTCCCATGGTTTTGTTTGCTTTCTGTGTATAAACTACCCCCAACTGTCCTGTTAACAAGCCAGACAGAGTCTTTTCAACCACACAGAGCCCATCTCCCTTACAAATGAGGCAGTCTGTCCTCCTCCACCTGTGCAAATCATTCATACAGTTCCCTATGAAGTATACCTTTTATTATTATTGTAATGCCACTTCTTTACCTCTGGATGTGGAAAAGCCTGCCGATCAGCAGGTGGGTACTTTGTCTTAGTATTGTATTTCTATGCTGGGCACTGACCAGATTGTCTATTATTCAATGTTGCTGCACTCTGGAGACTTTCTTGCTAAGACAGACATGCTCCTGAATAGATTCGTCTAGCTCAGTTCTTTAAGGCACCTGATAGCTGGGGGTCTGGGGGACTCAGTGAGTTGGTTATGGAATGCAGAGATTTTTATCGCCAACCTATGTCCATGATAATAGTTTGGCACCAGCTGACTGTTAGGTGCCCTCTCGGAAATGAGTTGATTATCACAATCAACTTCCCTGTGTCCTCTTACCAATACCAACACCATAACAGGCAATTTTGGGACTCCCAGCAGATAAGCACAGCACTCAATGGTCATGGGTAGGACTCTACCAAATTTATGGCTGTGAAAAACACATCACAGACTGTGAAATCTGGTCTCCCCCGTAAAATCTGGCTATTGTAGGGGCGTTGCAGGATTGCCACCCGTATTTCTGCATTGCCTTCAGAACTGGGCAGCTGGAGAGTGGAGAGCAGTGGCTGCTGGCTGGGCACCCAGCTCTGAAGGCATCAGCAGCACAAAAGAGAGGGTGGCATGGAATGGGGTGAGGTCGTCACTTTTTGCAGGGGAGCAGGGCTGGTCTTATGGATGGGTGATGTGGATAACCACCCAAGGCACCATGGTCACCCCACAAACACACAGCCAGCCCAAGGTCCCTTTAACCCACAAGTGCTGGGTCCAGAGCCAGGGAGAGAGAGGGATGGGGGTGCCCCAGCTAGGGGCTTCTACCTTGCACTGGGCTCCAACTGATAGTCCTGTTGTGGCTGGGGAGGGATGGGACTTTCTCTTCCCCTGCACAGGCTGCTCCCAGGGCCGGGCAGTCCCACCTCCAGGAACCTCCTCCGGGTGCAGGAAGCTCTCATGGACCATGAATTTGGTAGAGCCCTAGTCATGGGGATTGAATGGTTCTTTTAACTGTCAGAGGTGCGCTCCCAATGTCACAACTAAAACATGTTGGTGGTGCACTGTATAGAAACCTGCACTACCATTGCCTATGTTGAACCTATTCTGTGGATAAAGATAGGACTCCAGATTCCAGGGCTGTCTATCTGGCACTTTTCATGAGCATTAAATTCATACAACAAAATGTGAAGTAAAAAATATCAAGTCTGCAACTAGCCTAGTAGAGTTTTCCACACCTACTAGGAGCTGGAGTAGGATTTTATTACCAAAAAATTAGGTTTCACTAGAATTTAACTGAATTCAGTCCACTCTAGGACCTCAAAGAAACAATTCTACAGGGTTATTCTAATACCACAAGGCAGTGTATGCATTACGGGTGTAAAGAAGAACCTATACATGTGGCTGATAGTGCCTTATCTCCAAAGAAATGGGATAAAAAGAGGGCATATATATAAATAAACAGATGTTATCGCTTAATATGCTTATTACTTTCTCTTTTTAGATACATTTTCTTCCTATGTATTTGTTATATCCACTGACCCAATTGTATTTGCTGCGGGATGTTAGGCATTTCAGAAATGCATTGGTTACATTTAATCTGATAACCTAGCATTGCAACAGTTGTACCTTGTGTGGCTTTACCAACCATGTGTGTCATTTCCGTGTCAGTAGAGAAAGGAACAAGATATCTGTAATATCCAGCTCCATTTCTCAACTGTATGATTTTCAGTCTCAAGTGCAATACCATCAGACAGACAAATGTTGTCTATCTCCTGCTTCTGATATTGTATTCAAGTTAGTTGATATCTATCATTCAGGATCTTTAGGATCATAGCTGTGGGAAAATATCTTTACTAAGAATAAAACAACATGAAGCAACTAACAGAAAGGAGTACAGGAACAGAATAGGAGTTTTTCTTGCACTGATGTACTTTTATCTATGCATTGCCATCTCCTGAGGTTTTACAAAAAGTGATGCACTTTATTTTTGACAGACAAAACTGAGATCAAAAGTGAGATAAAGAGTCGTCATAGCTGCCCAGACAAAACAAAATGGAAAAGCGAGTTCCTCTCAGTGGAGGTTTTTAACTTTCTCCACTGCACTTCTAAATGTCTTGCATAGTTCCACTCTCTGGATCAGGGGTTGGCAACCTTTCAGAAGTGCTGTACCGAGTCTTCATTTATTCACTCTGATTTAAGGTTTCGCGTGCCAGTAATACATTTTAACGTTTTTAGATGGTCTCTTTCTATAAGTCTACGATATATAACTAAACTATTGTTGTATGTAAAGTAAATAAGGTTTGTAAAATGTTTAAGAAGCTTCATTTCAAATTAAATTAAAATGTAGAGCCCCCTCTACCGGTGGCCAGGGCCCGGGCAGTGTGAATGCCACTGAAAATCAGCTCGTATGCCTTTGGCACACTTGCCATAGGTTGCCTACCCCTGCTCTGGATCAATAGAAACTGCTTCACTGTCACTGCTGTTTCTCTGACAGAAATCTCATGGCAGTGTTTGTCATGAGTGTTCTGCTGTCTGGAGTGGTTCATGACCAGGAGTGCCAATCTCAGGGCAGACTGTCTAAAAGCAGGGCAGAAACCCCAAACTGAAGGTATGTTCTATAATTAGATTTCACCAAGCCAGTAACAAACGTAAGTTCCTTAAGCACCATGAAGTCTTACCATGGAGTCACAGACAGTCCCATTGGTCACTCCAGTCTATCTTGCTACCCAGGCAAGCTGGACTTAATGATAGTTGGTTGCCATATCCCAAATATCGCAAAATATTCAGGTTGCTCCCAGTCCCAAGAGACCTGTCACTTACCCCAGTTCAGTCTCTACCTCAGATCTCACACCAAAGACAACAGTTGTAGCCAGTCCTATAGTAAACTAACTAAGGATTTCTTAACTAGGAAAAAGAAATGAGAAAGTCATTTACAGGTTAAAGCAGGCAACATATATACACAAATGAGTTCAGTCTATGGTTCCAAAAGGGGAGAGTTGCTGTAATCTGTCAGCTCTGAATGTCTTTAAGGCTACTGCAGGTTGGCCCTGGGGATCTCTGCCTCTAATTCCTAGCTCCAGCCCTGTGAGAGCCCAAACAGCAAAGAGAGAGAGAAAAATTTCTTTTGTCCCTATTTTATCCCCTTTTTCCAGCATTCAAGCTGATGGGAGCGCTCTCTTGCACATTAGCACCTTCACAGATATGAGAGGGCCATTAACTAAGTCTTTGTACTGTGATGTCCACAATGGCCCATTTAATTTTTATAGTCCTTCTTGATGGGCAGTAGACCATTCCTCCCGACTGGGTTCACAGGATCAGAGCAAGCATTTTTACACTTATAAACCAAAACTTACATATCACCTTATAGCATGGGATTCAGGCACCACAAGTGAAATAAATGCCTGTAGCAACTTACAAGCATTCCACAGAGTCTAAACAGACTTATACAAATATGTTTAGTAACACCTATCTTGAACAATACTAACGTACAGGCGAGCTGTTCTGATTTTCAGCTATGAATTTGTCAGTGCTCAGCTGACACCAGCGGCCTTGGCAGGAGCTGGCACCTGGTCTGCCAGCATCGCAAAGAGCTCCACTAAAGAAATATAGGAGAGGATTCAGGAAAGTACCATCAATTAGTTTAGCAGCCCAGGATTGCAGAAATCCTTATTTAAAAAAAAAATTTACAGAAGGGAATTTCAAAGGAGACAAAGGGAGTTATGTATCAGAGGGGTAGCCGTGTTAGTCTGGTTCTGTAGAAGCAGCAAAGAATCCTGTGGCACCTTATAGACTAACAGACGTTTTGCAGCATGAGCTTTCGTGGGTGAATACCCACTTCTTCGGATGCAAGATGCTTGCATCCGAAGAAGTGGGTATTCACCCACGAAAGCTCATGTTGCAAAACGTCTGTTAGTCTATAAGGTGCCACAGGATTCTTTGCTGCTTCTAAAGGGAGTTATCAATCCCAGTGAATTGTTATTCAGGCACCTAACTACCATAGACTTTATAAGAAAATCCCAGCCTACACTAACTAGTGATCTTCCAATATAAGAGAATAGAGTAGACAAATAATTTGTTATGCTGGGCAATGAACCATCTTTTGTTGTGTCATATGTAGAGAGAGACAGAAATAGAGTTCTGCCAGTATGCAGTGTGTGGTGTGTTGGGAAGAAGCATTTCTAATTTAGAAGAGTGTTTATGTATTTTCATGGTGCTGTTATGTTCCAAAATGGCTTCTTTCCTCTCCCAATTCTTTGGGGATAACCCACCACCTCAGGAACTAGTCCTCCATACCCTTCCTCCCCCACAATATTTTATTGTTTTTCATCTGTAGTTGCAAATATTTGGATGATAGACAAAATTAGCAATTTAAACACGTTTATTATTTAGTTTCTTTTGTTATTTTTAAATTTCATATTGCTCAGGGTGCTTTTGCAAAATTTAAACAATGCTATGTTGTGTACAATTTAATACTGAAATCATCAAACTATTTAAAGGATTACTTCTACCATATAGATATATATTCATCCACCTAATAATATTAACAATCACTTGCTTAACATCACTAGCACTAACTAAATCCACATCCTTCACCCCTTCCCCACATGCTGGGAGAAAAAAGTGATGAAATACAAAGGCAGGCAAATCTGGGCTCTAGGAGATCAACACGGGAAGCAAATTCTACAAAGTTTGTAGCCTTTTATTTGCTTTAAAGTGAATTTTGTAATATGGTATTACACCACCGTGGGTTCGGCTCTGGTGGCTACAGTTTCAGGCTTAACAGAATGAAACTCCTTTCCGCTACTTGCTTCAAATTTAGAGTCTCTAGGAACACATAAAGACCAAGGGTAGTGACCACACATACAGTCACAAGTACAAGGTCTAGTCTGCTTTTCAAGTTTTATTAAAGTTATGATTACCCAAGCATATAGAAATTCTATACAGACCTATGCACAAATTACAAATATAGCAAAGTTTTCCCACCTCATGCTTTCAGCAGTCTTACTGACCAAACTTCTTAGATCAGGACCCCTTCTCTCAGAATTCAACAAATGCTTTCTTTGTTGCTGTGGTGCCGTGAATGTGATGGATGAGGGGTGGTGTCTTGGGTGTTTGTCCCTCCTTTGTATAGTTTCAGTCCCTCTTTAGAAAAATATTTCCAGCTGAGATTCTAGAGCCAAAGAGTCTATATGGAAGTCTATATGCCCCTTTTCTCACCTGTTTGAGCGTCCTTTGTTTTCCTTCCTGCTTGATGACTCTGTGTACTGCTTAAATGCAAATTCAGCAGAGCACACATTCCTTTGTTTGGGACAGAGCTGTTTGCCAACCTCAGTTTGGAACATGTGTTTAATGACACCACACCGCAGAATCTTGTAACTTCATGTATAATGTTGCCACACATATTTTAACAGGACAATATTGACCAGCAAATTATGAGTTTTCAAATGATACCTTACAAGACATACTTTGTACAAAGATTATCACAATAGTGTGTGGAGTGTGGACATGGGTACATTCTGTCACAATGGCACAGAGGCATAAGCTGACAGGCAGCCCCTTACCTCTTCTAGGGAAGTTTGATGGCTGACAGCACAAATAAAGATAAAATTATATGGATCTGAGTTAATAATGTAGTTTCTCAGCAGATCCTTTTAATCCTGTCAGCTTTACTTTTGTAGGAAAGGTTGTGCAGCGTGCACAACACACAGAGTCCCAATATCTATGTCAAAAGTGAATTGTAATTTTGGATGTCCAACTTCAGACATCTTAAAGGGGTGTGGGTTTTTTTGAATCACTGGGCCCTTGGCCTCTGAAAAATCAAGCCCCTTTAATGTGTTCAAGTGGGCACCCAAAAATGGAGGCACCCAAAATCAGTAGACAGCTGAAAATTTAGGCCACTAGCTTTTTAGAGAATCCAATTCCTGATGGATAGACGGGCTGGGAATTGTCATGATCTGTATCAGGTTAAGTGTTGTAGTTCTGAACGGATATGCTGAAAAAACAAATATAAAGGCAACACTTTCTCAGTTTGATTAATTGAATTAACGTCCCTTTTAATGTTAGTTTAAAAGCCTGGGACAATATATCCATTAGTAAGTGTGATTTCCCTTAAAAGGAGTTAGAGGTATAGACAGTCACATTTATAGTGCTGTCTGCTGAAAAGCCAGGGGAGTCATGGGAAAGCTTGTGAGTGCTCATGGGAACATTAATCTCTCACTGACAATGTATGGGAAAACTGAACTCTGAGTTTTCCTGCAAATTCTTCTCCTTTTCTTCAGATGGCACTTTTACTGGGATTTCAAGATGAAGTGATCTTCTTGTCTCTCAACAGCCTAATATGCAGATAGTTCAAACCAATTTGGACACCCCATCTGGCCACAAGTATATTACAAAAATAATTGGAAGTATCTGCAGTCTCATATGAAAAGCATTGCGCTAAAAGCTGCTGATACTAGATCTTTTTGTTTTTCACACATGTTGATGCATTTATGACTGTATTAATTTGGCAATCGCTCACTATAGTAATCCACTAAGAGGAGCTAGGTGGCAATGTATTGCTAGGTAGATTATACTACGGTTTCAAGCTGCACAATTCATGACAGAGAGGTGTTGTGAGCAGGGAGCCCCAGGAGGCTATCCATTTCCTACTTCAGTGAACAGAGTGCTGGAATGAAACTCTCTCTCTATTTGTCTTCATTTGGGGACCCTGGCCTGCATCTTGACTGTACAAGGGAGTTCCTGTGCCAGTCTAATCCAGTCCAGCTGTGAGTTTAAAACACAACAAAGGCTTGCTGGCCTTTCATAGTGCGCTCCACGTCACATCTGGAATGTCTGTCTCAGCTGTGGACAATTATGTTTCTTTGCTTCAGTGCCAAGGCAGTTATTTTTACCCCCAAACCAGTTATTGTAAATAAATCCAATTAATTAGAATGTTTGGTTTTGCCCAGACAAAAGAAGCTGGAAGGTTCTGCAAAATGGTAACTAAGTCTTTGCTTCCATCCTGTCAGTTGTTCCAGATTACAAAGCCTGTTCCTTAATTAGGCCTCAACGTACTTCTCTCCCTCCCAAACTCAGTGTTATCTCATAGTTCTAACTTTAAATCACTTATATGAGAGAGGCTTGATCAATTCACTGAGTCCTTAACTGCTAAAAAACAAACAAAAAAAACCCCCTAAAATAAAACCTGCACTGTTTTAAACATTCCTGCACTATTAGTTTTCTTGTATCCCCTTTTTTTACCTTGTTAGATAGAGATTCAGAACTTTTCTCTTATTTTGATTCTATCCATCCTAACAGCAGCTTTGCTTTTTTTCTTCTATTTTCTCTAAAATGTGAGTGTGATAAACAGCTTGTAAACCTCAAAGAAATGTCTCTCTCAGCAAAATAAAATGCAGTCACAACTATAAGCTGTATTGTTTATATGAAAAGTATTTAATTTATAAACTTACTGCTATCTAAGATATGGGGCACACTAGTGCCATAGAATCTAGAGTAAGAAGGAGAGTGCCTTTCTACTGTTGGTATCATTTATTTAAAATGTTAATTTTGTGTTTGTGAAAGATGCCAAATTGACAGTAACAGGGCCCTGTGTTTATTCACAGAGCAGGTACTCCTCAGGGAGTATCAGGACAGACTTCTCCACCAGTATATGCCAGCCCTTATCTGGAAGGGACTCTCTCTTGAGGTTAGCTAGGATAGCTCAGTATACATGCCCATCCAACTCTAACATTCTGCTGAGCCTGCCGACAAGGAATCAGTTACAGTTCTTTGCTTTTAGTTTTTTTTTCATTGATGTTGACACCCATGAGCTAGGAACTGAAGTCATCAGCTCCATTCACATACTTCTTTGAATGGCCCTCTGATGGGAACTTTTGCTCAGTACTAGAGGTGGGTGAGTAATTTGTAACAAATAATATACTCGGCAAACTTTGCCTCTTTTCCTGTTCGTGAACTGCATGCAAACAAATCCAGTTTTCTCTGATTTGTTATCCATAGTTATTAGAATAATTCCTGGTCTGTGACTTGTTCACAAGCAGTTCATTGTGACATCCAAAATGGGAGCTGTTGACACTGGGCACACAGATCATAGGGATATTTCTGTTCCCTGATTGGATGAGCATCTTGATGTAAGCAAGGTCTGAATGAATTCTTCCCTGACAGCTAACTGGGACGGGGAGAGACTTTAGGTGTGTTCGTGTAAATACATTTTGCTCCTGCTCTTCTTAGATATCCAGCAGATAGAGCGGTGTGTTGCTCAAAGTAATCAACTTTGGCTGGTGTTGGGTACAAATCACTTTAGTACTGAATGCAGAGATAGTGAAATGCTGTTACCAATGTTGTCACTATTGTATGAATAAAGGGGGGGAGAACTGTGCTTAACCTGTCCCAAATGAGGGGGTCACCCTCAGCTGAAAGGACCTCATTATGCCAGGGGCTCGAATGCCAGAGCCCTGTGAAAGTAAGAGGGGTGGGGACAGGTATCCCAGCTAGGTGGTGTGGCCCCTCCCTGTACTGGTTTAACCCCTCCCTCCATACTCTTCAAAGAAAGAGCTAAATAGGCGTCATTGGGAGCCTCTTTGTTATTTTAAATGCTCAATCAGAGCTGAGATCGGTGGTGGTGGGACTGTGTTTCTGCCCAGCCTGCTAAGAGCTAAAAATCATTGAGGGCTGAAATTACTTGAGATGGAGCAGTGTTTCTGCCCATCCTGCAAAGAGCTGAAAATTACTAAATGACTGATGTGCAGAGGTCACAGCAGAGAGGCAGGTGGCAGCAGACAGTGACTGACAGCTCGCGAATGAGTGGCTGGTGAGGTGGTGAGCAGAACGAGCGGCTGGTGAGGCAGTGAGGAACCGCAGCTGGCACGATGGCCAGCAGAGAGGAACCATGGCTGGTGGGGAAGCCAGGCGGTTAGAAGTAGGATTGGTGGGGTGGCCAGGTGGCGCAGTGAGCGGCCAGCAAAGTGGCTGGTGGAGAGGGCCAGAGCAGAGCCCCGCAGAGAGGTGCAGTGATCAGCCAGCAGGGCGGGGTGGTGAGCAAGTGCCCGAGCATTGGAGTGAATAAGGTGCCTCCTTACCTCCTCTCCTCCACCCAGGGTGGGAGGCAAACTCTGCAGATGCACCAAGGACAGTGACAGTGAGGGGGGTGCAGAGAAGGGTTGGGCACATTAAAGGGACTTTTGGGTTGCTGGACTTGAGAACCTGATTGGATGAGGACACTGGCCAACTTACTTGGGGGTGGGTTTTTTGCTCATGGTTTATGTTTATGAACCCTGTTTGTGGTGGTTTCCTAAATTAACACTGAGTTACTTCCCTCCTTTTATTAAAAGTTTCTTTTCTACACTCAGCCTCTGTGCTTGTGAGTGGGGAAATATTGCCTCTCAGAGACACACAAAGGTGGTGTATAATTTCCCTAGATTATTGGGTGGGGGCTCAAGCCGGTTCTGTGTTGTATCGATGGAAAGGAACATATTGAACCCAGCCCTGGTTCCAGCCGGCTCCACTTGGTAGAAGAGTTACATTAGTATCAGATTTTTGGTGCAATACTCTTGGGCCCTGTAACGGGGCGATGCTCACCTTCGCGGCGCCCCCCACTGGCCTCCAAGGGAATTAGCTCGCAAGCCTCCGGAGTGCCCTCTGCTGGCTGGTGTCTCACCTTTCACTGGCCCCCATGTCCCTTCTGGACCCCGGGGTCTCTTTCTCTTGGGGGGATGCCCCCTGGCAGTATCCTCAGAGTATCTGGGTCTCCCCACCCAGGGGAACCCCCACCTACTATCCCCACCTCACCTCAGTATCAGGCTACTGCCAGTCACCATCTAGCCCCCATTCACTGGGGCAGACTGCAGTGGACAAGCCACTCATCACAGGCAAGGAGGGTTTTAACCTGCTGCCTTGGCCTACCCGTGGGCTGCCCTCTGCAACCCCAGTACCCTTCTCAGCCTTTAACAAGGCCTGCAGCCTAGGGGGTTTCCAGGCTGGAGCTCTCCAGCTCCTCTGTCCTTCCCCCAGCCTTGCTCCACTCTAGGTACCTTATGAGCTCCTAAGCAGCCAGGCCCTTCCCTCTCTAGAGGCAGAGAGAGACTGACTCTGCTCCTGGCCCACTGGCCTCTTATAAGGGCAAGCTGAGTCCTGACTGGGGCATGGCCAGAGCTGAGCCTGCTTCCCCAATCAGCCTGGGAACTGCTTGCTCCCAGCCACAGCCCTCTCCTGGGCTGTTTTAAGCCCTTTACGGCCAGAGCGGGTGACCACCCTGCTACAGGCCCACATCCTCAAAGGTATTTAGGTGCCTAAATCCCATTGAGGATCTGGTCTTTGACTACAAATTTGAAATATGCACTCTCTAGCTATTTAGTTACTTCAAATTCACTATTTCAGAAAACATTCACACCAGTAACTCCTTCACTGAAGTACTCCCAAAAAGCATGCACAAAAAGGGTCCAACCTCTGATCAAATGAGTTTGTTTAAAAATGCAGACAAATCCTCAGAAAAATATTAGCAGTTTGCCCAGCTTTGGTGACCATGGGCCAGAGTTGTAAAGATATTTAGGTGCCCAAAGAAACAGAAAGATGCCTACTGAGATTTTCAAAAGTGCCTAGATGCCTAGGATTAGTTGCCTAGGTGCTTTTGAAAATGGGACTAGGAGCCTCTCTGCATCTTTAAGTATCTAAATATCTTTAAAAATAAGACTCTGTATAAATAAAAACAATATATACCCCTGGGCCAAGTTTGAACTGGTGACCTAGGAAAAAGGGTCCATGTCCTATTACCCCTGTACTGAGTCATCAGTCCCACAAGCACGATTATATTAACTTACCCTCCAGTGGTTGGAAATATTTTCTTTTTAAGTAAATACTTGCTACAAATCATTTTTGAACTGCACTAAAATGGAGCAGGGATTTGTGTTAGCGCTGAGGGCCACCTAGTGGCAACCCTTTATTCCCTCACATTTGGAAAAAGAGCACTCAATAAAGCTGAAAATTTTGTTTCTTCTCTGATGTGCTCTGCACCCAGACGGAGACAGGAGATCCATATGATTATACCACCTCCTTTTAAGATCCCACGCTGTCTCTTTGGAGAGTTGGATGTGAATCCCTTCTGAGCCTTTCATTGTTGCTTCTTAAGGGCCTGATTGTATCTGTCCCTAGTGCAGCTGCTGGAGGCAAGGAGCTTTCCCCCTCACACCTTACCATGACCTCCCAGGGAGCATAGCAGTCCCTGCACTCAAGGAAAGGGCCTACAAGACATTCTGCAGCAGACAGGGTGGAGGCAGTATTGCGACCCTGGCCTCCTGCCCACATTGTCCCTTGGAGTTTGCCAGGCACATGAGAGCGCAGGCTGTATCATCTTGAGGGATGGTGAAGCAGCGACGCTCCCTCTGCATACCAGGGAGCTTGGTAGAGATTGTGCTTCCGGAGACACAATCATTCCTGGCACTCTTCCTAGAGCAGCACAGTTCCACACCAACTCACACATGAGCTTGGGCCTCTCCAGAACTATGTGGCCCTAAATCAGTTGATAAAGGAACAACAATGAAGATTTATTTTTAGAAGTACTTTAAAGATCATCTACTCTTGTTCCTCTAATTCAGGGGTGGCCAAACTACGGCCCGCGGGCCACATCCGGCCCGCGGGACTGTCCTGCCCGGCCCCCGAGCTCCTGACCCAGCCCGCCCGCACTGCACGGAGACACGGGAAATCGCAGCGCCTGTCCCGGGCCCAGCGGCCCCGATCGGGACCTGGGCAGCTCGCAGGGCTCGCGAGAAGCAGGACACCCCCCCGCCGCCGCTGGCTGGGCCCCCCGGCTCTGCAATCAGAGATGCAGCGCTCGGCTGCTCCTCTGCCCTAAAATCCAACCTCCCTCCCGGCACGGGCTTGTCCCTCCTCCGCACACAAAGGCTGGTGCGGGAGGCAAAGTCTCGGGAAAGGGTGGGGCCGGGGAGGCCGCAGGAGCAGGGGGCAGCGAGATCCCACCCGGGGCCGGGAGAGCCCCGCAAAGGAGGCACAGACACCACCCCCCGCAGCTGCCATAAGCGCCAGTGAACAAACCGGAGCGCTCCCCCCTTGGTGTGGGACACACTCACTGCCAGCCCGAGCCGCTTCCTCCTTCCTCCGCTGCACTCAGGGGCGGGAGGTTTCGGGTTACAGCGCCCCGGACCCACCACAGCTGCCGCCAAGCGAGAGGCCCGGAGCAACTGCCCGACCCTCCTCCCTCCGTCCCTCCTCCTAACCTTCTCCTTCTAGCCCCCTTTCCATATCTCCTCCTAATCTCCACCATCCATTTCCCTTTCACATTTTTTCCATCCAGCCTCCTTTTCACATCCTACTTTTTCCACCACCTCTATCCATCTCTTTCCATCCCCTTCCTCTTCTATCCCCCTTCCCAGAACTTCTGGATAAGTGGATAAGGGTTGGGGGGTAGTCAGGGGACTAGGAGAAGGGGGGTTGAATAGGGGGTGGGGTTTTGGGGGGCAGTTAGGGGTGGGGGTCCTGGGAGGGAGCGGTTAGGGGACAAGGAGCAGCGGGGGTTGGATGGGTCAGGGGTCCTGAGGGGGCAGTCAGGAGGCGGGAAGTGAGAGGGGGTGGATGGGGGCAGGGGTCAAGCTGTTTGGGGAGGCACAGCCTTTGCTACCCGGCCCTCCATACAGTTTTGCAACCCCAATGTGGCCCTCAGGTCAAAAAGTTTGCCCACCCCTGCTCTAATTGGTTGGGTGCCCACAGAGTAGGCTGCTTTGATTTTTTTTTTGTTCCTCATTTCTTCTCTTCTTATAAAGGAATTGCCTAAAATATAGCTGTACATTCAGCAGAACCTTAATCAGTTCATCAGGAAATGCAGAGTACCTAACTCACAAAAACCAAGATTAAAAAAAAAAAAAGGATCTGATGCAGTTAGGAAGATAACCAATACTACTGAATACAGACACGACGGTATTAAAATCCATCCGCTTACATATTCCACAACCTCATGTTAAAAAGCTTATTTCTGTTTCCCCTCACAAAAGAAAGTTCTGGGGTGTCCTAGAGCAGTGGTTCTCAACCAGGGGTACGCATACTCCTGGGCATACACAGCAGTCTTCCAAGGAGTACATCAACTCATCTAGATAATTTGCCTAGTCTTACAACAGGCTACATAAAAAGCACTAGCGAAGTCAGTACAAACTAAAATTCCATACAGACAATGACTTGTTTATACTGCTCTACACTGAAATGTAAGTACAATATTTATATTCCAACTGATTTATAATTATATGGTAAAACTGAGAAAGTAAGCAATTTTTCAGTAATAATGTGGCTGTGACACTTTTGTATTTTTATGTCTGATTTTGTAAGCAAGTAGTTTTTAAGTGGGGTGCACAAGACAAATCAGACTCCTTAAAGGGGTGGGGTGCAGTAGTCTGGAAAGGTTGAAAGCCACTATCCTAGAGCAATGGTCCCAAACTCTACTGATGTACTGAACACTGGGCCTGAGTTGGTTAAAATATCTGTGAACCTTAATTAGGATGACCAGATGTCCCGAAAAAATCGGTACCATCCCGATATTTGGGTGGTTGTCCCACATCCCGACCGATAATTCGCTTCACTGGCAGACTCCCCTCCCCCCAACCCCGTGTGTCCCGATATTTTCTTCATCTCATCTGGTCACCCTAACCTTAATGAACACTTTGACAAACCTAGTTTGAATTTTTAATTTTGAGTTAGTGCTGAACCCAAAGTCATATTGTTGGATTTTATTCTGAGTTTTTCATAAAACCAGCACATATAGCCCGCAATGTCAATAATGATGGCATACTCGAGCAACTACTCTTCTCAGAAGTGTATCTTAGTTGCTATAAGGTTTAGATTTTGCTGCCATGTTCTCCATTTCAAAATGCACTCTGTGTTTCAGGTTAATTCCATAATCCATATTGATTTTTAATGTAAATTTCAAATGGAAAGAGTTTTCAGTGTAAAGTACTGAAATGTGTAAATGTACTGTTGTCTTCTTCTGGATGATATGTCCTACCTGATCAAGTACTGATCAATTTCCCATTCTTACCAAGGCTCTTAGTGGGGCTTGTAACTGTAAGAATGCAGTCAACTATTGCTGTAATCTGGTTTACAGACAAACACAACAAGACTGTAAACTATGTAACAACTCTGTTAAGAAACTGGCCTAGATTAGTTAGAGCACAACTTCTTGGCCTATTTGTAATATAGATGGTTTGTAACTGTGAAATGCGTGTCTTAAAACCAAATTACAACCATAGTTGGCTGTACTGGTGTTTGGAAAGTTGTACTGAAACAGATTACCTAACATTGTATGGACAGGGACTAACTGTGTTGCAATGAAAACTCCACGTTCATTTCTCTGCAGTCTAGTCCTGAATAGGAAATAGTGTATGGAGGGGCTCTGTCCATCTGATTTTAGACAAAATAAAACCAGTTCATCAATTACTTGAAGTACACCACACATTGTCTGCACTCTGGTTAGTGCTTTTAAAATTTCTGAGACCATGTAGAGGTTTTTAATGCAAAGTTTGAGGTTTGGAGGATTGACAAACATTTTTCTTTAAGCACTACAATCAGGGGAAATGGAAAAATGTTCTGAGGTTAGAGATTACCTCTGATGAGTGAATTGGAAGGTGTGAGCTTTCAAGTTCTTCAACTTTTAAATACAAGCTCCCAAAATTTTTGTGTGTTTATTATTCCAAATCTACACAATAATTAACTAAAACAGGCTGGGCTTGCCTGCTTCAAATCTCTGTGTCTAGGCAGCTGTGAGAAGGGCAGCCTAACTCATTTTATACCAATGCTGCTGTACTACACTCACAGTTCAGGGTAACTGCACCTGTATTCCCCTTTTGTGGGTGCAGCAAGGGCACCCATTTTAGCTCCCAGCTCCTCAGCCCTTACCTCTCTTGGGTGGAGACTTGCATGTCTCACTCTCCTGACAGATTTTCTAGACTGTATGGTTCCATGACTATGCTCTGAATCCCCCAGCAAAGGCAGTCCATGCTTTGCTTTCTCTGCAGAAGCTATGAGCAGTTGTAATTGCCCATGGTTCTAAGTTACCACACAGCTCCTTCTAAGCAAGCACATTTATTCGTAAGGTACAAGCGTTACAGAGAAAACATATATTAAAACAATATATTCAGAAATGCTAATAAGCTTACCAGAGATCACCCTAACTCCAAAGCGGGCTCTGGCCAGGGAACAGGCCCCTCTGAGGTTTTGCTGTGGTCACAAGTTGATAATAGCTTTTGCTCAGAACAAGCACATGGACTGGGCCAAGTCCTTCCAACCCTTACCAGGAAGGATTGGGGCCCCCTTAAACAGAAGGTCTTGTCCATTTGTTGGAGCAGAAAGAAGGCCCTAAATCAGTTTATACTCAGGACTTTTGGATAAACATCCTTTCTTTGTGTGCTGACCTCTGGAGAATCCAGTTTGAACTAGTACAGTTGAGCTTCCCCAGGAGGTGGAGAACAGTGGGGCGTGATTAGGCAAATTCACTTAGGTTACAATCTAAGTGAATTTGCCTAATCACCCCCCACTATTCATAGTTCCTGAAGAGGCTGTGGTTACCCTTCCCCTTAGAAATAGATACAATCTCTGGCCCACAGTGACAAATAAACTTAACACAGTCAAGTATCAGAGGGGTAGCCGTGTTAGTCTGGTTCTGTAGAAGCAGCAAAGAATCCTGTGGCACCTTATAGACTAACAGACGTTTTGCAGCATGAGCTTTCGTGGGTGAATACCCACTTCTTCGGATGCAAGTAGTGGAAATTTCAGGGGCAGGTTTATATATGCAAGCAAGAAGCAAGCTAGAGATAACGAGGTTAGTTCAATCAAGGAGGCCCTGTTCTAGCAGTTGAGTGAAAACCAAGGGAGGAGAAACTGGTTCTGTAGTTGGCAAGCCATTCACAGTCTTTGTTTAATCCTGAGCTGATGGTGTCAAATTTGCAGATGAACTGGAGCTCAGCAGTTTCTCTTTGAAGTCTGGTCCTGAAGTTTTTTTGCTGCAGGATGGCTACCTTAAGATCTGCTATTGTGTGGCCAGGGAGGTTGAAGTGTTCTCCTACAGGTTTTTGTATATTGCCATTCCTAATATCTGATTTGTGTCCATTTATCCTTTTCCTTAGAGACTGTCCAGTTTGGCCGATGTACATAGCAGAGGGGCATTGCTGGCATATGATGGCATATATTACATTGGTGGACGTGCAGGTGAATGAACCGGTGATGGTGTGGCTGATCTGGTTAGGTCCTGTGATGGTGTCGCTGGTGTAGATATGTAGGCAGAGTTGGCATCGAGGTTTGTTGCATGGATTGGTTCCTGAGTTAGAGTTACTATGGTGCGGTGTGCAGTTACTGGTGAGAATATGCTTCAGGTTGGCAGGTTGTCTGTGGGCGAGGACTGGCCTGCCACCCAAGGCCTGTGAAAGTGTGGGATCATTGTCCAGGATGGGTTGTAGTTCCCTGATGATGCGCTGGAGGGGTTTTAGCTGGGGACTGTATGTGATGGCCAGTGGAGTCCTGTTGGTTTCTTTCTTGGGTTTGTCTTGCAGTAGGAGGCTTCTGGGTACACGTCTGGCTCTGTTGATCTGTTTCCTTATTTCCTCGTGCGGGTACTGTAGTTTTGAGAATGCTTGGTGGAGATTTTGTAGGTGTTGGTCTCTGTCTGTGGGGTTAGAGCAGATGCGGTTGTACCTCAGTGCTTGGCTGTAGACAATGGATCTTGTGGTGTGCCCGGGATGGAAGCTGGAGGCATGAAGGTAGGCATAGCGGTCGGTAGGTTTTTGGTATAGGGTGGTGTTAATGTGACCATCAATTATTTGCACCGTAGTGTCTAGGAAGTGGACCTCCCGTGTAGATTGGTCCAGGCTGAGGTTGATGGTGGGGTGGAAGCTGTTGAAATCGTGGTGGAATTTTTCCAGAGTCTCCTTCCCATGGGTCCAGATGATGAAGATGTCATCAATGTAGCGTAGGTAGAGAAGGGGCGTGAGTGGACGGGAGCTGAGGAAGCGTTGTTCCAGGTCAGCTATAAAAATATTGGCATATTGTGGGGCCATGCGGGTGCCCATAGCGGTGCCACTGATCTGGAGATATATATTGTCATCAAATTTGAAATAGTTGTGTGTGAGGATAAAGGCACAGAGCTCAGCAACCAGTTGTGCTGTGGCATCATCAGGGATACTGTTCCTGACAGTTTGTATTCCATCAGCGTGTGGGATGTTTGTGTAGAGAGCCTCTACATCCATGGTGGCCAGGATGGTGTTTTCTGGAAGGTCACCAATGCATTGTAGTTTCCTCAGGAAATCAGTGTGTCACGGAGATAGCTGGGAGTGCTGGTGGCATAGGGTCTGGTGGCATAGGGTCTGAGTAGAGAGTCCACATATCCAGACAGTCCTTCAGTGAGAGTTCCAATGCCCGAGATGATGGAGCGTCCAGGATTTCCAGGTTTGTGGATTAACACAGTCATATCTCCCCAAGATTTTGCAGGAAATTACCATCTCTGTCACACTGTTTCCAGAGACGTGGTTTTATGTTCTCAAAAGTTGCCACCTTGGGTATTGTTCAACAGAACTGAACATTTATGGCAAACAACTATACATGAACTGTACTTCTTGCCTAACCCAGGGAAGTGGCAGGGTTCCCTAAAGCTGACTCCAAAAGGATGATTAGGCCACAGAAATATTAGCATTAAAATAATAACAATACTTCTATAACAAATGTCATTACATTGCCTTTCCAAAATTAATTTAACTTAGAACAGAAGAAAAGAGCATATTTCACATGGAAACAGAGAAATTGGAACGATTCATCAGTTCACCTAGTCCATCTCCCTAATAGTGCAGGATTAATTCCTATGGTGCACTCTGTATGCTGTATTTCTGATATATATCATGTCTAATGATATCCCCCTCCAGAACTGAGCTCTTAAAGGGATTGTTGATTTCCTTAGTGAGATAGTACAGCTTTTACATCGATACCTATGCCTTACTCCAGTCTTTGCTGTTTGCCCTACTCCAGTCTTTGCTATAATCTTTTTTCAGTGTTGCACAATTCTGAATAGCCGTCTATAGTGAATAGCAGAATATATTTGCTAAAGTATGACAAATGTGTAATTATTAGCATAATACAGTAAATATGCTGGGACAAATTCATCCCTTGTATGATACCTTTGATTCTAAGTGTCATTACACCACTTGTAAGGTTAGTCCACTATGACAGAATAAATCTGCCCTTGGATGTTCAGTGAGTGAAAATTCCAGAAGTATCTACTTTGATTTTCATTCTATGTTAAGCCATCATCCTGGCATATGGTGCTAGGATGCAAAATATAGAGGACATAGACAGAGCCTCAAGAAGCCAGTTATTTCTCCTAGAGAAGCTGAAATTATCTTAGTGGATCCAGATCATGATTCAGATTCAAGCCAATTCTTGTGGCTACCTGGGAATGGAAATCATGAAAGGTGGATCTCTGGGCACTCCTCCTTCAGCAGTCTGAGACTGAAGAAAAAGAGATGAACTACATTGTTGGTTTTGCTAGTCAAGCCAGTTAGCTTCATTACCTGAAATAGGCCTTTGAAATCAAATTATAAAAGAGGCTTGTTGCCTTTCAGAAAGGCAACTGTTTGGCCATTGGTTTATGGTTCATGGGAATACAAATAAATACAAATTCTGGTAAGTCCTGTCTTGCTTTTCACCCAGTAATCTGTGTCTGTTAAATTGGATTTATCCCAGGCCTCCCTTGCGGATTTTGAATGATTTCTTAAAAACCAGTGAGACCATTACGGAATACGGTCCAGTTCTGGTGTCCACTCTTTTAAAGGAATGTTGACAAACTGGAAAGAGTTCAGAAAAGACCTACAAGGATGACTTGAGGGCTGGAAAGCCTGCCTTACAGTGAGGGTAGACAGACTCATGCTAATGGGGCTTGAGCTGACGCACTAAAAATGGCAGTGTGGCCGTTGTGGCTGTGCCATCAGCTCAGGCGCTTCAGACTCTTGGTGGCTGGCCTGAGTCTCCACTGGAGCCAGAATGTCCATGCTGCTAATTTTAGTGCATTAGCTCAAGCCCTGTTAGCACGAATCTGTCTACCCAGGCTGGGAGGCTCACTCCCACCCACGGCGTGGACTTATCCTGAGAGACTAAAAAAAAGTCAGTCTAGTTTATCCAAGAGAAGCTTAAGGGGTGATGTGATCATGGTCTATGAGGCCCAGATCTTCAAAGATATTTAAGCATCTGACTCCCATTTGTTTCAATGGGAATTAAACACCTAAGTACCATTGAGGATTAGGCCCAAGTATCTATATGGGAGCAGGGCCGGCTCCAGCTTTTTTGCTGCCTCAAGCGGCGAAGTGGGGAGAAAAAAAAAAAAGATAAAGCTGACCGGCGGCACTTCGGCGGCAGCTCAATTCGGTGGCGGGTCCTTTGCTCCCTCTCTTCCACTTTGGCGGCACTTCAGTGGCAGCTCAAAGAGGAAGAGATGGACTGAGGGACCTGCCGCTGAATTGCCACCAAAGACCCAGACATGCCGTACCTTTCCATTGGCTGCCCCAAGCACCTGCTTCCTTCACTGGTGCTGGAGCCAGCCGTGTATGGGAGAAGATTTCTGATAGCACAGGGCTCTTTAATCTAAACAGACAAAGGAGTAACAAGATCCAATGGTTGGAAGCTGAAGTAGACACAGTCAGACAAGAAATAAAGTGTGACCTTTTAATAGTGAGGGTAATTAACCCATTGGCACACCTTACCGAAGGAGTTGGTGGATTCTTTGTCATTTGAAGTCTATTTGTGACAAGCATGAGTCTTGCAGAGAAATCTTGGCAAGGGAGGTGTCCTGGGAACTTGCCAAAACCTTTTCCTGTGACTTGCTCAGATATTCTAGGTTTCAGAGTAGTATCTTCAGATATTCTAGGTGATGTCTTGCCCAGATTCAGCAGGCTATAAGGAGAAAAAAAAACCCCTAATGATTCCATGCTAAGGACCTGATCCTGTATATTGCTACTCATGTGAGTAGTCCATACTCAACGTTTAGCTAAAATGGTGATTGGCACTAAATAAATATCTAACATAAACAATTAATCCTTCCACAGTGTCCCATTTACTGCTTAAGTAAGTTACTCATGGGAGGGGATTGGGCCCTAATTTATGATAATGAAGGGGAAAATCCATCAGAGATAGTTGGCTGGATCTCATGCATTTATTTTTTAAAAATTAATTACTGGGCTAGGTTTATTAAAGTGGGATATGTCCTTATTAACCTTTATTAACCTTCAGTAACCTTTTTGTGAGTTGACCTGAAAACAGCAGGCATTAATGGTAGTGAACTCATTTTAGTACAGACAGGAATTCTTGTTGCCATGTGGGTTTCTAGCCTGCCCCTTTAAAAATCTGTGTTTTAACACTGAAAGCATATTTCTTTAACATGATTGTTATTAACAAACCATAGATAAGTCTCTTGTTTAAGCAGCAAAGAATTCTGTGGCACCTTATAGACTAACAGACGTTTTGCAGCATGAGCTTTCGTGGGTGAATACCCACTTCTTCGGATGCAAGGCTCTCTTGTTTAAATTTCAGGTTCTTGGGTTAAAATAATATACTCTACTGAACTTTCATCCCTTCACAAAGGATCCTGTAAGCAACCACTTACAGGCAGGTAGATACATCTATAGTTAAGATTGCCTGAGACTTGATACTATAAGACCCTGTTTTCAGTTTTTTATAGTTTTGCCAAAAAAAAAATTTCAGTCTGAGGCAGATTCCCGGCGTGAAAATTTTCAGCCCAAATAGTCAAAGTTTGGCAAAGTTATAAGGGTCTTATAATAAGATGTTTTCAGAAACATTAATAATAGGCTATGCTACCAGTCCCACCAATGATAGCAATATATATTAGAACTGGATGCTTTTTAAAAAAAGTCTTATTTCCAAAAGGTTACAATAATACCTAAGTATTAGTCATAGACTTCCAAGACAGATGCCCGTATTTATTTAAGTTGATCATCCTGGTAGATTTAAGTGAAAGTCTCATCTCTCCTGTCTGGCCTACTCACTTGTATTTGTATTACATGCCAGTCTACAATGTTTAAAGTCTCAGATGCCTCCCATTTTTTATGGCTCAATCTTTTGGGGTTTTCTTATCTTTTAGTTATTAATAATTCACCACAACTGAGGGCTCAAATGCCTATTGAATAAATGACCCAATAGATTTTAGACGATCAGAAATGTCCACAAGTGAGAGATCTGATTCCTACCATCAATTTTTATTTTGGTCCATCAGTGTTGTCACTTCTCGTTGGCTCCTAAGCATGCACTGCCATACCCAGTCTCAGTCAAGGAGGTTTATTTTCATAGCAGAGGTTAACAAACAAACAGAACACGGCCTTAACTCAGTCCTGGGTGACAGGCTTTAGGGCCACCACCTCTCAGGGGTCTCCATTGGCACTCCAGCTCCTGACAGCTTCCCAGCCTCAGTCAGCTCTGCTCCCTTCCTGGAGCAGCAGTCGCAGGGCTGCTTCCGCTAGCCTCTGGCCCTTTGCTCCATGGAGCCACCACAGGAACTAGTTCCACTCCTGAGTGGCTTTCTCTCCCTAGGGTTCAGGCTATCTCAGTCCTTCTTCTCTCCAGATGCCTTCTAGCAGCCCTTTTTAGGCCCAGGTGTAGCCCAGTCCTCTTTAGTTAGCTGGATTGGGTTCGCCTGCTCTGGTCCAGGGGCGCTGGGCTTAGACTGTCCACAGGGACCAGCTACCCTGTGATAGTGTCCAAAAAATGTTTTTGGCTCCTCTATAGGTATTAATGTATTTGGCCCATTTTCTTAGGAAACCCTGTTGAGGACTGTAGAAATCAGGTGATCCAGCTAGGTTCCCTGCCATAAGACACAGAAATACTTTTTCTGATGACATTTT
This sequence comes from Mauremys mutica, assembly GCF_020497125.1. Lineage (NCBI taxonomy): Eukaryota > Metazoa > Chordata > Testudines > Geoemydidae > Mauremys > Mauremys mutica. The sequence continues at coordinate 39,853,094 of NC_059072.1, read as the reverse complement.
ACATGCTTCATTGGGTACAGATTTCTGAGAATATGCTTTAATGATACTTTATTTTAAGTACCACTGAGAATTTTAGGAGCATAAGGAAACATGACAGGACAATCTTTCAGAAAATAGTCTGGATTACTTCCCCTTTTAATATTTGCAGGTTAAGCACAGCAATGTTTGAAATGTCTAAATATTGTATGCATCAGGCAGCTGGTCTGTCTGAAGTGGACTTTTTGAATGATGGCTTCTGATTTTACAGGGAATGTTTAAAAATCAAGATCATTCATCTGCATTTAAGAAATGACCCTTAGCATTAGCTTTCACTTTCAGGTGAGAAGACGAAGCTGGAACTATCACGCAGGTCAGTCACAGATCATCTATTTACTGAGGACGAAACTGATCCAAGAGCACACAAGGTCTTCCATCTGACAAACATGCTGTGCTGAGAGAATCCAGTGGGTCAGTCACTCTGCACACTGCCTATGTACTATGCTCTGTGGCATCCTGAATAGGCTGCCATGGAGGGATCCGCTGAAGGCAAGCAGAGGAAAGGCCTGGGGTCCTCACAGATCCAGTGCCCTAAAAAAACATTGCAGCAAGAGGCACAGCTGCTATGCAGGGGCTTTATTGTAGCTCTGGGACCTATTTCTTATGGACCCTTTTCCTCCTCTCTGTTGTACTTTTTCTTGCCTGATTCCTTAGACTGAAAGTTTGGCCCTGCTCAGCTGTGGAATAAAAGTTTGCCATCCAGCCTTGACTAAACAGCGACTCTCAGACTTTAATAGTGTGGACTGCATCTTAATACAGAGATTGTCTTGTAGATCATCTTCCCTTCTAGCTGTCCAATAATAATTCCATTCACAGTTGCACCATGCCCAGCGCTTGCGTACATGGAGAAGTAATACTGTACCAGGAAAGTATTAATATATTTTATTGGTCTTTAATGTGATAAATGTTTTTTCATTTTTGAAAAATATTATTCATACACTGTCTTTTTCGCCTTGATTATATTTTCCCCTACCATCTACTTCTTTTCCTTTGGACTTGCTGCCCAGCTGCCTAATCTTCCTATCCTCATGCACATGGTGCCCAGCTATCTGGTTCCCCCTCTCGTAACATTTATTTCCTGCTAGAGGGAAGCATTGCCATGGTGATTCAAGTCCTTGAGTAGCTCTTGTTTCTTCTCCTCCTGCATAATAGCAGCGGTTTCTGCTGAAGGTAAGTAAACTAGGTCATTGGTTCCAACTGCTCTTACAGGCATCTGTGCCTTGGCAATGGAGCACCTGATCACTTTTAAAAGCAGCTTAAAAAAGAGGAGGAAGAGCCAGCATCTTAGGCTTGAATCTCTTCTTACTTCAATGCAACTCTGTTGACATCAGTAGAGTTACTGATTTACACTGGGCTAAGTGAGAGGAGAATAAAGACCAGTGTATCCAGCCAGCTCTTTGTGGACAACTAGCACATGTGCCATGGATCACACTCTGAGAACTACATATTAGATAACCTACAGTAGTCAGGGTTCTCCTTCTGTGCATTTAGTTTTTTCACTTGGATGGCAAAATGAAAAAACTTCCTTTACTTTAAAGATCTTCTCTCTCTCCCTGCCCCCGGAGTGGTTTCTGTGCGCTTCAATTTTTTTATTTAATTATTCTAAACAAAATACATATATTTTAGTAAAAGAGACTTTCCTGGAAGGCTCTCTGCATCTGGTTGGCAGGCAGCATACCAGTTCATACTCAGCTTTGGAGAGTCCTTTTTATTGTGGGGCCAACAGAGGACTACCTCAGCAGCAGGCTAACTTAAAAAAAAATAGAATTGGCCATAGTCCACAAATACCATAGGGGAAAAGTAAGAGTGACTTAGTCTGTGGTGTTAGCAGCGACTAGCTATAACTATAGTGCAGAAACAGTGGACTTGATTCTCCTCTCACTACACTGGTATAACTCCATTGACATCAGTGAGGTTAATCCTGGTTATACCAGGGTAGGAATGCAGGCCCATATTAGATTTGGATGAACTATGGTTTTTAATTGAGTTGGGATATTAGCATGAGCAATAGGCCCAAAGCATGTGACCCTAAAGAACAAGATCATGAGAAAGAAGAGTTGTATTTAAACTTATAGTGACCCTTGAAAATATCAGTGCTATCTTATTTAAGGTTTGGGCTGAAGTAATAGAAATATAACAAGGTTAATTAGGTACTAGGTACAGTAAACAATTAGCTGTATAAGAAACTGCTTCATCTGGCCTTAGCTAAAGTCTGATAATTAGTAATGGCATCACTTGTTCTGTTAAAGGGTATAAAAAGGTAAACTGTTACAGGGTTCATTGCTAATACGCACCTGACCAAGTTGGAGCCAACCAATATGGGTCTAACAAGCACCCCTGGGTTTAGCCGATTTGTATCTTGATCAAATGCTCACACCTGTTTTGTTACTGTTTAGATGCAGTCAATTTTTTATTTTTAGGCATGTTTAGAGCATTTGTATAAATACCATTTGGCCTTTGGATTTAATAAAGGAATTTATGGTTAACCCTGCATAAATAATAGTAATTCCAACAACTAGTTTACATGGGAGAAGAGTAAGTCTGATTTTTGTGTTCTACATCAAAATTAATCTCTATGGCCCCGGTTCAGGAAAGCACATAAGCACATGCTTAAAGATAAATATAAGCACATGTTTAAGACCCTTCAGCATGTGCTTAAAGTTAAGCATGTACTGAAGTGCTTTCAGGAAAAGAGCTATTTCCTGAATCAAGGCCTATGGATGCCAGTCCTCTGAGGCCAAAAATACTATATGGCCAGCACACATGATTGCTTCATATAAATCTTTGTAGATCACCCACTATGAAAGTATCCGCTTGAAACTTTATGTGTAAAACAAAATAGAAAGATCTAAATCCTTGAGAGGATACTTTATAAAGTTGTAGTTTGTGGAGTGATATGTACCATGGTTGCACTTTTTTTTTTTTTTTTAACTCCAGTGCTCAGACTAGGTAGGCTTTATTCTTTCAAACTTCCTGGTTCTTGCTTTGAAAACATAAAATGTTGGTAACTTGTGTACTGTGCAACAGACAATTGTAGTTGATGCAGAAAATGTAAGTCACAGTAGCAGTAATTACTGATGCTAGAGGGAAGTACGCTGACATAGATAAACCAAAGTTTGTGTAGCTGTTTTTAATCCTATGAGTTGAGTTAGCATTTCATCCTATGGACAGTATTCCATTAAAAATGACTGTTAGGTAGGTGAGTTGCTAAATTTTGTGACTCTCCATAAACAGACCTGCATGTTTCAGAAGAATATTCTCCTGATACTAACCTGAGGCCTGACTTTGAGCCCAATGAATTTGTGTTTGCTTGCTTTCATTCTTTCTTTCTTTTAAACACTTGGTTTTGAATTATTTGGCCCAGAATTGTAAAAAAGCAGCTTGATCAGATACAGGCCTCTGGACATGGTAGACTCTCAAAAAGATTAAAAACATAGTTCAGACTGGATCTTTAATAATATTGTCAACTAAAAAATATACTCAGAACCAAAGTAATGGTTAAATATGAGGGATCTCTAATGTATATTAATGTTATAAGGCCAACAGGGGAGTTGCATTGATGTAACTGAGAAGGATATTTGTTGATAATTAACAGGAAAGATTTTAAGACACTGGGCCAATTTCGACTCTCAATTTCAACTGTACATCCCCATTGGCTTAAGAGAGCACTGATGAACATCAAACAATGATGGAGAGTATTGACTTCAGTGGAGTTGCCTAAGTTTAACTAACAGTAGAATTTCGTCCAGTGTTACCTGTGAATCCACTCTGGTGGTGGTGACAACTGTAGGAAGGCTGATGTCACTGAGGACATATTTCCGCAAGAAGAAATTGTGCTGTTTCTTTGGGGACATTGAGCCTGATTCACGGGTCCAGCCTATCCCTGCTCAGCACAGAACCCAAAGCAGGGGAAGGAGCAGCATGGTAAAGCTGGCTGTATATCCTCTTTGCACTTCCCTTGTTCTGGGGACAGCTAGGTGCCACTTTGGCTCCAAGAGACAGTTCTAGCAATTGGAAAAAGGCAGAATGTAGCCACATTCTTTATATGCCCCCTGCACTGGGGGTTGCCCCAGAGCTATTACACTGATTCTGTACCCCCTGGGGATTTCTCTTTCTGCAGGAAGTGTTCACATCATCGGATTTATGGCCCATGGCACATGCATACACACCCAGGTCAAGGGGCTGTAAGGCACCAGTGAATCAGGCCATTATCTTTAGCTTTGATTATGGCAGTGCACAAACTTGATTGTACTGGTACCTCATTGGAAGGAAAGAGAGAGTTCAGGAGCGAGAAGAACTCCCAGTTTTTTTGGGAGGGAAAATAAAGAATGTGATCTCTAGCAAAGTATCTTTTTGAGCAGTCTTGAGGTCTTTAGTTAATGATTTGTCACCAAGAAGGTGACTTGGCCAACATAAATAAAGTAATTTATGATTCAAGAATTCTCCTGTGTTGCCAGAGGATGTTAGTAATAAACTCTGTCAGGGAACTATTGAAAAGTAATGAAGACTCTTTTCTGCCTATAATCAAAATGTTCCTAATAGATATTCTCTTTTAAACCCCAACAGTGAGATTGTCCCAACTAGGAGGGGACTCTCCATAAACAGATCATCCCTGCCATTGGATGCCTCTGCAGCATAGTTCCTCATGCCCCTTGACACTGTAGGGGCCTCTCCATGAATTTATGGCAGGGGGACTAAGTGGCGAGTAGGCAAGGCATGAGAGGAATAGGCAGGGGATATGCATTTCATCTCTCCACCTGTGCCCAGAGATTCTCCCTGGGGCTGTATTATCTCTTTCATGGTACCTCCATCCTGGGTCACTCTTGGGGAAGTCATGACCAAAGTGAGTCCCTGGTAATGTGGTTCCAATGGAGCTGTAATGACACAGAGCCAGAAGGGAATGGAGGAGATGGGAGTAATTGATGAGGGCCTCAGCATAGGGCCTCAGAGGGGATGATGGCTTTCCCTGGATCTGTCAGGTTGGGGGTGGAACCTACCATATTTTCCTCATGGTGGGAAAGCATATACTGCCTCTCCCCTTCCCCCAAGGCATCAGGGAGGGGATGGGGAGCTAAGACACTATTCTTAGCCCCTCTGAGAGTTCTTCCTTTTGAGACCCCTCCTGCAAGTTTTTTTAACGGGGGGAACAATAAGAGCCTAGATCTCCAGTATACACTTCTCAGGTTGTTTGTACTGAGTGAACTCCTCTTTCAAAAAGAGAGAAAAGTATTTTTCTAAATGTGAATTTTAATGTGGTATTTGTGGAGGCCCATGTTATTCAAGGAAGGGAAATACTATATTTTCCAGCAATAAAAACAGCTCAGTGGCAAGTTTAACATTTTTAACTTTATCCAGGTCAGGAAAAGTCTGACACCCGGGATTTTTTTTTAAAAAAAAGATTTTGATCTAGATCAGCCTGACTGGAACTCTTTGGAGCTGAGTCTGTTTTCAGTATGCATGTAGTACCCCTATCAGAGTGGGGATCCGAACTGATTGGGACTTCTGAGTTCTACTGCCATACAAATAACAGTGGAAGAGTTTTCAGGGGCACAAAGGGGAGCTGGGCACTTAAAACTCCTTTGTGTCTTTGAAAATCTCCTCCAATAATAACAGGATTGTCATTTTAAATCATGGAAGACATGGCTTGGGATGACAAATTTTATCTCAGTTAAATCCTATAGAGTCCACTTGAAAGAATACTCATTCTGACACTGGCAAACCAGGTGCCAGCTCTTGCCAAGGCTTTAGGTATCAGCTGAGCACAGACAAATTCATTGCTGGAAACCAGGCTGTTTCACCTCTGTGTTAGCATGGTTAAGCTGAGCATTGAACTTATAATAGTATGTTTAGTGTTAGACTTTATGAAATGCTTATCAATTTCTGCATGGATTAATCTCACTTATAGCATGTGATAACTATTACCTTGCAATGTTTTTTAAGTTTCAGCTCTATACCTGTAAAAATGTTTGCTTTGAAACTGTGAACCCAGTTAGGCAGGATTGTCTTTTAACCATCAAGAAGGCCTATCAAAACTAAATGGGCCATTGTGGGACATACCAATACAAAGACTTTGTTAATTGCCCTTTCACACCCATGAAGAAAGTGCAAAAGGGCTGTTCCCATCTGCTTAAATTTTGGAAGAAGGAAATAAAAACAGCTGACAATAAAAATGTTCCTCTGTATTTTGCTGTTTGAACTTTCACAGGGCTGGAGCTACAACACAGAAGCAGAGATACCTGGGGTCAACCTGGGTTAGTCTTAAAAGACATTCAGAGCTGACAGATTTCTACAACTCTGTTGCCTTTTAAAACCATTGACTGTAACTCGTTTGTGTATATGTCTGCCTGCTTTAACCTTGTACATAAGAACATAAGAACGGCCGTACCGGGTCAGACCAAAGGTCCATCTAGCCCAGTATCTGTCTACCGACAGTGGCCAATGCCAGGTGCCCCAGAGGGAGTGAACCTAACAGGCAATGATCAAGTGATCTCTCTCCTGCCATCCATCTCCATACTCTGACAAACAGAGGTTAGGGACACCATTCCTTACCCGTCCTGGCTAATAGCCATTTATGGACTTAACCAGCATGAATTTATCCAGTTCTCTTTTAAATGCTGTTATAGTCCTAGCCTTCACAACCTCCTCAGGTAAGGAGTTCCACAAGTTGACTGTGCGCTGCGTGAAGAAGTTCCTTTTATTTGTTTTAAACCTGCTGCCTATTAATTTCATTTGGTGACCCCTAGTTCTTGTATTGTGGGAATAAGTAAATAACTTTTCCTTATCCACTTTCTTCACATCACTCATGATTTTATATACCTCTATCATATTCCCCCTTTGTCTCCTCTTTTCCAAGCTGAAGAGTCCTAGCCTCTTTAATCTTTCCTCATATGGGACCCTCTCCAAACCCCTAATCATTTTAGTTGCCCTTTTCTGAACCTTTTCTAGTTGTAATAACACTCTCATTTCATTAGTTACTAAATCTTGAGTTAATTTATTACAGGATTGACTACAAGCATTTTCTTTGGTGAGAGATCCAACGTACAATTTGACATGGGGTAAGTAACTGGTCTCTTGGGACTGAAAGCAACCTGAATATTTTATCTTTGGTGCAGAGCAACCAACTAACACTAAGTCCAGCTTGCCGGGTGGCAGGATAGACTGGAATGCCCAAGGGAACTGTCTGTGACTCCATGGTAAACTGTTATAGTGTTTTAGGAGTTCACACTTGTTACTGGCTTAGTGAAATCTACTTATAGAACATACAACCAGTCTGGGGTCTCTGCCCGGCTTCTTGACAGTCTGCCCTGAGGTTGGCACTCATGGTCAAGAACCACTCCAGAAAGTGTGACACTCATAAGTGAAATAGATCTTTTAAGAGAATCCATAGTCCATTCCATAAATAGACATTTAAGTAGAAATTGATTACAGACTTTAGGTTAATACCTGATTTTTTTTTAAATGAACTTGTGACTAGTAGGTACAGGTATCCAATGCAAGTACAGTAGGCATTAGGAAACTGATCTGTTAAAGGAAATTAATCAATTGCTGTAATACATTTTTGTATCAAATCAACACATACTGTTTAAAGATTAAGCAGATAGATAATTGTTTACATTATTCTGTCCAGTTTTTCCTGATATTACACACTTTTTAACTTCATTGCTTGATTATTTACATGCAGAACTTCCTGTCTATTCTTCTCATGTATGGGGGAGTTATGTTTACTATTTTCTGTAACACTTTAATTACATTTAAGAAAACAATAAAGCATTTTCCAATGAGTACATATTTAAGGACTAAATCTGGCAAGAGCGTAAACTTGCATCTCTTTCTGAAGCCTTTAGTCAAGGCCTTGTTCAGAACTTCCTTTGACTTCGACAGGAGTTTTTCTGGGAAGAGCTGCAAGATTTGGCTTTGTCAGCATGTCAAGGCTACAAATTCTGGCAGTGTTACATGGCAGATCAGAAGCTGAAAGTTTCATTTTTCATTAGCAGAGTCAGACAGTTACACTTCCTGGAATTAAAGTGTAAAACATGCAAATGTTACAGTGCACGCAAGCAGCAGTTATAAGAAGCAAAAGAAGTATTACGCTGATGAATACAAATGATAATGCTGTGTAAGCAGCATAAATGACATGGTGTGAGATCTCATTCTCAGTGAATTCTAGCTATCAGTTGTACACACAGAAGATTTCACTGTACCATCCCTTTTGTTAAATATATCCTATCATTTGGAAACCTTAATTTGTGATCACAGAAAGGGATACCCACAGCCATGATAGACAAAAAATATAAAGCAGCTGTGAAATGCACATTGCTTGATGATGAATTGTTAGCTGTGAAGTTAAGAGATGTAAAAGGATGCTCTGTGTATTATTCTGAACATTATATGATAAAACAGTGGCAGTTCCTGGCCTACTTTGTTATGCATAGTGTATGTTATCTCTGAAGTTACAGCATCCAGCCAATTACTGGTGAATTTAGATTTGTAGACCGCCATGAGCTTCAGTTTTTATCTGAAAATGAAGACATGAAAGACTATGCAAAATAAGTTAATGGACCAGCATTTTTACAAGTCCAGCCTCATTTCAAGCTTCCATCTCTATTTGGTGCATGCCCCTTGCTTTAGGCCTTTCTTTCACATCTAAAAGTCTTCTGGTATCATATATATTTTGTTATTGGCCAGTCATGGTCATTCCATGTGTTGCAGTCTAAATTAGTCCAATGAAAAGATGAACAGGGCATAATTTCTTGTAATGTTTGACTATTTATGGGTGGTTTTAATACTTCAGAATGCAGATATTTTCTTGCCTAAACTTATAAAATACTAAGAGGTGTAAATTCAGTTCTAGTGTCTAAGCCGTTCAAGGTCTTGGGTCTTATTTATCCTAACAGGGCAGAGGTCTGGCAATTACAAAGCTGCCCTCAACACAGCATCTGAAATTGTTAGGGTCACTTCATCTGAGGAATTCCCCAGGGTGGAATTTGTGGGGATGGGGTCAGAGTTTTCTGAATTAAGAGTTCCTGTGACTGTGGAATTCTCTCCTATTGGCCACCGAATTGCCCACTGAGTCAAAACCTTATCACTTGCAACAAGACCCATCTCTTTGATGAAGTTGGCAATTAACAGAGCTTCCCAATCAACCTGGTAATTTCCCTCTGGCTGGCCTCCACCTAAAAATATCTCCTCCTTACATTAGTAATGCAATGATAGCGGAGGAAGGGAAGTGAAAGTGTGGCTCACACTTTATGTGAGTCTGGGACATAATGTGCGGTTATGTACTATAGTGACGGGTGCCTTAAAAAAAGCATGTGGGTGTAGGCTGCCCTGTGCCAGATGCGAAGGGAAGTAAAAGGAAAGAAGGGCTGTAAACACTCACTTTGGGGGGATATTATTCTAAAAGTTTCCTACATCATATGCATAGCTTGACACAATTCCCTTATGCAAATACTTGTCAAATGTTAAGTACCAAAACATTCCATTTAATCAAGTGTAACATACGGTACCATAATATTTGTCTTGGCCGTGCATTGTGTCAGAGGAGTTCATATCACTATGAATCATTTATTATGCTTTGTTGAGAGATTATGGTGGGCGGCTCATAACTAGTGTCTTGTTCTTGCTAACTATTCAGGAATGTTCTTATTTGGACGATATAGGCACCAAAAGGGATGGTCCCTAAAGCTAAAATGGAGATTTGATTCCAATCCTTGGTACTGTCCCCACTGTTAGAAATGTTTGCATGTGTTGAAAGTTCTCTGTATGTTAAAATTCAATATAAAAATGGACTGATTGTGTAATGGCAGTGTAGTAATGTGGCGATACTAGTAGGAGACATTTCCTGGTTCCAATCATGTGACAGTTCAAAGTTAGTAACAGTCATACCTTTCCACATGAGAGGGGTCACTTGCCACTGACACCAGTGGCTACTGTCTATTGTACAACTTCATTTAAAAAAAATCAAATGCAACAAAACCACCATCCACAACCCAGTACAGCCAATTAATAAAATACTAGGGCTGTCAAGAAATGTAAAAAATTAATCACGCGATTAATCACACTGTTAAACAATAATAGAATACCATTTATTTACATATTTTTCAAATATATTGATTTCAATTACAACACAGAATAAAAAGTATACAGTGCTCACTTTATATTTACTTTTGATTACTAATATTTGTACTGTAAAAAACAAAAGAAATAGTATATTTCAGTTCACATAATACAAGTACTGTAGTGCAATCTCTTTATCATGAAAGTTGAACTTACAAATGTAGAATTATGTACAAAAAATAACTGCATTCAAAAATAAAACAATGTAAAACTTTAGAACCTACAAGTCCACTCAGTCCTACTTCAGCCAATCACTGAGGCCTGTGGTCTACACTAGGACTTTAATTTGAATTTAGCAGCGTTAATTCGAATTAACCGTGCACCCGTCCACACCAGGAAGCCATTTAGTTCGACCTAGAGGGCTCTTTAGTTCGAATTCGGTACTTCCATGTCCACACCCCGACGAGCTGGCATCGCAAGATAAGTGTGAAAGTAGCGCTAAATTCGACATGGCCTATTTCGAATTAGGCTAGGTGTGGATGCAAATCGAACTTACTAGCTCCCGGGAGCTATCCCACACTGCACCACTCTGTTGACGCTCATGGACATTTTTCCAGTCCCGAGCTCGGATGCTCATGACCAGCCACCAGCAGAAAAGTCCCGGGAATAATTTGAATTCCTTTTCCTGTCTGGACAGTTTAGGAATCTGTCAGTTTCATGGGTTGGAACATCGGGAGAGCTCAGCAGGCACGGGCCTTTGCGATTTTGCAGAGCTCTCCAGCAGAGGAGTTCATGTAAATCTCTGTACTTAGAAAAGAGGGACCCCAGCATAGACTGAACCTTAGAATCTCACATTGGTATTCTGATAGGATTTAACGTCTGTAGCCGAGTACGTGAGGGGGAGGAGGGAGTCTCTGCTTTCGGAGCTTGCGCTCTCAAAATAACAGAAATGCAAAAGACATAGAGAAGGTCATCATCCAAAGAGCCATGAGAGACAGAGGATACAGCGGATGCAACTCAGCGCTGCGTGAAAATCATAGGACCCCAGACAAGGCTACAATTCTCCAAAAAAACAAAAGCGGGCCAAACGGACGTTACGGAGCCTGGCCACAAACTGCACACACCAGGTGACCGTGCATTGGACCTCTGACGATGGGACAGTGGTCGGCGGCCAGTTCCTCGGGGATGTCGCGGTCGGGGGAAGATTGAAGATGAAGAAGAGTTTCTGGAGGACGAGGGCAGAGGCGACAGCGCTTACAACGCTGGTTTCCCGGACAGACCCAGGATCTCTTCATTACTGTCACGTGAGATCCCCCTATCCAACCCTCATGGCCATTAACCCGGATCCTGAATCCAGGGGAAGGAGCAGTCGGTAAGTGCTTTAACTCATGTAAACAGGTTTATTCTTAATATAAGACAGGAATCTGAAGTATGTGAAAAGGAGGGTCCTCTCTATATAGGGGATGTAGAACAGACAGAATGTCCTCCTGGGAGAGCTCTCCATTGGCTGAAACCCTCTCTGGAGGTAATCGAAAAGCCTACACAGGAGGTTCGCTGGGGAGAGCCTGCCTTATTGGGTGGCTCCGTGGGTTAGCAATCATTTTTTTTCCGGAGCGGCCAGGCTTCTCCATGAGGTACTCAGGGCAGCATTGCCATCCCCGAGCCAAACGGCTGCGTAGGGCCCGGGTTAAGTTGTGCTGGCTTTCACACAGCCTCGCGCTCTCTGATCTCCTTCAAGCGTGACCGTACCTAAGGGTGATCTCGCTCGGATTACTCTCTGCATGTAATTAGAGGGGAATAACTGGAATGTTACAGCCTGGTCACAAAGTATTTTTAAAAATATCTCCAGACAGAACGGCCTCCCCATAGCAGAGACTCCAGCACGCTGCTGGTGCGAGGACGGAGCGTTAACGGAAAAGCCAAAAGATTCAAAATGACGCTCATGGAGGGAAGGGGGGACCTGATGGACAGCAAGGGTATCCCACAGTTACTAGCTGTCTCCAGAAAAGGATTTGCATTCTTGGCTGAGCTCCAAATTGCTTATAGGGTCAAAAACAGTGTCCGCGGTGGGTCATTTTTTTAATTAGCTCGGCAAATTTACGCAGACCCCCCAACCACCCCATGAGTGAAAGGGGAAACAATCCTCTCTTGACTCATTTTAAATACACCAAATAAGTCTCTTTACTGGAATGCTGCAGATAGACGAGGGATGGTGCAGCAACATCCAAACACCAACTCATCCTTGCACCTCCCCACGCTATGGATGGCTTGATTGGTACAATACCGATGGTATCCGTCGTCGTCATCATCAGCCATTATTGCACATGGGGGACAGTGCAAAAGGACTGGTACCATGCAGACTACAATCCGTCTAGGTCGATCAAGGGCGCTCTGGCCCTAAATTTTTCATGGTTGATGGTAACACATATGGCTGATAACCAATCGTCGTCATCGCCACAGAGGGCTGAGCTTCCATCAGCCCCCAACCTCTTCATGTGTAAAGATAAAAGATTTCAATTGCCCCCTGGACTAAGCAGCAGGTTGCTGGGCTTCCTCTATTTCCTCCACACTCCTTAATGGTCCTATTCTGAAGACTATTATAGCAGCTGGACCCTCATGCCTTCCACTCATTTGCTCACTAACAGTTCACTGTGTTTTCATGCATTCTTTATTACTTGCATCACAACAAGTGGGTTTGGGACAAGTTGCTATGGTTGCCCAGGAAGGCAGCGGGAAGGAAAGAAAGGGAATGAACAGGTGGGGTGGTTGTTGCAAGGAGCTACCCCCTGTTTGAATAGCATAACAGCTCATTTTATTTATGCAGGATCTGACACAGAGCAGCTGTTACTCAGTCTGGTTCTCGCTGAGCTACAGTGGTTCTCTCAGTACACTTTGCCATATTCTAGCAGGGACTGATTCTATTTTTAGATACCAAAAATGAGGGATTGTCTCAGGGAGTCATTCCCAATTTTGGCTTTTGCGCCCCTGGCTAATAAGCAGCCAGGGGCACTTATGACAGCAGACTAAACCTATGGTAACAGTGGCAAAAGGTAGACTGCTATCCATGCCCATCTTATAACCCAATATTTATGGTGTGGTAGAAATGGTAACTATATTGGATGGTTAACCATGGGTCTCTGCTGTCATGCAAAAGCAAAAAGCATGCTGCTGATGTAGCGCTGCCTTTGAATCGCCTCTGTCAGCGGCATCTAGTTACACATTACTGCGTGGTCGACAGGACACAAAAGGAACAAAACAGGCTCCAGTCGTTTCCATGCTAGAATGGCGTCTGCCAGGAGGTGGTCAATCCAGGGAAATGCGGGCTTGAAATGATTGGGTATCTGCTGTAGCTTTCCCGGAGGAAGGGATGACTGACGACATTTAACCCAGAACCACTCCCGGTGCGGAAACATGGTTCGGTTTGCCCCCTAAGGCACTGGGGGGGATCAGGACCCCAGAATTCACTGAGACAGATTAGACTGTGTTCATAGATTCTTATACGCAAAAATTTATCTTGGCAATGGAATTCACTCCCTTTTTCCCATCCCACAGCTGATTTGGAACTGTCTCCAGACCCGCCAGGTAAGCATCCCCCCTCAGTCCGGACTGGCAAAAGATTAGGCGGCGAAATAAAAAGACACAGGTCCGAGATGGTTCGCTGAACCTTATGGGGTGCTTCCCGAGACGAACGCGGACCCAGCAGAGCCAGAGTGGAGGGTGGGAGACCCATCTCTGTACCAGCGCTCACGTCACGCCGAACGGGGAGGAGATGGTGTCGTGGAGTGAGGAAGACAAGCAGGCGACTCAAACGCGTTCTTTGACTAATGACGAGAGCAAACGGACATTCTCCTAGCGCACTTGTGACATGTTATTGCAGGACCTCCGGCAGGAGGTTGTCAGAGGCCCCCTGCAGAAGGTATTCCTGCAATCGCCCTCCCCCGCAAGTGCGCAAAGTCCCATACCCCCCTCACCCAAAAATAACCAGAAAGGAGGGGCAGGCAGAGGGGCCGTGTGTAGAACTTGTCACTGCACCCCCAGCAGAGTGGCTCAAGTACCCAAAAAGCTCTCAATCCAGTACCCTACATTTTGAAAAAAGTCCCTTTCCTTCCCGCCTCACCCAAGCCCCCATCCCAGTTTCATCCCCTTACTGTCTAGTTGGATAATAAAAAATACTTTTCATGTTAATTACTGTTTCCGTGGACGGATGATTTCTTTTAAGAGGAGGACTGTCGTTGGAAGGGTGGGGAGCGAAAAATTTTGAAAAGGGGGAAAAAAAAAAAAAAAAAGGGGGGGTTGGTAATTTGGACAGGGACAATCACCAAGTTACCAGGGTACAGACATGGGGGGCAGGACAGCAGCAGGTACCACACTCCACACTGCAGTCAGTCCGCACGCCTGGTCGGTATGGGAGGTGGTTTGCAGGTTCTCTGTGCAGTAGTGGGGGGGTACTGCATGACTTTGTAGCGGGGGGGAGGTGGGGGTTACAGATCTCCATGCAATCGGTCACTGTCCTGGACCACAGAGCCACGCAGCAGAGGAATCTTGTATCCGTCCCTCACCCCGCCAAGAAGGCAATCATAGCCCCGCACACAAGGAGTCCCAAAAAAGGATGGGTATACGTTGCCATGGGCTCCGTTGGAACATCCAGTCCAGCACTTGCAGACCGCTCTAGGGGGAGCAGGAGGACCTGTGCCCATTTTCCTCGGGTTTAACAAGGCCAGGGTCTTCTTACATCACTGTCACCTCTCCCAGCACAGTCCATGTCCCAGTTTATCAACCCTGTAACGCAAAGATCATCATTAAAGAAGAACCTTTGTAAAGGTTACAGTGGAACATGTGTATTTTAATTTTTTAAACGTTGTAGGCGGAAGTTGGGAATGCGCGGTGGGTCGGGGTATGTGAACTGCACAATGCTAGTCAACAGTCCACTTGGTAAAATGAAAACAGGGGCCAAGCTTCAGCTTCTCTGTAAAGAAACTGAACAGTCCACATGGTCTCACGCTGCTCAGATCTGGTACTATTCTGAAGAGTTTCCTTGTCGCTGTGGAAAAGGCGCCTGCACAGAGTTTCACGAGTGCCAGGGCATTAGCGGGTAGGTGGGTCCCCGACGATACTATAGGCATCTGCACATCCCCATGAACTTTATTTTGTGGTGACAGGGTACTGGAAACTACCGCTTCCTGCCGCAGGCCCGTCTAAACAGAACCAGAGTTCCTGAAAACAACGCACGTTATGAACTTTGCCTGGCCACCCGACGTTGATGTTGGTTAAAACGTCCCCCATCTGGTCCACCATTGGTGCTCGCAGGCACCATTGAAAAGAAGCCCTATTTTCAGCAGCTGACTGTGGAAGTGGTGGACGATAAGGTGCGAGGAGTTGACAAGGCCATAATTTGCAGCGGGATTGCCGCGCTCAAAGTGCTGTGGCGCCCGAGCGCTGTCACTCGAGCAGAAATGTGCAAGAACAGCAGATGTTTGCCTGCAGGCGCTTTCAGGGAGGGAGGCGAGGGGCGTGATTGGACGGTTCAATGACAGTTACCCAAAACCACCCTCGACAATTTTTTCCCACCCAGCATGCATTGGGGGAGCAATCCCAGGATTCCCATTATGGGCTGAGGGGGAGATGCGGGAACTGTGGGATTGCTTCCCACAGTGCACATTTTGCCGCTTCCAAAAGTCGACACTGGCCCCCGTTTTACTGTGGACCTCACACGAGTTGAAAACTAGTGTATTTAGTGTGGCTACACAACTTTCGACTTGTAATAAGGGTCGATTCCACATAATTTGAATTTAGTTGATTAAGCGAAATAGTCCTTTGTAGTTTTACCCTTTTACCCTCAGACAAACAAATTTTGGTTGTGCCAGCTGCACCGGAGATAATGCCATGGCCACAATCTTGTTTACGATGTCACCTGAAAATGAGAATAGGCATTCACATGCACTGTTGTAGCTGGCATCGCAAGATATTTACATGCCAGATGCTTCAACCACCATTCCAGAATATATGCATCCATGCTGATGATGGGTTCTGCTTGATAATGATTCAAAGCAGAGCAGACTAACACATGTTCATTTTCATCATCTGAGTCAGATGCCACCAGCAGAAGGTTGATTTTCTTTTTTGGTGGTTTGGGTTCTGTAGTTTCCGCATCAGAGTGTTGCTCTTTTAAGACATCTTAAAGCATTTTCCACACCTCATCCCTCACAGATTTTGGAAGGCACTTCAAATTCTTAAACCTTGGGTTGAGTGCTGTATCTATCCTTAGAAATCTCACATTGGTACCTTTGTCTTTGCGTGTTGTCAAATTGCTGTGATAAGTGGTTCTTAAAACTAACGTGCTGGGTATCATGCCAAGATTGCTATAATACATGAAAATGTATGGCAGAATTGGGTAAAACAGAACAGGAAGACATACAATTCTCCCCTGAGGAGTTCAGTCACAAATTTAATTACTGCATTATTTTTTTTAATCAGCATGGAAGCATGTCCTCTGGAATGGTGGCCAAAGCATGAAGGGGCTACAAATGTTTAGCATATCTGGTATTAATGTCAAATACCTTGCAATGCCAGCCTTTTTTACAAAAGTGGCATACGAATGTAACAACTCTTTCATCTTCCTTTTCAGGTGATGTTGTAAATAAGAAGCAATCAGCAGTATCTCCCATAAATGTAAACAAACTTGTTTGTCTTACCAATTGGCTGAACAAGAAGTAGGCCTGAGTGGACTTGTAGGCTCTAAAGTTTTATATTATTTTTGTTTTTGAGCGCAGTTATGTAACAAAACAAATCTGTTTAAGTTATACTTTCATGATAAAGAGTTTGCACTACAGTACTTGTATGAGGTGAATTGAAAAATACTATTTCTTTTGTTTATAATTTTTACAGTGCAAATATTTGTAATCAAAAATAGTAATATAAAATGAGAACTGTACACTTTGTATTCTGTGTTGTAATATAAATCAATATATTTGAAAATGTAGAAAAACATCCAAAACTATTTAATAAATTTCAATTGGTATTCTATTGTTTAACAGTGCGATTAATCACCATTAATTTTTTTAATTGCAGTGAATTTTTGTGTTAATCGCATGAGTTAACTGCAATTAATTGACAGCCCTATAAAAGACACAAATAAGATCTCTAGGATGAAGGTTAGGGTAGATTAACTGATCCAACTCACCACCTCCCCAGCAGATGCAATGATTGGTAGACATTTATTAATAACCATTATTGTTGAAACTCAATGGCTTTCTGATAATAGCGACCTCTTGTTCTCAAAACACTTCCTGCTGAAATAGTCTGTTTCCCCATGGATCCTGTGTTTTTCATTGTAGTGATTGTGTGGGCTTTTACTATTTCTAGCAGCACAGCCATTCTAGATTTTGTGAAGACATACAGAGCCAGTGGCATTGTTTTTGGTGAAACGTCTTCTGTGAGATGGAATATCATTATAAGTGATATTGCAAAAATTCTATCTACCTAAGGTGCTTACATGGCCCTCTGATGGGGTGAGCTCCCCACACTAAACCTGCAAGAGCTGAATTGGGCCAAGTGGGCCCAATCAGCTAATTAGGTTGCAAACAGGGGAGCTTTTAGGCTGCAGGCAGCTAATTAGAAAGCAGGCTCAGCTGTGCATAAACAGGTGGCGGCTGTATAAAGCCAGGTAGCTGGCCACAGACAAGTGCTGCTGGGAAAGGCTGCTCAGAAAGGGCAGTCACACCCTGGGAAGAGGGAGGAGTGTTTAGAGTTGGTACTCCCAGAGACGAGGGGAACCAGGGAAGGGGCTGAGCTGAGGGTCCCTAGACTGGAATCCAGAGTAAAGGGTGGGTCTATGTTCCCCTACCAGTTATTGAGGGCGTGGCATAGAACTGAGGCAGTGAATGGGAAGACTGCCGACTGATCGCCATATTTGGGGTCGGGAAGGAATTTTCCTCCAGGGCAGATTGGCAGAGGCCCTGGAGGTTTTTCGCCTTCCTCTGCAGCATGGGGCACGGGTCACTTGCTGGAGGATTCTCTGCAGCTTGAGGTCTTCAAACCACAATTTGAGGACTTCAATAACTCAGACATAGGTTAGGGGTTTGTTATAGAAGTGGATGGGTGAGATTCTGTGGCCTGCATTGTGCAGGAGGTCAGACTAGATGATCATAGTGGTCCCTTCTGACCTTAAAGTCTATGAGACTGCTGATAGCCTCTACCCTGGAATGGGGAATGCCCAGTGACCTAAGTCATGAAGGAGATGCTAAGGGTCTTGGAGTGAGAGGCGCTGCAGACCAGAATCGGAGCAATGGCATGCAAATTGCAGAAGGGAGTGTCTACCTCAAGATCTAATCCTTGAGTGACCAAGAAGAGGCACCAGACCAGCGGTGAGTGGTGCACCCTGTGACAGGCCCTGAGGACCTCATGTTTTAATGCATTTATTCTCACCACACCCTTGTAAGGTAGGGAAGTGATATTATCCCCATTTTACAGAAAGGGATCTGTGCCACAGATCCCTAAGTGACTTGCACAAGGTCTCACCGGGAGTCTGCAGAAGACCAGGAAATTGAACCCAGGTCTCCAAGGTCCTAGGCTAGTGCCCTAACCACAGCACCATACTTCCTTTATCTAGAGGATACTACACATGTTCCTGGCAGGTAATGGTCTTTGGTAAATAATGGCGAGAAAGCTGGGACTCAAGCTGTGCTGAAGTCTGTTTGCATGTCTGTAATTGTAGCTGTGTTCCTTAATAAAAGCCTTCTGTTTAAGAGAGACTGATTCCCTATATTATAACAGTTATGAAATATGGGCTTGAAGCACTGCAATTACCTCTCTTCAAACACACACACACACACCCCCACTGATGGGGTTATCTTCACTGAGAGATAAAGGTGGTTGTCTTTGCTTCATTTTTGCAAAGATTTTACTTCTGACACCATATGATGCTCAAGAGTACTGGTAAGAGATGAGTTGTGCTCATCACAGAAGTCCTGAGAGGTGAGGGGGACTAAAGTAGCTTCACATCACTTTTGTAGCTCTGTGATTTTGGGGTAGGCCAGAGGCTGATCCAGCCAAGATGTAAGTTAGGGCAGGTTCCAGGCTAATAATACTTATGCCCAGCTACCCCCAGCTCTAAGAGGCCATTCAGGCAGCTGGGAACAGCTGAACTATAAAGACACTTCTCTGTGCCATCTGGGGATTCCCCACATAGAGATGGAATTCCCAGTTGGCCAGATTCACCAACTTTATGGCCCTTTTGTACTACCAAAGGGACATAAAGTGGCAGCACTGTAACAGAGAATTAGGCCCTCAAATGCAGGTGATTCAATAATTGAACAAAGCGAAATGTAGGTCTCACCTGCTTATTTTGGGAGCGTTAACGTGATCAGTAGCTCAGCAGTAGTGGTTAGTGGCAGCCAGCCCTCCTGTCCACAGTTCCTGGTTGCCACCTACTCTAGTTTGTGGGGAAAGCAGGGAAATGGCCTGGTGGCTTCAGTTCCCTTCCATTAATCTGTGCAGAGCACAAGAGAGACTATTGAAGAATATACCCACAGCATTAAGAGGACACTTGTCAGAGCTGTTTTCTTAACACCCTATATCCAAAGCCACTAGTGACTACAGAACATTTCTGCTTCTATAAACTGAATATAAAAAAAGAGTGAAACAACTTTTGAATGTGGCTAAATTAAGAAACAGACAGCATTGCCAATTTGGAGATCTTTTAATGATGCATTGGGGGCAGATTAGTAGGTGGTATGCTAAATGAAGCAACCCAAAAGGCTTATTGACTGAAATTGATATGACCCTAAATTGTACAATGGTAATTGCTGTGTCAATGAAAACAGCTACTAAATATGCCAGGGAGCTACAACAGTAGCAAGTGATCTGTACAGTAAATAAACTGGGGTCAAGCATAAATAACATGAAGAACATTCAGACTGCTTTTGTTGCAGGGAACAGCCTTACAATGAAGATTAGTGCTAGTTCAAGGACAAACCCCAACAAATTGGGGTTGTACACAGCAAATGTACAGGTCAGTGCAAAAAGCAAAATCTCCACCTCAGGAGGGCAATACCAGAGTATTTATGATTGTCCTCTACAAGCTGATGAATGTGGAGTTCACTGAGAATGTTGCAGCATCTCTACAGCTGTTTCATGTAGAAAACAGTCAGCAAAGGGATTTGGGGGTTTATTTATAAGTGAAGACAATAAAACTTTAAAAGTATCTTGATATAGGATCTTGCTATAAAGGTAATTACACAACAAAACTATCGAGACTATTTAGAGGTAAAGATGCAATAAACCATAGTGCTTCTGAAGACATATACATGAGAAATCTTCATTCTCCTGGACATTATTATAATGAAAGTAACATCTAACTGTAAACGGGATATGCTAAACTTCTATGCTGTGAAGTCAGGGGGTCATGTGATACTTGGTAGAGAATGTGACACAGTATGTTCTTCTACGTTCCTTTCTGGGAATGGTCAGCAAGCATGTGGACAAGGGGAATCCAGTGGATATAGTCTACTTAGATTTTCAGAAAGCTTTTGACAAGGTCCCTCACCAAAGGCTCTTAAGCAAAGTAAGCTGTCATGGGATAAGAGGGAAGGTCCTCTCATGGATCAGTAACTGGTTAAAATATAGGAAACAAAGGGTAGGAATAAATGGTCCGTTTTCAGAATGGAGAGAGGTACCGTAAATAGTGGTGTCTCCCAGGGGTCTCTACTAGGCCCAGTCCTATTCAACAGATTCATCAATGTTCTGGAAAAAGGGGTAAACAGTGAGGTGGTAAAATCAGCAGATGATAGAAAACTATTCAAGATAGTGACGTCCCAGGCAGACTGCAAAGAGCTACAACAGGATCTCTCAAAACTGGATGCCTGAGCAACAAAATGGCAGATGAAATTCAATGTTGATAAGTACAACGTAATGCACATTGGAAAACATAATCCCAACTATACATATAAAATGATGGGGTCTAAGTTAACTGTTACCACTCTAGAAAGAGATCTTGGAGTCATTATGGGTAGTTCTCTGAAAACATCCACTTGATGTGCAGCGGCAGTCAAAAAAGCTAACAATCATTTAAAAAGGGATAGATAATAAGACAGAAAATATCCTTTTGTTTCTATATAAATCCATTATATGCCCACATCTTGAATATTGCATGCAGATGTGGTGGCCCTATCTCAAAAAAAGATATATTAGAATTGGAAAAGGTTCAGAAAAAGGCAACAAAAATGATTAGGGGTATGTAATGGCTTCCGTATTCAGAGAGATTAATAAGACTGGGACTTTTCAGCTTGGAAAAGAGATGACTTGGGGGAGATATGATTGTGTTCTATAAAATCACAACTGGTAAGGAGAAAGTGAATAAGGAAGTGTTAGTTACTTCTTCTCATAACACAAGAACTAGAAGTTACCAAATGAAATTAATAGGCAGCAGTTTTAAAACAAACAAAAGGAAGTATTTTTTCACACAACACACAGTCAACCTGTGGAACTCTTTGCCAGAGGATTTTATGAAGGCCAAGACTATAACAGGGTTAAAAAAGGAACTAGATAAGTTCATGGAGGATAGGTCCATCAATGGCTATTAGCCAGGATGGGCAGGGATGGTGTCCCTAGCCTCTGTTTGCCAGAAGCTGGGAATGGGCAATGGCATGGATCACTTGATTACCTGTTCTGTTCATTCCCTTTAAGGCACCTGGCATTGGCTACTGTGGGAAGACAGGATACTGGGCTAGATGGACCTTTGGTCTGACCCAGTATGGCTGTTCTTATGTTCTTAAGAGGGAGCTATTCCTGAATTTTATAAAGCTCATCCAGCAACTTTTGTTATATGTCCAAAGATAGAGGTAGAATGTCACCTCTTTACAGGACTCTGGAATTATATACAAGATTAATGGGAGTGAATGAAGCACATCTATAGTGCCAGTAATGAAAAAGGGTGGGTGGTCCATGCCTATGGTGATTTCAGCATTACCATTGACCCAGTATTGCATGTAGATCACTATCTTGTTACCTAGAATACAGGATATATATATGCCTTATTAGCTGGTAGTAAACATTTCTCCAAGATCATCCTAGCCAAAGCCTATCTGCAAATAGAGATTGAAGACAGTGACAAGAAATCCCTCATGATTAACACACACAAGAGCTTACCACTATAACAGGCTAGTGTTTGGAATAGCATCTACACCTGCTATTTGAGTAAGGCAACGAATGGGTATTACAGGATATTCCTGGCCCTCGGTGTTACTTGAACAATAGACTGGTCTTGGGAACTAATGAAGAAGAGTACGTTGAGACCCTCCCAAAGGTACTTGCAAATCTGTCTGAGTATGGTCTTGGAGAGAACAAGGGAAAATATGACCTTTTCAATGATTCAGTTGTGTATCATGGCTATACCATTGACAAAGATGGTTTGTATAAATCTCAGAGAGAGTTGAAGCTGTTCTTGAGGCCCCCAACCATAAAATGTGACACAATATGTTCCTCTATGTTCCTTTCTGGGAATGGTCAGTTATTATCATAGGGTCTTGCCTAACATAGCTACAATGTTACATCCTCTAAAAGAATTGTTGCACAATGGACAAAAATGGTGTTGCTCCATACAGTGCAACAAGGCTTTTGATGAGGGAAAAGCCTGTAACATCTGAAAGCATCCTTACATGCTACGATGTATTTTTACCTATAAGTTACTTTGTGATACTTCCCCTTATGGAATAGGAGCAGTACTTACACAACTAATAGAACATCATGCTGAAAGGCCTGTTGCCTTGACTTCTAGATCTCTAATCTCTGCAGACTGCAACTGGTTTCAAATTGATAAAACTTTGAGTTTACTATGGGGAGTTAAAAAGTTTCAGCAATATCTGTATGGGAAACGATAACTCAGTGGTTTGAGCATTGACCTGCTAAACCCACTTGTGGTTGTGGTGAGTTCAGTCCTTGAGGGGGGCCATTTAGGGATCTGGGGCAAATCAGTACTTGGTCCTGCTAGTGAAGGCAGGGGGCTGGACTCAATGACCTTTCAGGATCCCTTCCAGTTCTATGAGATATGTATATCTCCATATATTATTTAATTTCAGAAAGGGGAACTACACAAAAACAGGGAGGTTAGTTAAACAGAAATTAAAAGGTACAGTGCCAAAAGTAAACTCCCTGCAAGTTACATGGAAACTTTTTAAAGACACTATAATAGAGGCTTAACTTAAATGTATACCCCAAATTAAGACTTGTAGTAGGAGATCCAAAAAAGTGCAGCAGGTTTAAAACAAAAGAAAGTGTTTCTTCAAACAATGCATAGTCAATCTCTGGAACTTTTTGCCAGAGGATGTTGTGAAAGCCAAGCCTGTAACAGGGTTCAAAAAAGAACTAGATAAGTTCATGGAGGATAGGTCCATCAATCGGGGTGGTGAGTTGTAGTGCCCGGGCTGAAGCAAATTCAGGGCCCAGGAGGCCCAACTCCACCAATGTTCGGGGCCGGGTCTCTCCCCCGGCCCCACCTGCCTCCCTCATCTGCCTCTCCCGAGTGTCCCTGCCTGCCCTGGGCAGCAGGAGGCTGCCCCCTGCATTTCTGCACTGTGCTCCCTCAACTGCCACTGCTGGCTGTGAGGAAGTTGTGGGGGGAGGGGGGCAGGCTGAGGCAGCTGCTGTGCCTGCGGAGGGAGGAGGGGAGGAGGTGCATGGCAGCCCTGCCCCCTCTGGCAGGGGACTCTGAGTTGACTCCAAGGGGGGGAGCTGCTGCCGGCGGGGAGAGGGCTGGGGGAGTCTGCTCTGGCCCGCTGCACCAGCTCCAAGGCAGCCTGCAGCACCCCAAACTCCTCATTTCTGGCCCAGCCCCACACCTCTTCCTACACTCCAACCATCTGTCCCAGCCCAGAGCCCGCACCCAGCACCCTCCTGCACCCAGCACCCAAACACCTTTCCACATCCCCTCCTGCACCCCAACCCCCTGTCCTAGCCCAGAGCCCACACCCAGCACCCAAACTCCCTCCCAGAGTGCTCACTCCTCCCACACTCAAATGGTCTCCCAGAGCCTGCACTCCAAACCCTCTCCTGCACCCAAACTCCCTCCCAGCGCCCGTACCCCATCCTGTACCCCAACCCCCTGCCCCATCCCAGAGCCTGCACCCACCACCCAAACTCCATCCCAGAGCCCATACCCCTCCCGGAGCCTTAGGCAGGTGTGGGGGGGGGCAAAAGGAGGGGGGACTTGGACCCATTCTGGATACCACCAAAAATTATACAAACCTGCTACCCCTGCCATCAATGGCTATTAGCCAGGATGGACGGAGATGGTGTCCTAGGCTCTGTTTGCCAGAGGCTGGGAATGGGTGACAGGATGGATCACTTGATGATTACCTGTTCTGTTCATTTCCTCTGTGGCACCTGGCATTGACCACTGTCAGAAGACAGGATACTGGACTAGATGGGCCTTTGGTCTGACCCAGTATGGCCGTTCTTATGTTCTTACACATCAACAAACTTTTAAACGTAAGTTCCAAAGGAGATTCTTCACCAGTGACACCTATTGAAAATACCAAGCCTACAATACAGCCACAGACAATGACTTGTGATAGTGCCAGTGAGTCTCATGTCCCAGTTTCCACAAGTGAATCCAACACTACAAAGCAGGAAGACATTGCTGATACAGCTACACCAGAAAGTGCAGATGCTCTTCCACATGTTGTTCTGATGCCTATGAGACGTATCCAGTGAGAAGCCTTAATTTGTAGTATGTTGTATATTTAGAGATAATCGTTTTAATAGTAATGGATTTGTAACTTTTTATATATCTTTTTACATTAAAGGAGGAGTATGTGGTCTATAGAAATAGGGTAGTTTGCAGAGTCTCACATGGTGCTCACCTTGTTCTGTTTTTTAGAGACCAACAGGACCCAGGCAGAGCAGTAATATGTATGTAGATCGGCTTTGCATGTTTGTGTGTATATTTAGTAAACATAGTTACTTGAGACCCAACTGAGCCGATGTGTTTTCTTCATATTGCTTTTGTGAAAAGATCAATAGACTCAATACTACTTAGCTATGGGAATACTTTTAAGCAATGAGACTGCTCACATGAGTAAAAGTAATATATGTAAGTGGCTTCAGGATCAGGCCCATTGTTAAGCATGTATGCTCTGTTAAGGGCACTTGATGGCCTTTGGGGGGATGGGGAGCCAAAGGAGACCAAATATTGGTCAGTCAAACAGGCTTGTCTCATCCTAATATATCTTTGTCCTGCATCCTAAAAGGGTAGATCCAATTTATGATGAGCCTTTTGATGTGCCATCCACTGGTTGTTGTACTCTATGCTGGAATCACTGGGTGAAATCTATGGCCTGTGTTATGTAAGAGATCAGACTCAAAATGTTCTGTTCTGGCCTTAACATCTATGGATCTGACCTTGCTCCCATTTAAATCAATGAAAATGTTGCCATTGACTTGAATGGGAGCAAGATTGGGCCCTTTGTATCTACAAATTTTGCTTTGTCCATATTGTGATAGTGTCAGAATGGTGGTGGATCGTGCTTAAGAATACAATATCATGGTGTTGTGAAGCAGCATTGCAGTACTACTATATGTCTTGCAAGTCAAATACAGAGCAAAAAGAAGAAAGGCTGTGTTATTACCCTATCTTGGACTTTTTTCATGATGTCTTGACCTTGGCCTCATTTAATGTGGAATTATCTTAAATTACATGTGTATTTATTTGGCTCATTGCAGCCTCCTTCTGAAAGTTCATACCCGGAGAGGCCTTCATTGACATGACTGAACAGGCCAGAACCCTATCCACTGGAATCAGAATGAAGCACGTCTAATATTAGATCTATCATCCACAACTATATTTTAAATCCTCATTCAATAGCATGATTTCTCAGTGGATTTCCTATCTAGTGGCAGCTGGAATCTTCAATTAGAAAATTTCAGGAGGCTAATTTTTCTACAAGAGAGACTCACTAGCACCCTTACAACAGTAAACACAGAGTTTCTCCAATATCAAACATACATGACTGACTTGTAATAAGACAGCACATTTTCAGATTGGAGAAGTGGACCTTGGACCATACCCTAAGGTTACCAGATAGGGACTTGGCAGGAAACACAAAGTCAATATGTTGTTAAAACCTGAAATGCTGTCTAGTGCTACCACCTTGAGAGCTTATGCACAAGTATTTTGAAATTCAATAACAAAGATATACAGATCATTGCAAAACAAACAAACATGCAAACTCCTATGTTAACACCATATTGGCTGAGCACCAATATGCAAAAAATTTAAGGAATGGTTCCTATTGCACCAATAACTCTCTCCAGCTGCCTTTCTCTTGTTTGTATATGGTGACAAGGTTTCCACCTTTAAATTACATACATAGATATGGTCTCTGATATTTCAAGCACTTACCAATAAAGGCATAATTGAAATATACCGCAATAGCCTAACTCGAATACTTTGTGGTTTGATATCGTATTCCATTCTAGAATCTCAGAGCTTTATAAACATTTAATGAATTAAACCTTACAATTAGAGAGCTGGTTGAGATTTGTCCATTTGAATTTTTTCTAATTAAAAATTTAATTTTTAAATTAAACTTCCACAAAATCTTGAAGGAAACTCTTGTTTCCCTCTTCTCCCCCACCCATCAGAAAATTATTCCTAGACTCTGCAGCTCCAAGACTCCTTGGGAACCCTGCCAGACTCCACCCCTCCCATATACAATGGCTTAGCCCCCATGTGCGGTTAGAAAACTGCACCTCACAAATGCGCATATTAGTGACTGTGCAGCTTCTGCCTGTCCAGGAGGTCTGGCAGGAACTGTCTCCCCAAGGCAGCATGTTTGCTGGGGCTCTCAGTGCTTCCAGGTTCTGTGGCTCCTCAGCAGCCTGGGTTGACCAGTGGAATCCCTTGTTCCCCAGGTGGGCAGCTAGGGAGCTGGGTTCTCCAGCGGCCAGGGCTCCCTGGCTCTCTTGCTGGCTGGCTCCTCAGACTATCTGGCTCCTGGGCAGCTTGGGATACTAACCAAACAGGGAGCTTGGCAGCCTTCCCACCTGCCCACCAGATATGCAGCCATGGAGCCTTGTGAGCCAGATACTTGTCCACCTACCCACCAGGCAAGCAGCTGACAAGGTGAAACATTTCCATGTCAGTTCTCCCAAAACAGTATTTTTCCAGCCTTCCCTCCCCTTCCCATGAAAAATGGCAAGGTATTCTTGATTTTTGTTGTGTTCCAATTTGGAAAGGAAAAAAAAGTCAAAATCTCAAAATTTTTCATGGGAAGGAAAATCCTCTCCCCCCCCACAGCTCTACTTACAATAGTTCTGTATGAGAGCTTGGGATGTAAATACAATTTATCCCCATTTTTTTATGTGAAAACATCTGTTAATTGACACACTCAACATCTCAAGCAAGTCTGTATCAGAGCTGGAAACAGAAACAAAGGGATTCATTCTGAAATCACACTGATCCCATGATTTAGATGGAGTTACACTGGGTTTACAATGGCGTAACTGAAAGCAGAAGTAGGTCTCTGATCTTCTGACACCCAGACCTGCGCTCTAAAAAGCTAAACTGAATTAAAGTGCTACAATTCCATTTACAACCAGGAGATGCCATCTTTTTGGCATTCAAGCAACATTCTTTCCTCCTTTTGAGTTTGCATGTTTATTATTAATATGAATGGTGCAACCATTAAATTGCATTAAATATTAAAATATTAATTTCTAAGTTGAAAACCAAACGCTAAAGCTTGATTCAGAAGAAATGAGGAACCAAAGGAGTTGTCATGTGGTCAGCAAGGGCTTTTAACAATATATCAGAGGAAAAAAGAGCAAGATACTTGTTAACCCACAGACTATGGTTTTAGTGATTCTTACAATAAACGTTTGTCCTTTACCATTAATATAATGGCTCTTCTTGTGCACCCCTATCTGCACTGGGTGTTTCCAAATTGAGTTTGTGTGAATTTGACATGAGGCTGGGGTCTTGCAAAGACTCACACACATGTTTAACTTTAAATGTGTGTGTAAAACTCCAAGGTTGGGGCCCAGATCTCTAAAGAGCTTGAGACCTGCCTATCTGAGAAAGTGCCACTCTCCTTTTGCCATATGACCACAGCTGAGTTCACCTGAGGTGCTTGACCTCCCTCAACATAAAATGAGAGCTGCTGGCAGGGTTTGACAATCAGCTACATACACTGTATGACAATCAGGGCCCCTCTGCTTTTTAATTTGCTCCCCACCTTGTTGGAAACAGCCCAAATTTGCTGGCCATAAGATCTCCAGATTCCTACGTGCCCTATTTATTAGACCATGGGTGCTCCCTGGGATTTAACGCCAGGATTTTAGTTTCCTAAAAATCTTACTTGAAACAAATAATGAAAATAGTGGGATAGAAATGTTCTCATTTTGATGGACAAGTGGATGAAATACTGTAAGCAAAGGGAAATAATAAATGTCAGCATAATGAATTGGGGGAAGGTGTTTACTGGAGTATAGCAGGGATCAGTATAGGGTCCAGTCTTTTAACATCTTCATCAGTCAGAACATCTCCGCTAGTCAGAACATCATATAAGCAGTATGCTAATTAAATTAGACAGATACAGTGGTGAGTGCAATATAAATACCTTGACAGAAACTCAGAGCAAATATTAAACTGAGAGGGATTGCAATTGCTAACAAGGACAGAAAATTAATACAAAGGGACCTCTGAGTGATTAGAAACATAGTCAATAACAAGGGTATTCAGCTTGGAAAAATGCAAGATACTACATCTGGTGAAAAATGATCTAGTATTTAATGGGAGGGAGAAGCTCCTCAGGCAATAATTCTGAAAGAGACTGGAGTGTGTAGAAGGCTGCAAATTAGATCTCTTTTGCAATTTGCCAGTATAAAAGGTTTTAACCTGCATACTTAGAGGAATCACATCATAGACTAGGGAGGTGATCGTTCTTTTCTCTATAGCTCTGGTGTGACTGCACTGGGATTTTTTTATTAGAAATCTGGAAGGGTGATATTGAGGAAAAACAAGCTATTGTAATGCACCTGCTGGCTCATTTCTGGGCGTTCTTACCACTCAATTCACCATCCATCCAGGAGAGGGCTCCATGATCCCTCCAGCACAGGAAAGAAGCACTACTTGAGGGGATGAGACTCAGAGAGAGGTAGAGATGCTTAGTGAAAGGATGAGCAGCAGGTCTGAGACAGCAGCCTGGGAGCAGGCTATGAAGGGAAGCTGAATATCAGGCAGCCTGGGAGCCAGGGCTGGAGGGCCTAAGAGTAGGATACAGGCATACCCTGATGGTGCCAGAAGGCACCTGGAGTTTGTTACCTTCACACCCCTTGTCTAGATTGCCTCAACTGGTTGGGTTGCTGAATGTTGTGCTTATCTTTTGCTGTTTGTTTGTTGAAACCGTTAAGCAAGTGTCCCTGGCACTATTTATTTCTGGCAGCCCTAGTGAAGGAATCCTGTTTTATGCGAAGTGTAGGTGGTTTTTTGGGGAATCCAGCTGAAAGCTAGAACCTGAAGACCCCAGGGCTTGGAGTGCCTACAGCACTTGCTTTCCAGCTGATGGTACACCAATCACACTACCAGACAGCCAAGAGACTGATGTACCACAACACACATTGACACTCTGCAGTGGGGTTGGTGACAGTATTGTCAAACTGTGCAGAGTTCAGAGCAAAATGATCTGGGAAATGGAGGATTTATAAGGGGATTTATGAAGAAAGATTAAATATATACTTTGGTTAAGTGATGATTGCTATGCACCCCCTTCTCAATCTATAGATATTTAAATACTGTAAACCAAGATGAAGATAAATTATTTAGAGCAGCACACAGTGTTTGTGAGGCGTAATGGGAAGTAACTATATGATGGGTAAATATAGGGTGAATATTGCCAACTTCCTGCCTTCAAAAATCATGAGATAGTTAAAAAAATAATAATTTGGGGTTCTTTATATTTGCTTTGTGGGGTTTTAGCCTTTAGGAGTTGTTGTTTTTCAAGCTTTTCATTTTAACCCTAAGGGATAGAAACTTAGTTCTTCTGTAAATGGAAGCTGAAAGTCTAAGATAATCGAACGATTCCAGGCGCTCGTGCTTCAAGAAAAATACTATTTATCATGAGATGCACGATCAAATCGCTAGAGCTGGCAACAAGGTAAAATCTGCTGCTAGCCAGATGTGTTACTTGTGGAACAGCTTCCTAATAATTCAGTACATTTACATTAGACCCAATAATACACTAATACACGTGAACAGCTGATTTGGCAAAACTGGGTGACCAGATCCGCCTTTCCTCTCTCCTCTCGTGTCCATGCTGAATTGGAAGAGGCGGGGTGGGAGGTGCCCTGGTTCTTCCAGGCTGGGGAGGATAGTCTGAGCTCTGCCAGGCTTTCCCCCACCCTCTGAAATGATCAGCTGTGTCCATGGGTTGTGGCAGGGTCAGAGGGAGTAAGGCTGCCCTGCCCTTTGCTGTCACGCTGTGTGTGTGTGGGGGAGAGAAACTGTGACACTGGCCCTGGGCTTGCATTTCTGGCTACCTTTCTAGGAGCTTCCCCCCTCCGCCTTTCGCTTCTCCACTTCCCTCCTCCTGTCGTTTCCCCCTCCCCCGGTCCCTCCCCCAGCCCCCGCTGGCGGGGCTCGGGCGGCTCTTTCCAGCTGGAGCGCTCTGGCTGCTGAGCCGCTGCTGCGGCTGCTCCGGAAAATGTCCGAGCGAGGCGGCTTCTACAAGCAGGAATTGAACAAGACGGTGTGGGAGGTTCCCCAGCGCTACCAGAACCTGACCCCGGTGGGCTCCGGAGCCTACGGCTCTGTGTGGTAGGTGCCGGCCGCGGGCGGAGGGCAGGAGGGGACGGGCCCCCAGGCAGAGGCACAGCTCCGTGCTCCCCCGACCCCACTCCCCGGCCCGTCCGGCACGAACTGCCCGGCTGGCAGCCTCCTGGCTGGGCGCAGACAATGCCCGGAAGCCGTTTGCATGGGGAGCCGCTAGGCCTGCGCTGGTATTGGGTCTGTGTGTTTGTGCTACGCCCAGGATCGGGACGGGTGTGTAGCAGGGGGTGGATTTCTGGGATCCATGCGGGATAGCCGCCGCTGCAAAGTAGCCACAGGCAGGGGCGCTGGAAAGATGTTTATAGTGGGGGTGCTGAGAGCCATTGAATCAAACTCTAAACCTTATATAGGATGGAACCCACTTCAAGCCAGGGGGTGCGGCAGAACCCCCAGCACCCCTAGTTCCAGCACCTATGGCCCGTAGGATCTTTATATGAATGCGTGCTATGGATCCTAACACTGTAGGCTCTCTCTTACCCTATATATTAGACACAGAGGATCTGTGTGTGTGAGATTTTTCTCTTCCCCGCCCCCCACTAGGGTTAGGAGGAGGGAGAGCTGGAGTTGAAACTCTCACAATAATGTTGAGCTCTGGAATTCCTCATGGGTTGCTAAGGGTAACCCGGGTCATTCCGGCTTCTGAAAAGAGGCTTCCCCCCGACTAGATTTAAGACCTTCCTCACTGCTGAGCAGCATGCATGAATTAAAGTTTGCTAGGATGACTCTTTTATTCACACTGCTATGGAGGGGGGGGGGGAATCTCGTGCATTCATTTTAGGTGGTGAAGGTGACTGGCACTGCCTTTCGAACAACTTACCATTGCTCTCTTTAAACAAAATTTTAGGTGGGTAAATCACCAGAGCCTCTGTTTTTCCCCCCTTCAGTAGCCTGCTCACTAGTTGATATAACCCTTAACCTCAGACCTTCACCTAAAAATACTTCCAGGCTCATTTAAACCTGTTTCTAGGTGTAGGGAGACAATGAGGAGTTTGTTTACAGAGTCAATCCATCTATCAAGGAGGAAGCCTTCATTTTATGTGCACTTGAGCTCAGTGAAAATTGCAACACTACCAGGAATCTTGCAGAGTCATTGTCTCTGTGAATCAGAACTAAAACCTGGCTGCTTCTTTAGAGTCAGGCACAGAAGAGTAAGAGTGCTAGTGCTGAGAGATTTTTGCATGAATAGCAAAGTTCTCCTTGTTAATGTTATGAGAAGTTTCATTGCATTCTGTCATGCCTGTTTTAGGGTTACTGTGTGACCCATTGTCTTGCCTGCAACTCACTTGCTCCATATTTGTGTCTGAAATAATACCTCGTTTCTATGAGTTATGTGATTCCTGGCAAACAGGTTAATCAGAGTGCCAGCACAGGAGTGGAGAACAAAGAAATAAGTAGAATGATATAGTGGTAAACATTATTTGAGGTGAGCTGTAGGATATATGGAGAAGCACATGGCATCAAATTCTGCTCTGACTTATACCCCATACAGCCTCATTTGACCAAATTCAGTTCTTGGATATGCCAGTGTAAATCAGTGAAGTCAGTAGAGTTACTCTTTACCAGTGTAAATGAGAACAGAATTTTGCACACTGACTTCAGTTGAATTGTAAGTCAGGGCAGAATGAGACCCAAAGACTGTAGACTATTAATATTGTGCAGGGATCCATGATGTGTCCTTTCCATTAAACACTTCTGTTTTGAATAATTGCTCAGTTATCTATCAGAATTCATTTACTTTGTGCTTCCAGTCCTGCAGGATCAAACTACTTTCCTATTTGATTCATATTTAACTATATTTGTAGAAACTTTGAATCATTTTCAGAACTGGTAACTCTTTAAAAAGTCACCGTCAGTTTAAAAACCATACCTCTATCTGAATTATTTTATCTACTATTTACAATGAAACCCCTATCATGACTATAATCAAAGACACTAATGAAAAAAAATTCTCAATTTTGTTTCCATTTGATTTGTGTTGTGCATTTGACAAAACCTTCTGAATGGTCAGTTTCACTCTTTCCCTGTATTGTCAGTTTCCTAAGGATTTTTTTGTTTGGGACTTTCACACAATAGAGAAGAGAGAAACATTTTTAAAATACGAAAATGTGATTTAACCCCCTGCCTCTCTCCAGTCCCCCACAATGATTGGCAGGGGATCTTAGGGTAGGTGGTGTACCTGGAAGTTCTCTTAACTCATTTTCTAGAATTGACTAGATTTCAGGTTTTTCCTTTTTCTACAAAATCTGTGTGATCATTCATACGTTTCCTTCCAACTAAGGGCACGATTCTGTGAATATCTCTGTTCCTAAGTTATTTAAATCATAGCTCTTAGTTTGAGGATTCAGGTTTTTTCTGTTAGTTTGAGAACTATGTTATGTTTGCAGTTGGAAAACAAGCTTCTTAGTTTTCTAATTGCACCTGATTGGTCTGTCCTTTTTCCTTAAGCTCAAATATTTATAAGAAAAATCTGTAGTGTAATGCCAAAAACTTTTCAATCATAATAAAGGAAATCAAAACAAGTGGTGTTTCACATGCTGCACAGCTGGCTTGTTTTCAGCTGTGGTAGAATTTACAATTTCTTCTATTTAGCTCCCCCTCCCCTCCTCTCCCCCAAGGAAATCCTAGCTGTTGATAAATGGAAAAGTATAGAAATTAGGAGAGAGAATGCAGGGAAGTGCATCTGAAATGAAAGCAGTGGTAAGGGCTTATTGCTAAAATATTCATTTTTGGACCAAAGTAGTAAGTTGTTACTTACATGAGTAGTCCAGTTGACCCCAGTGAGACTATCAAGGCCGGCTCTAGGCACCAGCCCAGCAAGCAGCTGCTTGGGGCGGCCAACGGTGAGGGGCGGCACGTCCAGGAATTTAGTGGTGGGTCCCTCACTCCCTCGGAGCGAAGAACCAGCCGCCAAATTGCCACCGAAGACTGAAGGGGCAGCGGTAGAGCTGCAGATCGCAATCGTGGCTTTTTTTTTTTTTTTCCTTTTTGCTGCTTGGGGTGGGAAAAACCCTGGAGCCGGCCCTGGAGACTATAGATGTGAACAAAAGCCCATCATTTTGAGAAAAAGATTCATGGCCTGTAAAAAGAAAAGAAAAACATTGTACAATTATTTTAATATCCATTGATATTTTGAATGTTTTCCACAGTGGAATCAGTGATATGTTGATAAGCAGTATATGTCTCACCCAGGAGAACTGGTCATCTCTTGACTAATGTGTTCTGCCCCTTATATGACTAATCCCAACCCTATGCAGCAAAGTACTTAAGCATGGTTTAAGTGTTGTTGAAATCAACTGCATTTAAGCACATGCCTAAGTGCTTTGCTGAATCAAAGCCATAGTCTTGAAATCCAAACACTGGCTTTGAAATAGGATCAAAGTTTTTAACAGAATCCTACGTTTCTTAAAAGTACTGAAACAAATCTTTATTTGTAGTAAGATGTTCTCCTCCTTTCTGATTCAGGGTAACTGTTTCCTGCAAATCTTCCCCTTTTAATGTAACTTGTTACTTGCATCTGAGGGACTTTGGGGTAAAAAAAATGTTGTAATTGTTGCATTCGATATGTTGGGCTAAATCATGCTAGTGAAGATTCTATCAGACAACCTCTCAGCCTTGGAGTGACTTTTTTTAAATTAATTTTTGTATGACTACATCTACTTTTTTAAAGTAGAGTTAGAAATAAAGGGGGGAGAGATCAGATGTTTTTGTGGTCTTATAGCTCAAAATGATTTTGATATCAAACGTTTTGCAGCCCTTTTCGCTAGGTATTTATTTAAATGCTGGCAACGTGCTTTGATGTTGTACCAGATGCAGAATACAATCTCTGACCCACAGAGATTAGCCTCCTCACACTGAAGGTGCATCAGAGTGGGCTCATTCCTGGAAACTTTACAAAGCATATAGCAGCCCTGCCTAGTACCCTATTGGAATTCAGAGCTCACAGGCACTACACAAAGAACTTCTGTGGAGTCCTCGCCTCAGGCACTGCGCCCCTACACTATATTTTCATCAATTAACTCTGCAGATGTAGGCTGCACAGTCTTCCTGAGCTGAGAACTTTGCATTTTAGCCTTCACCCATTTAAGTCAGTGGATGTTCTATCATCGACTTTGATAGGTGCAGGATCAAGTCCTTTAAGCATAGCACAAAAACAAACAAATAAGATATGGTAATAAAAGGTAATAATTGGAGATATACCAATCTCCTAGAACTGGAAGGGACCTTGAAAGGTCATCAAGTCCAGCCCCCTGCCTTCACTAGCAGGACCAATTTTTGCCCCAGATCCCTAAGTGGCCCCCTCAAGGATTGAACTCACAACCCTGGGTTTAGCAGGCCAATGCTCAAACCACTGAGCTATCCCTCCCCCCTAATGGTGTATGCAGGTCCCATAAACTTCAAAGGGTCATAACTTACTCAAATAAAAAACAAATTTCACTGTAATACTCCACATTTCTTCTCACTTAGGGCTATTTACATGATGCCAAATATCCACTTTCAAGTCCCAGCCATTTATCATAGAGAGTTGAGTTTGTTTGCATTTCTAAAGAGTTGCAAGGATTTTTATATAATGGAAAACTTGTTTTTGAATATATAAAAATAATAAAAAGAACCACTGACATTTTTTACTTTTAAACTTACCCCCAAAATTTCTTTGTGCAGAGACCAAGCATAAACATATCACCCCAGAAAGTGAATATTTCAGGAAGCTGTATGTGACAGATACCGAGATTAAAATAGAAACTATTATGCAACCTTTAACTATCATTACTCCTGACATAATAAAAATAAATTAGAGTAACTGTGACACCAATATCATGCATTTTAGCATCCTCAGTACAGATCCCTTTCTTGAAGAAATGCATACACATTAAATATCTAGGGTTAAATCCTAACTTCTCAGTGGCAAAACTTCCACTGACTTCAATGGGGTCAAGATTTCATCCCTACTCAGTGAGTTTTAAAACCATTTTCAATTTAAACTACACTTTTTCTATTAACTTTGTATCGTCCCCTCCCCAGTGTTCCAAAGGGCATTTTGTAATATCTGCCCATTTGGATGGGAAAGAAGTGTACTGAAGTGCGTCTTGTTTCTGTTCTAGGAAGAATAAAATAAAATTGGCCTATGTCATAATTACAGGGCAAGCTTTGTTTTCAATCCTTTTTATCCCATTTGAGTGCATTTCTCAACTGACTGGCCTGGCTTCCCTCACCTTTCTCAATGATCCAAACACTCTTGGGCTACATCTACACTGCATACCTCTTGTGGCAACACGT
Organism: Mauremys mutica; assembly: GCF_020497125.1. Taxonomy (NCBI): domain Eukaryota; kingdom Metazoa; phylum Chordata; order Testudines; family Geoemydidae; genus Mauremys; species Mauremys mutica. Next base: position 39,816,910 of record NC_059072.1, on the reverse strand, counting down.
AGCTATACACAGCAGCAAAACGCCGGCTGCATCTGCACAGGCTGTATAGCTACACATGGCGATGAAAGGCTCTTCCAAGGGGAAGCAGCGGGAAAAGGCTTGTTAGCAGGAGTTGCCGGAACCTTTCCCCACTGCCAAAGCTTTTCCCTATGGCAGTGGGCCAATACGCTGTTAAAAATAGCAGTGTGGATGGGGAGGCACTGCTTGGGTGAGTAGAGAGCCTGGCAACGTACATACCCCCAGGATTCAGGCCTGTCTTTATTCGAGGCACCAAAGCAGTGCCTTGTTATCTACGCTGCTATTTATACTTGTGCTAGGGCTGTATGTAGCGTATGTACTCTATATGCATCCCCTGGCACAGGGCTAAATAGCAGTGTAGCTGGTAAGATGCTGCTTAGGTGAGTAGGGTAAAAATCACACCTGAATCCCTAGGGGTGTGTACACTACATGATTGTCTACATGCCTAAGCCATGCCTGCCCCATCTACACGGCTGTATTTAGAAGAGTGATATCCCACTGCCTCCCCAGCTGCCAGAGCCTTCCCTGTTGCATAGGGAAAGGCTCCAGCATCAAGGAAAAGTTCTGGCAGTGGGAGAGTAAAGGGGCATTCACTTCTTGAGTGCTTCCAAGTGGCTGGGTGTGGTACCACAGTCAGTTCTCACCCATGCAGGCTGCCAGCCAACCTCTGGCCAAGTCCCAAAGTCCTAATGAAACCCTTCTGGAGTACTAGAGTCCAATAAATAAACAGTCTATTTGCCCTCAGTAGGATCTTCAGCACCAGCTCTGGCCCCTTTAAATTCAGCCCATTGTGCGGGCTCCCAAATAAGCCCTGTCTCCTCTTTGGGGCTTGCACTACTTTACCTGTGTCTGGTATGGGAATCCGGGCCCACCCACTACTCTGGGTTCCAGCCCAAGGACCCTGTACGCAGCAGCCACGTACTACTGATTTCAATCCTTTGCTGCTATTTTCCTGGGCCCCTTTTATCTCCAGTCCTATCTCATGGCCAGTGTGCTCTCTGCAATCCCAGCTAAGTAAGTTCAGCCATAAAGTCTGTCTGATTGTTAGGCTCCTTTGCCCGGAGAGCAGCCCCCTTCTTCACTCCTCCGTTCCCAGCCAGGAACTGACCTGCTAAGACCAGGTAGCTCCTTCTATCTGGGCCAGCCAGGCTCAGATTGGCTGTTGCTCACCTCTCTAAGCCTTGGAGAACCAGGTTTCTGTGGTTTCCAAAGTGGCTGCTCTAGAGAGGCCTCTCTAGGCAGGCCTGGAGAATCCACCTTCGCTGCTGTTTCTACCACATTGCTGCTGCCTAGTGTGGGATGTAGTAGGACTGTGGGGCCTCCTGTAGGGAGCCGCAAAGGCCAGGTACACCCCACCACTGGGAGGCAGCGGGAAAATGTTCTGACGACTCCAGAGACTTTCATTGCCGTGGGTTAGCTACACAGGCAGTGCGGATACAGCTGGCTCTTTACTGTGGCATGTACCCATGCGCTGCACGCTGACACTAGTAGAGTGGAGTGCAGTGCAGTGCAGACAGGCCTTTAGACTTGATGTCTGGGTTGCAGCCCCACCCTGTTTCCCAAACTTGTTAACCCAGCAGGCCCAATCGAGTTTGCCACCTGTAAAACTTTTCCTCCAGGAGCCTGTGACAGCTGCTGATTAAAGTGACTCAAAAACAGCTTCTTCACAATAAAGCATTATTTAGTCACCCAAAGATACAGAGCAAATGGTAAAAGTGACAGTCTACATGCATATTTCCCCATACCTATATCTTAATCTTTCTTTGCCAGCTTTTGTAAGCTCTCCTCTGCCCAGTTAACCCCATCTCTGTCTGGGAGAGGCACAAACTGCCTTCTACAGCATGCTCTTTATGACTGTCTCCCCTATTGAGTCTCCCTGTCAGCATGCCGACCACCCGTCTTCTCCCACCTCTCCCTTTTAGGTCAGCATGTTTAAAGTTAGCTTCTCCTTTGGCGCCTAGGTGCAGGCCTGGGAAAAGTACACCTTGCCAGACTAGCTGGAGCCAGGCAGCTGTTCCCCAATCAATAGCTTCCCTGTTGTTTCCCCACTGACCCTTGATATTCTTTATCATAGCACCTTATTTTAGCCATTGTTTCATTTCCTGTTGGTTTCCTTCTTACGGCCTCCTTTGATTTAACTCCACATATTTAGGCAGGATAATATCACACAGGTAAACTGAGGTGCATATATTTTGTTTTAAAAATGCACATAATTCTTTCATTCTCCACAGACTATAATAAAATATGCCCTGATTCAGAAAAGCGCTTATGCACATGCTTAAGTCTGATTGACTGTAATGAAACGTGAGCATCTTCTTAAGGTTAAGCTTACATACTGTCCTGAAAAAAAAGAGATCCTTTCCTGAATTTGGTCTTACTTTGTTTTGAGGCATTGGAAGGGAAGGTGAAGCAATAGGATTAAGGTTCCCAACTTCTAAAGTTTAAGATCCTGATCCTGTGATTCTGCTGGTTTTAAAATCAGCTTGGGGGTGTAGTGAACTGCATGACTGGGGCCTAAATTATAAAGTAATTGCTTACCAAACTCATTTCATAAATTGTCTTAGTGTTAAGAGCACCAAAACCGCTTTGGAGACCATTAAGTAGTGTTTGGGGAGGAGCGGGGGAGGTTGTTGGTATTTTTTTAAATTATACTAAATTGTTAGACTGTAAATCACCTTTGGCTAAAAATAGAATCACTCCTGAGCTTTGATCTTATTTGAGGACTTTTTGCCCACAGCACCTTTTTATGGCAGTTTTAAGCCAACACAAATATCTATTTCTAATGGAAATATTAATACAGCATTAATTACAATACCACTAAATGTATAGGTTTCAGAGTAGCAGCCGTGTTAGTCTGTATCCGCAAAAAGAACAGGAGTACTTGTGGCACCTTAGAGACTAACAAATGTATACTTTCAACTTCAAGTAAAACATCACCACTGTAATTTGTGTCATTTGTAAAAGTGCCTGCTTATTTGAATGCTAAAAGAATAGAGAAGCGATCATACTTCGGAGTAATACATACACTTTTCGTATATACATATATTTGAGAGCCAAAGACTTGAAGGGTCTGCAAGGGTGAAGGCTCTGATTCTGAAATCAGATCTGCACCAGTGGGCCTTTGCAGAGGTAGTTTACTGAAGTGGGCTTTGTAGTCTGAAAGGTGCACTCATTGGGATCCCTTTGCAGGATTTGGGCCTACATTCAGCGCTGCTGCGGGTTAGCTTCATTGTCTTAATTGGAGGGGCACCGCTTACATCAAGGCTAAACTTGGACCTAAGTATGGTTCTGCTGATGTCTATACTGGTTCTAATGAGGTCTGTGTTTTAAAGAGGATAATGATTCTCACTGAAGATGACTATGCAAAGCTTTGTAGTGAATTGCAAGATATGGATCTTACTTATAGGAGTTGTAGACTGATTTCAAAGCAAGGCTGACAAAGGAAATACAAAAAAAATCTCTTTTTGGCAGCAAGGGGACACTTACTACTGAAGATTTGGGTTTTTTCTAACACATTTTGTAGAGAAAATGGAAGGACTCCTGCCAGGAGACAGGCTTGAGACTGACTTGTTCCCTTGAGTTTGCATTTCTGTTTCCTGGTAGAAATTGAGCGACAATCCTGATCTGACGAAAAATGAACTGAGCAGAGTCTTTGACAGCTTTGCCATTTTGGGTTTTTGATGCAATCTCTCCTGCTCTCATTCAGTCTCCCCCATTTCATGGTGAATCTTGACACTAGCACAGCAGGATCCTGATTGCTTGGGGACCTTGAATTATAGCTGTTGTTGTTCTTGTTTGTTGTTCATTTCTGTTACCACAGAGCCTGGGAGCCCCTAGTCATGAACCAGGAACCCACCGTGCAAGACAGTGTACAAAATCAGAACAAAAAGATGGTCCCTGCCTGAAAAAGCATGGAATCTAAATATGGGACAAGACAGCGGATGGATACGGACTTACAGGGTGCACAAGGAAACAATGAGACTATGTTGGTCAGCATGATGGGCGGTGGTCACAACACACCCGCATCCTAACTGTTACGTTTTTTGTAGGCATCATGGTAAAGGAGAATTTCAAGGAGGGGTTTGAAGAAGGATAATGCATTAGTTATTCAGGTGTTTACTGAGAGCTCCTCCCAAGCATGTGGGGCAGCATGGAAGAAAACATGAAGTTGCTTGTTTGAAAATTTAACAAGTGGGCTGTGGAGGCTGGCATCATGTGTTGATCAGAGGTGGAAGTCAGCATCTCAATAGCTAATAAGAGATGATAAATAGGGTGGGAATAAGCTGTGAAGGGCCTGCAAGTGAAGACAAGTGGCTTATGACAGATGTTTTAGAGAAAGGAGAACCAGCAGAGGGATGCAAAGAAAGCTGCTTCACGGTTAAGCTATAGGCTAAGAAAATGATCTTTGCAGCAGTATTACGAATGGGTATGAATGAGGCAAGATTACATTTGCCAATGCCAGAGAAAATGATATTGCAGTAATCGAGATGTGAGATGCTGAGAACCTGGAGGAGAGTGCTAGCTGTGTGGATGGATCAGAAAGAATGTATCTTAGAGAGGCAGACAGAATTAACAAGACATAGACATGGCCTGAGTTTGAGGATCTAGAGATCGGTCTGAGTCAAAGAAGATGCTCAGTTATGGACCTGAGTGACTGACAGGATGGTGGTGTTGTCCACAATGATCGAGAAAGGAGGTAGCATGGAGGGCTGAAGTGGACAGGAAGAGATTAGGAGCTCTGTTTTTGCCCATTGAGCTTGAACTGATGATTAGACAGCCACAAGTTGATGTCAGAGAGAGAGAGGCTGAGATTTTAGTTAGGACAGAAGGAGACAGGTCTGGAGTAAAGAGGTAAAAGGACAGAGTCCTTTGGATCCCCAACAGAAAGTTGGAAAAGGGATAAGAAGGATTCTCTGAAGGACATGCTGGAATGATTAAAGAAGTAAGAGGTGAATCCAGAGAAGTCAGAAAAACGGAAGCCAATGGAGGACAAGATTTCAAAAAGAAGAGTATGATCAACTGTTGCAAAGGCAGCTGACAGGTTGAGGATGAGGATGGAGTACTGGCTCTGAGCTTAGACTAGGAAGAAGTCAGTGGTGACTGGTGAGAGTAGTTTCAGTGGAAAGGAAGAGTTGGAAGTCAGGTTAGAGGCTGGCTAGGATGGAATTCAAGGAGAGGAACTCCAGACAGAGACTGCAAACAGCAAGTTTAAAAGGGCTTAGAAATTAAAGGGAAAAGGGACATGGGGTGGTAGTTGGAGAGGCAAGTGGGTCAAGAGTAGGTTTGTTGTTTGTTTTTTTTAATGGGAGAGACTAAGACAATTTTTAAGATGAGAGAGACTTGTATGTGAGGGGAAGGAGCCAGGGGAGAATGAGTGGTGAAGGAGAAGAATAAGGAATAGGATGAGAGTGGGTGCAAAGGAGATCAGGAAATTGGATGGGATCACTGGGGCAAGTGGAGCGGTCAGAAAAGGATGGCAGGTGAGAACTTCCGCATCTGCTCCATGGAAAAAGAGCAATTTGTAGTGGGGAGGTGGGGGGGAAACGAAGGCAAGGTGTGTTGAGAGAAAGTCATATTGTATTTGTCAGTTTTCTCTTGGAAGAAATTGGTAAGACCCTGTGCAGAGAGAAAAGTGGAGACGCATGAGAGCTGGTTTGAGGACCCAGTCAAAGGTGGCAATAAGGTGGTTGGGATTGTGACTATCGGATTCAATTAAGCAGCTAGGAATATGGTAGATCAGAAAGGTGAGAACAAATTCATAGCAGAGGAAGTCAGCCTGGATGTAGCATTTCCACCAGAGATGCCCTGCAGCACAAGAGCTGAAGCGTAGGAAGCAGATGTTGGGGGCAAGCCAGGGCTATGGATTGGTAGGGCAAAGCTTGTGATGGGAAAGAAAAACAAAAGAGTCAAAGATGGAGTGAAGAATTTAGAGCATCAACAATCATATCAATGGAAGAAAGGGAAAGAGAGGGCAGGCGAGAGAGAACTGAGAACAGATGAGAAGTCATCAATGCTGATGAATTGGAAGTCACAGAATGGTCAAGTGACAGTGTTGGGGGAGGGAAGGGGTACTGATGGGTGATGCTGAAAGAGATTAGGTGATGGCTGGAGAGGGGGAAAGAGCAGAGAGAGAGCAGTGCATGGTGAAGACCAAGTTCAGTGAATGCCCTTTTGGTGAGTGGCAACAGACAGTGTTGAACAGGGGCTGCAGATCAAATGAAGAAGTGGGGGCAAAGAAACATGCAGCCAAGGGGTCGCATGGGTCATCTGCATGAAACTTCGAGTCACCAGGGATGAGTATAGAATCCTAGTATCAGGGGGTAGCCGTGTTAGTCTGAATCTGTAAAAAGCAACAGAGTCCTGTGGCACCTTAAAGACTAACCGATGTATTGGAGCACAAACTTTCGTGGGCGAATACCCACTTGGTCAGATGCATGTGGAACTTATGCTCCAATACATCTGTTAGTCTTTAAGGTGCAACAGGACTCTTTGTTGCTTTTTATAGAATCATAGAAGATTAGGGTTGGAAGAGACCTCAGGAGGTCATCTAGTCCAATCCCCTGCTCAAAACAGGACCAACCGCAACTAAATCATCCCAGCCAGGGCCTTGTCAAGCCAGGCCTTAAAAACCTCCAAAGAAGAAGATTCCACCACCTCCATAGGTAACCCATTCCAGTGCTTCACCACCCTCCTAGTGAAATAGTTTTTCCTAATATCCAACCTAGATCTCCCCCACTGCTACTTGAGACAATTGCTCCTTGTTCTGTCATCTGCCACCACTGAGAGCAGCCATTTCATCCTCTTTGGAGCCCCCCTTTAGGTAGTTGATGGTCACTATCAAATCCCCCCTCGCTCTTTTATCTTCTGCAGACTAAATAAGACCAGTTCCCTGAGCCTCTTCTCATAAGTCATGTGCCCTACCCCCCTAATCATTTTTGTTGTCCTCCACTGGACTCTCTCCAGTTTGTTCACATCCTTTCTGTAATGGGGACCCAAAACTGGATGCAATACTCCAGATGTGGCCTCACCAGTGCCAAATATAGGGGAATAATCACTTCCCTCTATCTGCTGGCAATGCTCATACTAATGCAGCCCAATATGCTGTTAGCCTTCTTGGTAACAAGGGCACTGCTGACTCATATCCAGCTTCTTATCCGCTGTAATCCCCAGGTCCTTTTCTGCAGAACTGCTGCTTAGCCAGTCGGTCCCCAGCCTGTAGCGGTGCATGGGATTCTTCCTTCCTAAGTTGTCCTTGTTGAACCTCATCAGATTTCTTTTGGCCCAGTCCTCCAGTTTGTTAGGGTCACTCTGGACCCTATCTCTTCCCTCCAGCATATCTACCTCTACCCCTAGCTTAGTGTCATCTGCAAACTTGCTGAGGGTGCAATCCATCCCATCATCCAGATCATTAACGGAGATGTTGAAGAAAAGAAGACTGAGTGGTGGAAGACAGAGAAAGCCAAGAGTCATAGAGAGGAAGGCTGATGGGGAGGAGTTGGTGGGCAGTAGGTGACAGCAACATTGAGAGAAGAGGAGAGTTGGATGCAGTGCTGGTCAAAAGAGGGAAAAGGGTGGGACAGGGGAGGAGGGAGAGGTGGGAAGCAGCAGGAGAGGCAGAGGAGAAGTCCAACACCCCCAACCTGGGCTGATTCAGGGTGGGGAGTGGGAGAAGAAGAGGCCTCTATAAGATGAAGGACTCCAGGTCTCTGTGCGAGCCAGGAGCTGGAGGGAGCAAGATATGAAGAGGTTGGAGAAATGGAGTGGGTGTTCCAGAGAAAGGCAGAGGAGAAGGAGGAGGATGGGGGTGAGGTTACAAATGGGGACACGAGAAGGGCGGCAGTAGTGGCAGAGATGAGCGTAGGCGGTGAAGAGGGAGGGCCAGGGCTGGGGCAAATGTCACCAGAGGTAAGGAAGAGAAGGCAGAGGAGAGTGTGGATGTGGGATCTGGATTTGTGCTTAGGAAGAGCGGGGAGATTGAGATGAAGAGGAGCATGTAGAGGGGGAGAGTAACAAGGATGTGGAAATGGAGCCATTGAGGGGAAGGAAGGGGGAGAAGGAGATGGATGGATGATATGCACCAGGGGTATGATGAGAGACATGGGTGAGCAGCAGATGGACAATGATTTACAAAGAGGAAAAAAAGGAGAGTTTGAAAAATGCTGTGCGGGTACTTGGGGTGGGGGGCTTGGGACAGAATTGGTTCCCTGGTGCTGATACTAGACAGCCTGAGTGCTTTTCCCAGGGACAGGAAGGAGACAACCAAGTTGCACTGCTGCAAGGATCTGGGTGAGAGGGGCGGGTCACTGAAACAGAGGTGGCTCCGTAGTGGTTGTAGCCATAGGGCAGGGGAGGGGCCTCATGGAAGGGGTGGAGTGGGGGCAGGGCCAGGGGTGGGAGACGAGCACCCACGGGAAAGAGGGGAAGTCGGCACCTCTGCTTGTAGCAGGACCCTCTGGAGGTCTGGTGAAAAAAGTAACTATTAAAATGATGCTCTGGAGAACTACAGCTTTCAGCAAAGACAAATACCAAAAATTGTACTCTTTGCACATTTTTCTGCAAAGAGTACAATTAATTCAGCATGCTATTTGGAAAATGAGCAGTTTCCTTTGTGTTTCCAGCATTGTAACGATTAATAAAGTTGTTAATTGTTTATCCAGTGCCAAAACGAGCATGGCAATTTACAAATAGAGTAAAACAGGGTCCCTTGTCCCAGAGACCTTTAAGATCTAACACTGGCTGCATGTAGCTCTTTGCAAGATCAGGGGCTAAATTTAGGCATGAGGACCAACATTTTCTAGACTGCTAAGTCTATATTTATGGCCTAAATGTGGGATTTTCAAAAGTGACTTAGAAGCCCAAGTCCTGCCTCTGAAAATTTTGACCACTATAGAGAGAGCAAACAAGATATGGGAGGACTTAGGGAAAAGAAAGACATTGGTAATGTAAATGAGATTGTTTGCTTGGGTTTATGCATGCATCTTGATGGCACTATTTTTTTTTAAAGTAAATTTTATGTGCAGCTTAGAAGTTGACAGTTTTAATTATAGTTTCTTATTCCATAGTCTATAGCTACCTGACAGTTTTCTTTTTTGATGAAAGGTGGAATAAAATGCAGCTTGATCTTCAATAGTATATTAGCTTTGCAACAGTGACAGATCTTTATTATTTAAGCACTGGCAGTCTACTCAAAAGCTGTATAAGATAGAGGTACCACATGGTCCCTGCACTAAGAGAGCTAACCATTCCAAGGCTCTAACCCTGCATACATTTACACACACGAGTAACTTTACATGTGTGATTAGTCGCAGTGACTTCAGTCATAACGTCTATAACCGTTCCCCCAAAAAACTTATACTCATGTGTAAAGTTACTCATATGCACAAGTATTTGAAGGATGGAGGTCTGAAAGACAAAGATTAGACTAAATCTCCCCGGTAGCCCAATGATTGAGTATAGTTAGTATACTGATTATTTTTATTTTATAAATTGTGTTGGAAATAGATTTATATTGACATTGAATAATGTTTGTAGTTAAGAACTAGGTTTCTTTGCTAGTAAACTAAAGTGACATGACTAATTAGAAAAATCATAAGAAGCAGATATGTGCAATTTTATGATATGTTTAATACAGTATATGCAATGTAAGTTAATATAATAGCTGTTTGCTGCTTTGGCATTCATATGCTAGCTGTAAATTCATCTTAAATAATTGACACTGGTTGTGCTGGAGTTAAAGCAAAGCTAAAGTTCTTACATACCTTGTGAGCATTACATAAGGTATGTAGGAACAATATCCAAGTGATACTGCATTGCAAAACCATAATATATCGCATCACCATTTGTAGAGTGAAGTAAGCATTGTTCCTGTAGCAATGACATTAGTATGTTGTTTTGCTGAAGACCATTACTCATCCTCTCTCCTTTTGACTCGCTACCTTTCATATTTTTTATAGATTTATTCTTACGCATGTACCTGAACATAATTGTGTGTTTCCTAGTAGACAAAGAAGCACTCTTTGCTTTGTAGGGTAAATGTGGCTCTCTGAAAGTTGCATTCACTAACTTCCTTGAAGTGCCATCAAATAATAAAGCATTTGTTTGGGGGTGAGAGATGAAGGGAATATTTCAGTTCCCTATGTTAGTTTATTTTGTTTGTTGGCGGTACTTATCCAAAGCTGATAATGGGAAATGCTCGCTTCTTTACATTGGGACTGCAACGTAGCTCCCTCCTGATTCTGCCATGCTGCCAATTGCTCTTATGGCATATTTCCTTGTGGTTGGATTGATGGCGTATGTGTTCTTTCCCAAGACTACGCTCCATAATTCAGTAATCGGGCTGCTTTAAGAGCAGTCTCTTCTGGGTCCTTTCCAAGACACTGATGTTTGTAAACTTTGTGATATCGTCTCTATTTAGCAGTTTTGTTTTTATAAAAAATAAACACATTGTCATTTTCACTCACCTTTATGGCATAACATGAATAAAATAATCAACAGTCATCACATATTGTACAGAAACTGATTTCATGATTGGGAATGGTAAATGTATATAAGTAAACAGGACCAGCTCCAGGCATCAGCATTCCAAGCAGGTGCTTGGGGCAGCAATCTGCAAGGGGCGGCAGTCTGTGTTTTTTTGCCCCCAAGCAGCGCACGGAATTGCCGCCGCGGACAGCTGGGGCAGTCCGTGTGCCGTTAGGGTGGCACGTGCGTTTCTGTGGCGGCGGCAATTCGGTGGCAGCTTCTATGTTGAGCTGTCCGCGGCGGCGCAGCTTCTGTCTTCTGGCTGAAGACAGAAGCTGCTGTTGAATTGCCGCCGCTGCAGAAACACACGTGCCGCCCTAAGGGCACACATACTGTCCCCGCCGTCTGTGACGGCAATTTGGCGCGCTGCTTGGGGCGGCAAAAACAGTAGAGCCAGCCCTATATATGTAAATGATATAAAATAAAATCATTAGTTTCTTCTGAACTGATTCAGAAGCACACTAAAAGAGAATAAGAATTCAAAATGATCATGTAATTAATTTTTACTATGTCATGCAATTCATAAACATAAACCATTCTTTTTATTTATAAACAGCTGTATTGCCAATCCCAAGTATTCCAAAATCATGAGTCAGGATTCCAAAATCATGAAATTGGTTTGAAAACCATGAGATTGTTTTAAAATACTACATTTTGCGTTCTTTTCATTTGACTTCTGGTTTCTGAGCCATTCAGCTACTCTTGCTTCATGTGTTCTTGCTTTTCTCTGCAACCATAAAGTCTGGAAAATTACTTCTTTTAGGAAATGAAAGGTCAGATTCTCAAATGATCTCATGATTTAAGCAGCTGGGGCTTTCAGAAAAGCACTAAATAATCAGAGTAAGCAACACTGAAACAGTCTCTCTAAATTAAGCAGTGATTTAAAATTACACTGAGCAGAAGGTTTTGAACAGTGCCAAAACAACACTATTGCTCAAGCTTGATATCTCTTGACCACTTCCAGGTAGCAAATAAATGCTTATAACCACTGAGTGTTCTGGGTTGACTGAGATCATATCTGAAAGGGACGCTGCTAAGATAGGTCGCAGAGTTAGCTTTTATAAAAATAACATAAATAACAATGTTTTCAATAAATTAATGCTTTAGAATTTCTGTGAGGAAAAAGCCCATTAAAAGAAATATTTCCCAGCAGTGTTTGCAGCCTGAACACCACGGCATACTGCTAACATTTGAGAACCAGAAAGTGAAACTAAAAATATGCAGTAACAAAATTGAATAGTTTATTTTTATTGTCCAAGGTGAATTAAATGTGAAGAGTGAAGAGCATAAATAGTGGAAAGGAAACTAGATTTCACAAATTTCAGTTTTAATATCCAGCATGGATGATGGGGCTGGTGAGACAAGTGAGAAAAACACTTCAAAAATATAATATAAAGGTCATCACTTGGTGCAGACCACTGGTTGTAAAGGAGCTGTGACAATTTAAACTAGCTGAGTATCATGGGCATTCATTTTATACGCACAGTTTCGCTTTAAAAGTCACAAAACTCCGGTTGCTACTTGCTTTTTCTCCCTCATTCTGTTCCAATCTGGTCTAAGCACCTGCTGTTTTAAGAACTGCTGAGGCTAAAAAGCAATGCTTTATACCATCTGAAAGCTCTGGCTCATTCAAATGGTAAAAGCAATCCATCTCTAAGTTGAGCGTTTATCAAGCTACTAAATCCCACAGTTGAACTGAAGTGAGGGAGAAGATGTTTGTCAGAATGATGGGTCTTCCTAAGTCCTTCTCCAGAGCGCCCAGGTTCTGCAAGGCTTTCATGTGCCAGTGAAAGTATGAGTGGAGGTTTATGCATTGGCACAAATAAGGTTAGCTACTTGCTGGGCAGTGGTCTGCAGTAGACGGTACTAAGTGTTAAGCCACCTGTGTATCCATTTCCTTCCTCACAAATGTGCCAAGTTTAAAAGATCTAGAATGTAAGTGAAGAATAGGTATTCCTGAGGAGACATGGGGTGAAATATTGGCCCCACTGAAATCAATATATTTCATTAATTGACTTCAGTGGGGTCAGGATTTCACTCTAGGATTTAGGTCTAGTCCTCATCATGCTAATGAGGCATGTGGCTACATATTTCTCTTACAACTTACTCCTATCCACATCGTCCCCTTTTCCAGTCATGAAAAACATAGCCACTAAAATCACCTTCCTTGCCTGCTCAAGCAACACATCAGATTGTCTCCTTATCACCATCATGCCTTACATAAATCTGCCTCCTCCCTACTTGTCAGGCCAACTCTCTTATCATATCACTCTGCCTGCCCCTCCTCACTGGAGATGCCAGCCTTTTCCTGCACCTGCCTGTGCTTGCTTCCCTTTACTCATGGAGTCTCTTTTCTGGAGTGATCTACAGAGCCACTACCCTCTCCAACTTTAAATCCCTCTTTAAGATCCAGTTTTGTGATACTTACAAACTATCTGACTAAATAATCGCTTATCTGTTTCATTCATCTCATGATTGACTCACTTCTTCACTGATCCCTACAAAAAACTTGTTGATTAAGTCTACTTCCTCTTTCAGTGTAACTATAATTATAAACAAATTCATTGCTCCATCCTGCTTTGCATTGGCCTTTGCTGCGTTTCTATGTAATCTAGGATAACTAGTTGTATAATCTTACTGATGTTGCCCGGGTTCTTTGTCCTCTACTTTTCCCCATTGTCTTGTTTGCCCCTTTTTTGCATCTAGTCAGAAAAGAGGTCCTGATCCTGCAACGGGCTTCAGATGAGTAGACCTCTGCCCCACATGGAGCTCCATTCAGTTCAGTGAGGTGCCATGCAAATGTGGAGCTCCATCCACATAGAGTAGAGGAACTGGGCATTAGTTTGTGAACTACTTATGGCAAAACTTATGTCTTTATGCAGGAGCTCTTAGCACAATTTTGGGAGCCAGTAAAATATATAGTATGACTACTAACCATTGCCATCTCACTCTTACACATGCTATTGTTGAATTTTCAGCTAGATTGTTACTCAGTAAAAGGCTTCCTATAAGATAATGTGTTAAAGATTATCTCTTTATGATCATGCTGTCTCCAGCAACTGCAGAGTGTGTTATCAACACTTTCAGTAGGCAGCTTCACAGTTTTCTTAGCTGAACTGAATTTATTTTACTGGGAAAGTAAAAATGCAGGGATGGTATTAAACAGGGGAGGTAGAGTTTGATTATTGATTAGCTGAACAAATAGTTTTCAGATGTCCTATGCATTGTCAGGAGATAACGTGTAAACAAACCAATTTCCCCCTCATTCGCAACATAATGCGCAGTATTTGTTTGGGGCTTGCCATATGTTATATAGACTTGCTACTGTATTGAAAATTAAGTCCCTATTCCTTCAAATGGTTACATACATGCTTAACTCTATGTATCTGAGTACTCCCACTGAAGACTGTGGGTTGCTCAAATGTGTAATATTGAGTGCACGCTTAAATGTTTGTGGGATTGGAGCCTTAATTGCATATATGTTCATTTATACTGGTGATTTGTTTGTTAGTAATGGTTCCTGAGGCAACTTTTATAGTCTGACAGTGGCTATTTAGAAATTTTAATCTGGTGTCAGTAGATTTATGAAGACGTCATATTCTATGCAAATGCTCGCTAGGCATAATTAATATTTGCTAGACAGTGTGGCAGCATCCTATAATTACTAAAGGCTCCAGTTTGTTCTCTAAGGGCTAGACTTCAAATCCTTATATTCCCTAAGAGCGCCTTGAGTTTGGGCAGGAGTTGGAAAGCAAAATTAACGAAGCTAATTCTCTGGTTATTTTCCATGCCAGATGGGGACAGAGTAATACCTAGGGATGAACAATATCATTAGGAGTTGGTAATTTGTTAGGAGGATTGCAAGAGAGCTATCTTTGAATATTGGAGTTTGTCTCCAAATAGCTCTCCCAGAGATCACTTTCAGGTGATAAAGCAGGAGGAAATAGAATCATAAACTCAAACTTTCTCATGTTGACTTTGGACTGTTACATCACAAGGCCTTGCCTAGCAATGCCAGGGTAGATCATGTTTTTTAATTTTTTTTTAATTTTCTCTTAGTTCAACGTATGATACCAAAACAAGACAGAAGGTGGCAGTAAAAAAGCTTTCAAGACCTTTTCAGTCACTTATTCATGCAAGAAGGACCTATCGAGAGCTTAGGTTGCTTAAGCACATGAAACATGAAAATGTAAGTCAAGAGTTTGTACTTTGCATTCTGTTTCTATAAAAGAAAGTTTATAAACCGAAGTTTAATTTACTTTACCTACACTTATATTGGTAAAGTATATGTGATCCCTGTCTTGCCAAGAAACGGTTGCTGGTCCAGGGATTGATCCTAAATCCATTGAAGCCAATGGGAAGAATTCCATTGACATGAATGGGTATTAATAGACACTAACAAGGTGTCTTTTGTTGAAAATGTGTTGTTACACTAGTAGAGAAGGGCAGAGTAAAGCATCAAACCCAAATAAAACTCAAATCTGCATTTGTCAGTTTGGGATTCTACTGAGAAATTAAGGCCAGATTCTGTTCTCATATTCACTCATAGAGCTCTCACTGAAGTTAATGGGAATATAACGTACTTATCTAAAGACTGAGTTTGGTCTTTGACCTGGGTGCAAGCTGCTAGGATTTATGGCCCCGATTCAGCAAGGTACTTAGCATGTGCCTAACTTTAAACCCAGTCACATCAATTTCAATGGGATTACCAATTTACTTAAAGTTAGGCAGATGCTTAAGTACCTTGCTGAATTGGGGAATTCCTGTTAATTTCCCAGACTTAAACTAAAATGAAAATGAATCCAGTATCTGACAGGAAATTACTCAATACTCATAGTTGAGAAGTGGTGTTACAGTAGATTGAAAAGTATGCTGGAGGGAGGTTACAATTATTTCAGTAAATATGTTACAAGAAAACATGTAAAGCATTACTTAGCTTTAAGTACAACAGAAGCAAATCGAAATCATACAGTACTTGTTCTGTAATGGGAGATTAGGTCTCCTCCTTCTTGACTTTAGATTGTCAGAAGTCTTGTTCCATTTTTTCATAAAGTAATGTAATTTTGGTTTGCCCTGAGAGATAATTTTTCTTCTAGTGGCAGAAACAAAACAACAAAAACCAGTCCTCTCCATTCAGGTTCATCCAGTACTATGCTGGTTTTGTTAAATATTCAGGGTGAAATCATGTTGTTCATATACATAGTTCCAGGGATTCTAAGGACAGCTAGCATAAATGATGTGTTATCTCATGAATTTCTGAAATAAAAAGGAGATCACCTTTTCTGTTTCAGGTTATAGGATTACTAGATGTTTTTACACCAGCAACTTCAATAGAAAATTTTAATGAAGTGTAAGTAAAATTTAACATCAGTGTGACTAATTGGTAAGCTATGAAGATAGATGCTTCAGTGTTGCTGGAAAACAGATACACAGTTTTCTAGTCTAGCTACAGCCAAAATGAGCTTTGAGAGACTAATGTGCCTTTGGTCCCCTTTTCAAAAAAAGGGGAAGGGAATTCTGCCCGAAGGCCTTAGGGCATGGTACTTAATAGATTGCAGGGACTCTATTACTGTACCTGGCATGTGATTTGATCTTCTGTATGTCTCACTAAATTTGTGGTCTGATCACCTTAACCTTGTTTTGAAAGTGGAGTGTTTATTCTAGCCAGCATGTGTGACGTCAGCCGTGTAAGGAATGCAGAAAAATATTCTGCAGTGGGTGATGACATCTCTGGGCCTGATTCTCCTCTCAACTAATATTAATTTTTCACTGGTGTAGCTTCATTAATTTTAGTGGAGTTACAACTCCAGTGTAAGTCAGGAGCAAGTGAGAGAACAATTAGGCCCTCAGTCTTTTAGGAGAAACACACTGAGTGAAATTCTGACTTTATTGAAGTCAATGGCAAAACTCTCATTAATGTCAACAGGGCCAGGATTACGCTCTCAGAATCGTGCATCTGATGAAGTGGGTATTCACCCACAAAAGCTTATGCTCCAATACTTCTGTTAGTCTATAAGGTGTCACAGGACTCTGTCATTTTTTACAGATCCAGACTAATATGGCTACCCCTCTGATACTTGACCCTCAGAATCTAGAATCTAAGGCATAGCCAGTAAATTAATTGCTTAAAGTTGATAGAATGCTTTGAACACTTGAAGTGCCAATAAATAAAAAAAATAATTTTCAAATATTTGTTTTTAAAATGTAGTCAGTTATAGGTATTAGCCTGGATGTTTGGGGTCTGATCACATAACCCTTGCTTGCTCAATTCATTGGATTACTCATGTGAATAAGGACATGAGATACCTGAGCTATAGCTCCCATGAGGCACCATAGTTATTCAAGTGGACACATTTCAGTGTTGAACAGAGTCAAAACAAAACAATTTAATCTTGGTTGACAAACCAAATTAAATGTTTGATTTAAGAATGTCAAAATTGTTTTTGTTTCAGTCAAAAAAAAACTGAACCAAACATTCTGATATTTCCAAATGGAAATTTTTCAGAATTTTCTATTCTGTGAATTTTGACTTTTCATTCCAATTTAAGATGAAAACTAATTGCAAAATACCAGAATGTCCCAAGGGCCTCAAATTTTGTCCATCTCTACTCATTGAAGGGAATCTGTGTTGAAGCAGGAGCCTTACAAGCAAAACCAGGCCTGACTTTTTTATGGGACATTTGCCTTTGACTTCACTGGGAACAGATGGGAACCCAGATAGATTCAGTGTGGTCTTTCCTGGCCAACAGTTCTCTTGTTCTGTGATCATTGTTTGGCTTGCTACAGTTGCAGTGAGAATACACTGACCACATACCTATGGCTATGAACTGCCATTGTTATATATTTTTTTCTTAAATTGCCCAACTTACTGAGTTTGTATAAACTTGTCTGGCAAAAAGACATTAAATGTCTTATGGACTGTAAGGATCTTTTCTTAGCTTGGCAAGTGATTAAACTCCTAATTTGGGGGAAGGAGGGGATTTTTATCTCACTATTGATGGATGGAGAAGGAATATACATGGGAGTGAGTAATTTAGTATTAAATTAAACAAATTAGATTTACCTGCTGCTTGTCAGAAATAAGTTATTTTATTTTTACAGGTATCTTGTGACAAATTTAATGGGTGCTGACTTGAATAACATTGTAAAGTGCCAGAAGCTAACAGATGACCATATACAATTTCTCATCTACCAGTTACTTAGAGGTCTTAAGGTACACGCTGCATGATGGCATTTATTTTATACTGAGCAACCAAAATGTTGTTATAATGAATAATTCATTGGAAGGGCAATATTTAAATTCATTTTCAGAGCTGAATAGACTTACAAATACTCATGACATCTCTGGTGATTTATTTTTATAAACCGTAGTAAATTTACAACTCCCGAGATTCCTTTCAGAACTAAAGACAAGACCCCAGTCCTTCAAATACTTACACACAAGTTTGACTTCACACACGTGAGTAGCCCCATTCATTTCAGTGGGACTACTTGTGTGTAAAGTTAAGCACCTCTGTAAGCATTTGCAGGATTGGGGCCTATGACTTGTAAAATGGTATAGTGGGATTACAATATTATCGACTCGCAGTAATTTCATATCTAATCAGCTCAATTTGTACATAAAATATATCTATTTTTCTAATTGTCAGTGCTGTAAACTCCCCCTTGGATAAGAAAGGCACATCAGGTTATTTCTTTCTTGGATATTGGCTCAGTAATAAAGATCCTGCAGGCCTAATTATGCCCTCTTTACTGTTGTTGATGTGCCAAGAAGGAAAAAACCCATCTTGACTTTCACATCCCAAGGCAAATTCACAGGGCTGAAAATTATAAGAAACAAATGCATCTTTTTACTTGTAAACTGATCAAAGTTTGATAAGGAGACACTGAGAGACAATAAACATGAAACCTCAAGGTGCTATTTATACAGTCATTTTTCAAAGTTGCTCTTCAAACTTTAGGTAAATTGTACCTGAAATAGGGAACTGTTCTTTTTTTAAAAGTCCTTGCTCAGATTTCATCTTATCTTATCAGCTTCCTAAGAGTGTTTTCTTCTTGTTTGTTGTGAAAAGCAAGGACTCCTTTAAAATGAGCACATGAATATCTGCTTGTAGCGAACCCACCATCCCTCTTCAATATAAATGCAGTTACACAGCCGTGTATTTTGTGTGTGAAGAGTCTAGCTTGTAGCTAGGGTATGGATCCATTGACTTGCATAGGAAGGCGGCGTGTGGATGCAGATGATCAAAATGGAGGTCCAAACTGAAATGAAATGAATGTCTTTTTATCAAATATTATATAGTCAATCAACTTTTGATAGATGGGTGTGTATTACAGCTCTAAGGTTATCAGTGTAGTTTTCCTGAAGTGTTCATATTTGAAAGAGAGAGAGAACACTTATATCTAGGAGCAAGTCAGTGACACTTGTGCTACCTGCCTGTTAGTATTTGTGATTGCTGCTCAGATAAGATTTAGATCAGGAAACATTCCTAACTCTTTATAAAACCACCAAACATAGTGGACAAAAAATATATGAATAGAACAAGTGACTGTTACCGTTTTTCCACTTTTTTTTTAATCCTGCTTTCTTATCTTGTCTTTTTTTTTTTTTTTCTTCCACAGTATATTCACTCAGCTGGAATCATCCACCGGGTGAGTTCAGTTAGCTAGAGAATATGAATCAATGCAGTGCGCACTGCCCAATGTCAGGCTTGATATTGTTACAATACTAATTTAACCTTATTAGGTGTGCATGACTAACGCTGTGTTTGTTCTGATACAGGACTTGAAACCCAGTAACCTAGCTGTAAATGAAGACTGTGAATTAAGGGTAGGATTCATGCTATTGTGATGAAGGTTCTTGTAATATCTCTGGAACTAGAATTTTTCTGAACCAACATTAACTGCCATTTTGATGTTAGTACACATCCATGTATTTAGTTACTGTTGCCATACTGGCAGAGAAAAAATAAATTGTATTAACAATATTTGTGAGGATACAGATATCAACAGATATCAGGTACCATGTGCAAATTGTTTACTGTGAATAAAAATCCTCTTAACATTTAAAAACTGAGAATAGGAAGCACTTAGGTTAACAAATGGGCTTATGGGCCCTACATTTTAGCTGATACTTCACTTGACAAGACTCCAGGATCTGGCCCCAGATGTTGAGGTGAAGCACTACATGCAGCAACTACCCTACATGTACAGGTCCTACACTTATAGAAAGTTAACAACGATTAAACTGGCTGAAATATATAAAAGGGTACTTTGGTAAAGCAAACACCAGTATTACCAACCCCAGGTGTTCAAAAGTCATGAATCAGGCCCCAAAAATCATGATTTATTTTTTTTAAATAAATCATGGTTTGTTTTTTGTTGTGGTTTTTTGTTCGTTTTTTGGCCTTCTGGATTATCGTTGTTGTTGTTGGTTGTTTATAATTTGTATCATCGTAGCACCTAGAAGCCCTAATGGTGGAACAGGACCCCCTTGTGCTAAGTGTTATATAAACACAGGACAGGAAGACAGCCCCAACCCCCAAAAGCTTGAGTTTTCTCAGCCTTTAGGTTACACTCCCTTCCCATTTTCAAGCCTTTCTCCATAGTCATCAGAGTCAGAACACACTTCATTTTTTGTAAATGAAAGCAGAGATATGATGATGACGGCTTTACTCTGACATTTTAAAGAAAACACCAGATTCCATGAGACCTGCAACAAAATCACAGTAGTTGACAACACACCCAGTACAGTGCAGTTGACCTGAGGACTAAAGCCCCTACAGCTTCCGTTCACCTCAGTGGAAGTTGAGGAAGCTCAGCAAATATCATGACTGGCCTTTAATATTTTCATGCCTGTATGTGGAGTCTCATTTCTGAGGGATTATGGGAAGTCTTTGCCTGATCAGTCTCTTTATAAAAGTCTACTCTTTATACTCTAGGGTGTTACTCTTTATACTCTAGGGCAGAGGTCGGCAACCTGCGGCTCCCGGCTCGCGAGGGTAAGCACCCTGGCGGGCCGGCCCGGTTTGTTTATCCACCGCGTCAGCAACTTCGGCCGATCGCGGCTCCCACTGGCCGCGGTTCGCGGTCCCAGGCCAATGCGGGAGGCAGGAAGCCGCGGCCAGAACATCCCTCGGCTCGCGCCGCTTCCTGCCTCCCGCATTGGTCTGGGACCGCGAACTGCGGCCAGTGGGAGCCGCGATCGGCCGAAGTTGCCGACGCGGTGGATAAACAAACCGGGCCGGCCCGCCAGGGTGCTTACCCTGGCGAGCCGGGAGCCGCAGGCTGCCGACCCCTGCTCTAGGGTGATAAAGAAGATTTCAAATCTTCTTTTCTAGAATTTACACACCACCCAACCTCCTCTCTCTTCACCTGCTCTTTGGCTGGGTTACATTCCATTTTTCATTATTTTCATTACTTATTCACTTGTATGAGGCCAAACTATTATGGGAAAATCTAAATTGGTGATGCTTTAAGGAGTAGCCAAAAAGGAAATTAAAAGTGTATCAATATATTTGAGCAAGAAATGATCAATTATGAAAAATCTAAAAATACATTGTTGTGAAATGCCCTTTCCTTGTCCTAGGCAGATGAAATTTACTTTTTATTTATCAACATTAATGCACATTGGAAAGCATAATCCCAGCTATACATTTAAAATGATGGGGTCTAAAATAGCTGTTACCACTCAAGAAAGAGATCTTGGAGTCAATGTGGATAGTTCTCTGAAAACATCCACTCAATGTGCAGTGGCAGTCAAAAACACGAACAGAATGCTGGGAATAATTAAGAAAGGGATAGATAATAGGTTAGAAAATATCATATTGCCTCTGTATGAATCCATAGTATGCCCACATCTTGAATACTGTGTGCAGATGTGGTCGCCCCATCTCAAAAAAGATATATTGGAATTGGAAAAGGTTCAGAAAACGGCAACAAAAATGATTAGAGGTATGGAACAGCTTCCGTATGAGAAGAGATTAATAAGACTAGGACTTTTCATCTAGGAAAAGAGATGGCTAAGGGGAGATATGATTGAGGGATATAAAATCATGACTGGTGTAGAGAAAGTAATAAAGGTAATAATTGGAGATATACCAATCTCCTAGAACTGGAAGGGACCTTGAAAGGTCATCAAGTCCAGCCCCCTACCTTCACTAGTAGGACCAAGTACTGATTTTTGCCCCAGATCCCTAAGTGGCCCCCTCAAGGATTGAACTCACAACCCTGGGTTTAGCAGGCCAATGTTCAAACCACTGAGCTATTCCTCCCCCACAAAGTAGATAAGGAAGTGTTGTTTACTACTTCTCAAAACACAAAAACTAGGGGTCACTCAGTGAAATTAATAGGCAGCAGGTTTAAAATAAACAAAAGGAAGTATATCTTCACACTACGCACAGTCAACCTGTGGAACTCTTTGCCAGAGGATGTGAAGGCCAAGATCATAACTGGGTTCAAAAAAGAACTAGATAAATTCATGGAGGATAGGTCCATCAGTGACTACTAGCCAGGATGGGCAGGAGTGGTGTCCCTAGCCTCTGTTTGCCAGAAGCTGGGAATGAGCGACAGGGGATGGATCACTTGATGATTACCTGGTCTGTTCATTCCCTGTGGGCACCTGGCACTGGCCACTGTTGGAAGACAGGATACTGGGCTAGATGGACCTTTGGTCTGACCCAGTAGGGCCATTCTTATGTTCTTAGTGTTGCAGATTCTAATCATTATTCATATGGCTCTTGCTTCAGATGTTGTATTTCATTATTTGCCTATTTAGAGAAAACTAATAAATAGAAGTAGATACCAGAAAGCAAAGAAATAAACTGAAACATAATTCTTTCTCTTGGACATAAGCTTTCCAAAAGGAGGGCATTCCGTGGGTAATATTCTGCCATCAAATGTGTGTGTGGTATTTTTAAGAAAAACTCACTTTTCATTTCTATGGGGTGTTAGATGGTACTCTGTGAGCTTTTCCTTATGAAGCTTACATATGCCTCTCTTAGTGGCATCAAAATGTGTGTGATTGAATAAATGCTATATGTGTTACAAGGCTAAGCACAAATAGCTGAGCTAAGGAAACATTGGGGCATTTGTGAGTAATACAGTGGTGCTTTTAATATGTCATGATCTGATGTTTTGGGGTGTTGGCATTTTATACCTGTACTATTCAGGCTTAATTTTCTTTGTTGATATTCTTCAGCTCTGATATACTCGTGGTGATTATTGCTATCAATGTAATGTTACAGGAAAAATAAATTGAATGTCAAATTCAGAGTTCGTGTAAAAGGGTCCAATTCCATTTAAGCTCCAACTCTGCCATCATATTACCATGGAGAGACCCTAGCACCAGCACATAGCCCCGATTACTTTAATGGGGAACTGCATAAGTCGGTCCACTGACATCAAGATCAGGTTCTTAGTCATTAAAGACTCAATTTTTCTAAGTATTACCAGAAAGCATGAGATGGGGAGCAAACTTGGGCTGGGTATGAAATGTTGAGGGTCGAATTTATTGCCAGCTGAGGTGTTTTGATGGCTGAAGTAAGCCAGAAATAAACAACAGGGAACAAATCAACTCCTATAATAAAAATAATGAGAAATCTTGATTTTTTTTCTTCTGTAGATTTTAGACTTTGGTTTAGCCCGACAAACTGATGATGAAATGACTGGATATGTAGCAACAAGATGGTACAGAGCCCCAGAAATTATGTTAAACTGGATGCACTATAATCAAACAGGTAAAGTAAGATACTTATTTTAAAACTACAAACAATATAGTCACAACAGGAAAAAGAAACTGCATTTAACCATTTTTATTATGTTTATCATGCATATCTCTCTCTCCTTATTTTTGGCAGTTGACATTTGGTCAGTGGGATGCATCATGGCAGAGCTATTGAAAGGCAAGGCTCTTTTTCCAGGAAATGACTGTATCCTTAACATAAAATGCAGTTACATGAAGTGCAAATGCACGACAGTTCTTCATGTTCTCTAATCACCAAAATGTTCTTAAGGCTATATTTGCCAGGTAACAAGCCTTCAATACAGCAAACTGAGCTTGCTAATTGTTCAATTTACTATATATGACTGCTGAACATAACAACCATCAGAAGAAAAAGCAATAACAGATTTTCTTAAACCACAAGAAGCTACATGCAATCTTTATTTTTTGCCTGATATTTAAATAATGACCTAGTTGCAGAATGATTGATTTATTTCATTTGTGCAGCTTCTCAAAAACAACATGCATTTATTAAAATTGAATTAATATGCATGTCACTTACTGTTGTAGAACTGTTGTTTTTATTTGTATGTAGGCAAGAGAGGCAACATAAAAATCCCTCATTCCAACATAAAGTAGTGGGACTATTATGGTTCATAGTGCAATATTGATGGGCTCTGTTGCAGCCTGTGTTGTTTCGCCGACTGATAGGAGGGCAGAAAAGGCAGTTGCTGAGTAGGGTAAAATAATAGTAAAAGGAAATGCAGAGGAAGTAAAAACAGAGACTGAAGAGACTGGATGATAAAGAAATGATTGCTAGATCACATCAGAAAACCTCTCTGCATTCAAAACAGGGGCACCGTGTACATCAGATTCTGTTGTGTTCCACACTAAGGGCATGCTTACACTACTGTCCTAACTCAACCTATGTTAGGGGAACTTACAGCCACCACAGTAATTATTGCAGAAGCTGATGTCCACGCTAACCACCTTCTGTTGGTGGTGCGCGTCCTCGCCAGGAACGCTTCCACTGATCTGAAGAGAGACAGTTTGGGGGACTGAGAGCCAGGGCTTTCAGCTCCATGCAGCTCCCTGCTGGAGCCACCTGGGCTTCTTGCCTCCCTGAGTGGGAAGTAGGGAGCATCTGGGTAGCAGCCGGTCTGGGAGTGTGGTGCTGGGGGGAGCTGGGCTGTAGCTATCCAGCTTTCTTGTCAGTTTCTGGAGCCATGAAATTGACAAGACAGCCAACAGCCCATGTAAGTAATGCATCTACAGAGACACTGCATCACCCTAACTTCACCGACCTAAGCCCTGCACCTCTTGTGGAGGTGGCATTATTATGTCCGTGTAGTAGGGCACTTTACATAGTAGCTGCCTTACGTCGACCTAACTGTGTAGTGTAGACCAGGCCTGACTGTTCTCACTACTCTGAAAAAAATCCTGACATTGCAGCTAAAGCTAGACTATGGCCAGGTGTGGAAAAGGCATGATGATGATATTATAGATCCCTGAAAAACAACTAAGACATGGTAACATCTTGCCATTGAGCTTTCTGTAGTGTTTAAATCAGTCAGACTCTATTGTCAACAATGGCACCAGAGCATCACTCAGATGTTCTTAATAATACCTGTTGCTTCGCATCCCTTGCTAAGGTGGTGTTTCTGACTATTTTTGGTAAGCTGGTGTATATTGTTTCCAAAAATAGAATTTTTACATAATGTAGACTTACCAGGGTGTGTGGTGTTTTTTGTTTGTTTGTTTGCCCCCTTGTAAAATACAATCTAGGGTTGTAGTGTTTCATCGACTTCACTCAGACTTTAAATAAATCTTGAATCACTAGAGGAAGTGTTAATGTGGTTCACTTTTCAGATCATATACTAACTCATCAGATGTACATTTTAAAGATTAAGGGCCTGGTTCTACACTCCTTTGCCCCAGTGCAAAGTGGGTGTAATATGCTACCCAGATAGAATTCTCCACTCAGCCCCTGAGTCAGCAGTCATCCCTGTTCAGCAAAGCACTTGATCATAGGCTGAAGTTGTTAAGCATATGCTTTAATTCCATTCAACTCAAAGTTAGGCATATGGCTGTGTTGAACTGGGACCTTACACTGGTGGTAGCATTTTACACTCACATTCCACAGGTGTAAATGAATACACAAGGTTCTGGGCAGTGGACAATAAGACACTCTGGACCTAATCTTCAGTTGGTATAAATTGGCTAACTCCATTGCAGTCAATAGAACGGTGTCCTTTCCTCCACCTGAGGATCTGACCATCTGTGCAGGAGTTCAGGGTTTATTTAAACACACAAGGCTTGTCTGTTGCTTACTTTTACAATCTTTCCTGGAGTTTTCTTGAATACTTGCAGATATTGACCAACTAAAGAGAATAATGGAAGTTGTGGGAACACCCAGTTCTGAACTTCTCAAGAAAATATCATCGGAACATGTGAGTTCACCGTTCCATAATTTAGCTGAGTTAATAATTTACTTTTTCATAATAATTGGGGTGGTATGCCATTGGTTGTGTTAGATAGCGTGCTGCTCAATTCCAAATACAAAAAGCTGTTTAAAATCGTTGCTTTTTTGTTGCTAGTGGCAACATTCAGCAAGTGGGATAAAAATTTTCAAAAGTAACTTTGAAGATTACATCTTTCAATGAGACTTATCTCCTAAGTTGCTTAGGTGCTCTTAAAAATGTTAGAGATTAGTTTTAGTTCTTGGAAAAACAATCACTGAATATGTGAGAATGTATTCAGTAATCTCGCAGTCAATTTGGATGATCCTTTGTTTTGCTGCAGTACTTTGAAAAATAAATAGAACTGATGTTTAGCAAAGAACATTAGATTATTATCAACCGATTTCTGTTTAGTTTTTGCACCCTCAATACTAGAGATACATCAAAACAAAAATGCTGGATCCAAATACCACTGTGTTCTGAGTAGGGCTATATTGTTTGGATCCCAGTTTTGTGGCTCATATGCACTCACCTTTGCTGACTACTTATATGGGATCCGCTTTCATTATGCAACACCAAAGGCATAATTTTATAATTAAAACTCTACACATAAGATGCATGAATGGGGTAACCCATTAAAACAAATGTTTTCTGTCCAAACTATTGTTTCTCTTTGTGTGAGTTTCCCTATTAAATCTATAATAATTTCTTTAATTTTTTTTTATCAAGAAGCTAAATTTTTAAGCAGTAACAATAGAGGCCCCAGGGGAAGTCCTTAGGAGTGTTAATTAGCTGAGACTTGTGACCTGGGTTCAGTGTGTCAAGGCACTGAAATGCTATGGTGATGGGTACAATATAATAAACATTTGGTGAGATAAACCACAGCACATTTATACCTTCTCAGCAATAACAACTTTGGCTCAGCTCATTTAGTTACATATTTTACATATATAGAGCTCAGTCCTTTACATGGCTAAATCCTTTACATGGCTCCCGGAGTAGTCCCTGGAGCAACCACCTTTGCTTGCTTTTACTGTCTAGAACATCAGAGGACAGACCTCAAGGAGAAAGAACACATTTTTGGTGGAGAAATCTGTGTGGTCACGAGACTGCTTTCTGAGGCGCTCAGTGGCATAGGAGCTGTGTAGGTGACAAGTAAATAAAGCTGGTCTAACACCTTTTTGCTAATTTGCTGGATTTCTAACAGTGCTTTATTTCTCATTCTGTGAAGGCTTTTTTTGTTTTTGGTTTTTTGCCTTTGTGTGTGTTAATGTTTTTCTTACCGGTATATTCATATCTGTTGAACAATTGAGGAAACTAACATGGCTAGGCTAACGCTCTGTTTTCTTGCAACTTCCAGCTTTTTATTTTTATTAAATGTAACCGTTATGGGCTTGAGGCAGCCCCACAGTTTGTGAGCTTTCAGGCTCCTGGGAAGAGTTGAGGCAGGAATTAGGTGATTAAGTTGGCTCTCCCTCCATACCTTGTGCTGAGAGACTGGGCCAGCCAAGAAATGTAGGGAGGGTTCTCCAATGCTTGGTCACTTGGTTGTTCTTGAGGCTAGTGTAGTACAAACTCTGTGTTTTGCACGTACCTTAGGTTCAGAGGTGTATCATATGTAGCTCGTTAATGCTCAGAGTAATTTTGTGGGCTCACTGATGGGGAGAGTAGACTTCTTATTATGGTGGCTTTTATCTTTTCATAGTTCATTTCTTTTGTTTCAGAGCCACCTTAATGAGTCAGATTGCGTGTGTATGTGTGTGATTGTGCCCCAAAGGGTGGGTTTATTTCTGGTGGTAATCATAGAATATCAGGGTTGGAAGGGACCCCAGGAGGTCATCTAGTCCAACCCCCTGCTCAAAGCAGGACCAATCCCTAGATAGATTTTTGCCCCAGATCCCTATATGGCCCCCTCAAGGATTGAACTCACAACCCTGGATTTAGCAGGTTAAATTCCTAGGACTATGCCTTATCTGGAGGGCAAGTCTGTTTAGTGCCCAACTGGGACACTCTCACAAAACTAATTTGCCTGTACAAATGTCATTTGTTTGATATTCCCGTACAGAGCTTTACACAAATATTTTACTATCTTATCTGCAAATATGAAATTCGCTTAATAACAAACGATTGCATGTTCTTAGATGTTCACTGACTAAAGCCCAGTAAGTCTAATCAATGGATGCCAGGAATCTTTTATATATATACACCTCTACCTCAATATAACGCGACCCGATATAACACGAATTTGGATATAACGCGGTAAAGCAGTGCTCCGGGGGGGGTGGGAGCTGCACACTCCAGTGGATCAAAGCAAGTTCGATATAACGTGGTTTCACCTATAATGTGGTAAGATTTTTTGGCTCCCGAGGACAGTGTTATTTCGAGGTAGAGGTGTATATAGTTCATGTATTTTTTTGCAGAGGTGTCTTTTGTGATTCCTTGGAAGATCATGTGATAGGAAATGAGGTTTAAGAAGCTTTAAAAATTTGCATTTTGGTGTATTTGTAGATCTAAAACTTGATTATTAAAATTCTGATTTTTCTAAAGCAATTGGGAATTTGGGGGAGGAATTCACCCCTTGCATTGGATGTTAGCTGGTCCAAAGTAGTCACAAAGGGTCTATACAGACCCTGTCTCCTTTATGACTCCCCATTCCTTTGGTGTATTCCCCCCACTGCAGAACACACACCTCTACCCAGGGCAGAGCCATCTCTATATCACCTCCAAAGAAGCCCTGGGACGGGGGAATTCTGGAGCAGGGTGGCGGGGCATATTGGAGACCAGGAAAGGGATGAGATGAATGGAAGTGTGACCACGGGAGACCTGCGCTTGGTGATTCCTCACTACTTCAAGCCCCATAGGGGAAATGGCACCAGGAGGCACAAAATAGATCAGCCCCAGGGCTTACCCTGTATTGCAACTTGGGCACCACCAGCAGCAATAGTATAAGGGCCTTTGCTGGCCCTAACATTACCAGAGATCTGGCCTGTCCTTGAGTTTTTTAGCCTGATGGGTCAGACAAAACAATGGAGCAACCTGGCATAGTCAGTGAGGCCTTCAAGTGTTCACCAGTTTCTCAAAATATTTGGCTCTTGGTTAAAATCCCTCTTTCTCGCTCTAAATTTAAAATGAAAGCCCATCCTCTTCTCGTGTACACTGAAAAAAACCTGTTGTCAGTTTCTTAATCTAGGTAAAGTAGAAGGTTTTATTTTGCTTCCTTATAGCTTCATCCTAGGTTAAAAATGTTGTGTGTACAAGTGAAGAAGTGCTGTGCAGCATACAGAGTACGGGAGAACCAAGAGCAGCAGACCCCAGTTAATGCGAGTCCTGCTATATTACCTCCAAGTTACTGGAGTAATGCCAGGGAAGCTGGTCCATAACTGTATACCTTGTTTTCAGGCTGAGGATAGCACTTACCTCCCCATCTCCTCAAGTAAGCCCGTTCTCTACCTGCATCCTGTTCCTTTTACTTTTCAACTTCTGCTCAGAGGACTATGTCTACTTTTTAATGTTGCTTGTGGCCTCCATTCGTACTTGTCCTGAAGAGCAACAGTTGTGCATTCCCAGCTACACTCCACTCAAAGCAGGATCAAGACTTAAATGGAGAATCCAAACTTATTTTCAGTGATAAACAGAGGATTTAAAAAACTGGAAAAATGCAGGGAATCTTTATATAAACTTCACCAGATGTTTCCGAACCAGTCTCTGAGTTAGTTTGAAGATCTGATGTCTTAATTTGGGATTAGCCCATAATCCCACTTTCAGTATTTGCAGATTCTGAATTATTTAAATACTCTGGGCTCCAACGGGTGGGTTTCTGTGGAGATGACAAGGACATGGAGGAAAGGCTGGTGAGTAAACAAGGTACAGCCAAATTAATATTGGTCTCCGCTGGAGATAGCTGGAAGACAAAACAGGCCTGATCCCCTACAATCACTGATGGATTTTTTAAATGAGGAATTGGGATGTTAATAAATTAGCACAGATTAGGCACAAATATGGTCAAATGCACAGATGTCTGGTGATTTCTGTTGAGTAATGGTTGATTTCCATCTTAGCCCATAGTTTCCATGCAAGAAAGTATAGCTGCTATATATTTTAAAACTGCACAGCAAGTTATATGAACATATGTCCCTAAAGGTCTGATTCTCTGAGGTGCTGAGCTCTCTCACCAACTATGGGAGGAGAACATGCTCAGTATCATCTCCCAGGAGTGCACAACACCTTTCAGGGATGTAGTCTCATGGGAGGGGAAATTAATCCTGTTCTCTGTCCTTTAAACCTGTACTCTCTGTAGATGACTGGTTTCCACTGGTAAGAGCAATCACACTTTTAGAAAGCTGAGTTGCCAACCTCCATAATAAAAAGAGGAAAAATATTTTGAAATATGTTGGTAATGGCAGCCATATTGGTCCAACTCCTCTTGACAACTTCCAGTAAAATAGAAAGTAAGAAGAAATATATTTCTACTTCTGGTTTCACAAGTTTTTGTAAGTTAAAGATTAACCTTGTACTAGGATACATTTTGAATGAGACAGTAGCTTGGAATGACCTCTCAAAATACTTTATCTTTTGTTTTAGTGCATAATAATTGAAAAGCTTAGAAAGATTGCAGGGAAATTAGAGAAATATCAGTGATGTGTTGTCACACAGAGAGAACTGAGTTCGGAGCAGGATTCCATCTCTCCAGTGGCAGTATCCTGACCCAGAGTACATACCAGGAAGGCTCACAGTAACCTCTTATTAGTGTGTAACCAGGATGTGCAGGGCCAATTGATCCTGAAGGTCATCAGATCCAGAGGAAAGGAAAACACGAGTCTCAGTGCCTGCTCTCTGACCAGGAGCCAGGGAGTTGGTCAGCATGAGCTCACCACCAGTTTGAGCAGCTCTTTGCATATTCTGTCCCTCTTGCTGTCTTCTGTGAGGCCCTGGAGAGTTTCTCAGTTTCCTGCAGTAACATGTGAAGAGGGGAAATAACCCATGTATAGGGAAGAGAGATGGTCAGGGATGAAATCCCTGTATTATTAACAACCTTTCTTAAAGAAGCTACAGTTTTCTCAGAGACTCTTTTTCATGCATGCAGGGATGCTCTGTCCTCTCTCCTTTGACAATTCCATTTTCAGAGCCCTCATCTGCGAGGGCCTGTCTGTCTACCATCAAGACCCCATTTAGTCTCTTCTGTCCCATTACCAGTAGGTCACCTGCTCATCAGCTTGGACATCAGGAAAGCAATGTCTTCAATGATGTCAAGTCCCAGCACCTTGCCGGCAATATGTGGGTTGGGCAGCTGAGTATGTGCTATGTGGCTGACTCTAGCGTGGGGGCCCTGAGGATTCCAGTTCAGCCCCACAGCCAAGGCAAGCTACAAAGGTCCTGAGGCTCTGCACCTTGGAGGCATCTTAGGTCAGGATTTGAGCCTTAGTTGATTAAACATTAGTATTTGACAATGGTGATCTGTATGGGAAGGGTAGGATAGTACCTGTTTGCCGGTGGTAACTGAAAGGAGATATAGGCTGACTTCCTGGTTGAAAGACGTGGCAGATATGATGGTTATTTTAGGATCTATGGTGATAAACCAGTTATGCAGGTAGACGAAAACATAAACAAGTGTTTCCATGTGAAATAACTTTAACTTTAAGGGGAAAATTCCACCTTTTAAAACCCTCTTGCCTGTGGGCTTTATAATTATAAGACATATAAAGATGATTGACTGTATCTAGACACACACACATAATGAGTTTGTATAGACAATGTCTTCCATGAGTAGGAAACATAGCAATTAGAGATTTTTATTTTCCAGAGTTGCCATGCTTACTATTGAGCAAAAATGTAATCTGTATATATGCCTTGATTTATTCCCAGGCTAGAAAATACATTGAATCTCTACCACATATGCCTCAACAGGATTTGAAAGCAGTATTTCGTGGTGCCAACCCTTTAGGTAAGAATTTGTTAGGGTTTTCAGACTGATGTAATTTGGTTCCTTCCCCAGCATCTGAGCTCAAGTTTTACACTTGCTATATTAAAACTAGCTGAATGACAGTGTGGCACTACCCATAAGCATTACCAAACCTCTTGATTCTGAGACCACCATCTTACTCTAATTAAGCCCATTCAGACCCTATTCTGTGTAAGAAGAAAAGGCAGATAGCTCCTAGTGAACAGCAATCCATGGATTAGAGGGCAAATGGCTGCTTTCGAAAAGGAAAAGCCAGTCAAATATTGCATAGCTACACAGATAGAAAGATAACCAGAGTTAGAGCAAAGAGAAATTTGGAACTGCCTAACAGAAGAATGATCAACAATGTTTTATTTGAAATGAGTACCTATCATCTTTTTGCTCCAGAACGGTTCAAACCAAAGATCCTAGAATGTACTGACTCTCCTGGGACATATTAGGCCATCAATATTTTATTTAAATGTGGTTCCTTTTAAATATGACCCATTGTTAGAAAAAAATACATAAATACTGAGAATTAATGAGGCAACATTCTCAATACTCAAATTAAAATGTAGCTAAACCAGTAGAAAAATATGAGGTTTAATCCTACTCTTCATCAACTCACAATAAAAAATTAAAGTTACAATTTGTCAGTTTTCTAATCCCATGCAAAGGTAAAGCAGAAATATTTTTAATAATTAGTATTTTTGTCTGATAGTGAAAATGTACTGAAGTTAAGCAACATTTTTATTTATAAGGTGTTGATTTGAGATTTCTCAATTTAATTGGGAAATGGAGTGCTGTTCTCTGATACAAATGAATTAAAAGATAAATTGTCTGAATCAACATTTTGCCACTTGCTCTGGGCCACTAGAACAAATTTAAGCAGCAGATAGTATGATTTGAGAAAGATGCTAGTAAGAAATATAATACATTAAAGAGGAAAAATCAAACAAAAAATCTGATTGTTTATATGTTAAAGCAATAAAACTGCTTAAATTTTCATATATAAATTATAAAATATATATATATTAAAAACATGATATATATAAACCACTTCCAGTCCTCCAGATGTGTCTCATGTATAATATTGTATAGTTTTATGCAAACTTAAAATGAATACATTTTGTAAGTATTCTTTGACTGTCCTCTTTATGGCTATTTTACAGTCGTCATATGAACATTTTTTATGGGTACAAATAATTGCAAGTGTAATCTTGCAGGTCACTTAGTCCCTGATACTCCAGACATATATGCATATGCTTAATTTAAGCATGTGCACTCATCATATGTCTACTGATGTGCTTAACATTGAGCATATGCTTAAGTGTTTGCAGGGTCAGGGCCTTAAAAGGAAGTCTAAATCAGGATTCAGATGTCTAAAATGACCTGACATGCACCCATTATAGCCTGTGTCATGCACCAACCAAAACAGAGGCCTATTTAATGGCTGAAAATTCTCCCCTGAATGTGTATCTTCATAGGCTATGGGCTGTATTGCACAAAATAATGCTTTTTACATGATCTTGGGAGAAATGATGATATACTGTGTGTGGAGAGACACAGTATGTGTCTGATATTTTTTTTTCTCCCATTAATTTCCCTTTTTCTTGCTCTAAATATCAAGAACAAGGAAAAGGATGATTCTGAGGTTCTGTGTAAACTTTCACTATGAAATAGCTTCACTTCTAGATTTTCTCTTATCAACGTGATATGATTTGAGTTTCTTTTTTGCCCTAGCTGTAGATCTTCTTGAGAAGATGCTTATATTAGACAGTGATAAAAGAATAACTGCCTCAGAAGCACTTGCACATGCTTACTTTGTTCAGTATCATGATCCTGATGATGAGCCTGAGGCTGAACTATATGATGAGTCGATAGAGAATAAAGAACGAACCATAGATGAATGGAAAGGTAAGGGAGAATTCTATGCAGCTGCTCAAATGTGCAGCAAAAAATTTATTTGCTTAAAAAACAGTTTTTGTCTGGTTCTTGCTCAGGGAATTGCAACACAACTTGAACTCAGAAACTTCAGAATAACAAGGCAAATCTGTGTGTATTTCCCCCCTATGGTTCTAGTCCCTCTTTCCATTATCTGGTCACTGGATTTTCCTCAACACGCACAGCCCCACGTGAAGGCAGGTTCGAGTGATCTTGTAAGGATTCTGTACTTTTATTCCTCTACAAACTCTTGTTTGCCAGATCCTCAGCTGGGATAGTGGAATGATGCCAGTTTACGTCATGTTTAGTTTTGGCTCTGACCCTTCTTCTGCAGTCATAGCAAATGTGTCAACAAATGGCTTGTTAACTGTTTCCTGTGCATGCAGTCACACTAAAAGCTAAAGCAAATTAGGCCTGCACGCCCAGGGTGAAATTCCCCTTTGTGTAGAGGGCCAGCCTGTGGCCTTTGCACCATTTCAATTCCAAAAGGATTATGTGGGATTAAAGTATTGGGTATGCTTTTTGTTGTCCCTTTCTACAGGGTGAATCTGAACCCCAGTGCTTGCCCAAACTATTTGTTCCAGTTGTATAGTGGGCTTCCAGAATTTTGACCCCATATGTGCAGCTGCTATGGCCATTAAAAAAATCTGTTGTGATTCTACCTTTCAGCATACACACACAAACAAGAAACTCTCTGAATATTTTTGGAAATTTTGTTTACATATTCCATTTGAGATGGAGGAAATTGAAAACACAGCAAGATAAAGTGGAGTGCACAAGACATCTTGATTCTTTCTTAAAACTCCCCTTCATGTGTATGTTGGAGAGGGTGCAGGAATAATCATTGCCCCTGGCTGGGTTCTCTGGGCATACTCTCTATTTAGCACCTCCTCCTAAGAGCTGAGACCCCGCAGTCCAACTGCCTAGCCCATGGGACCAGTGGTGATCCCTGTAGCTTAAGCACACTCTTTCCCAGGATTCCACCTCTGGACAGTGTGGGTTTACCATTTAACTCTTCAGGGACACATGACAATGAAAGCCAACAGACGTACAGACAGCCTTTGCATAGGATTCTAAACACAATTACTCTTTACTTACCACAAGGAATACATAGATCTAATAAACACATGTATATAAATTTTTGCTGCCTCAAAGAGTTTCCTTACCACTCTATGGAGTTCTTTGGGGTGTCCAGGACCCTTCTCCTGTAGCTCATGACTTCTCTTCAGAAACTTGGAACTTCTCTCCCTCTCTGTCACCTAACTTTCTTTGACCTTGGCTGGTCCTGCCGTTAAACAGGATGTTCCTCTCCCCTGCCTAAACTTTCCTGAGTCTCCCTGACCCACCCAGCCTTGGTGGCTTTTAAAAGCCAGCATCAGTCCCTTGGTTTCTTTGTTCTGCTGCTGGGGATTTTCCACTCCCTTTAGCGAAGTCTGAGTAACTAACCCCCAGTTTCAGCCAAGCCATTGTCCCAAGGTGATTCCACCAGAATAGGTGACCATTTTAGGTCTAATGACCAACCATTGTCCGTGATCTGATTTGACCCAGGGACATCATACAACCCCTATCAGCAAACAGTGGGTTCCACATACACAGGCATTCAGAAATACAGCAATTTCATAACATCAACCAGAATTCATAAATGATGCATAGACAGATTCCCCAAATTATCATAGTGGTACACAGTGGGATAGTCTGTAGGCAGAGGGTGGTGTTTCTTCATTTTTGATTGGCACCCGGACTCTAAGGTTTTGATTCTCTATTCCATCCAAACTATGGGGCTTCACGTAGCTGATTGCAGCCCCTTAGTTCAGGACTGACCAGTGCAAAGACAGCACTAACTAATGTATACTACTGGCATAAGGAACTATAGGCCAGTGGAAAATCTGTGTAGTGAAGCTCCAGTCTGGCATGCCCCCTTCTCTCTGAAACCTTTCCTATCACACCACCACCACCACACCACCACTTCCCCTTATGCAAGTGGTGAGGACGGCAGCACAGCATGCAATGGAGCTACCTCTGCCAGCTTTCCACTAGTGGAGAATTTAGGGGGGGTGGGGGAAGGGCAAGAATTCGGTCTCCAGCCAATTTAAAGCCACTTTGCACTGCTTAAATGGTGCTGAGTGGTCTGAGCAGAAAATCCTGCCCTGACCCTTTGTGCGATTTCCCTCATCGCAAAAGGGATATGGCAGAGCTGGTTTATACAACATATTCCTGCATGTAGTGTAGCTATGGGGAGCCTGGTTCATTGTATGCTCTTCTATGGAGTTTGGCTATGTTGATGTGAGTGCTATAAAGTGGGAGCTTGAGGAAACTGCTCTTTGTGAGGAATCTCTAGACTAGATCCTGAGCTGCGACTGGTGAGGGCTCAGTGCAGAACTGGTGCTGCAAAAACAACTGTAAATGATCTTTTCACTCCCCCAGTTCTGAAGCTGGTCCCTGTTTTAAATGAGAGCAGACTGATGGCTACTCCAAATTAACTCTTACCCAGAGCTCCAGGGATCTGTTCCAGCAGCTGGAGAGACCTGGAGTTTAAGAGATCCTCTCCAGTGCCCTCTTATCCTTCCCCTCTCCGCCCCACAAACACACACAGTCGTGTCCCCGTAAACTGGCCGCCTATATCTGTGCCACCCAAGAATCCCTCCACACTGGTGAAATCCTACAGAGGCTGAGTTATAGTAGTGGTGCAAAGCTATGCTAGTGCAGGGCAGGAAATGGGCCACAGTGTCCAGTCAGGGAGGAGTAACCCTCTGTTAGCTTGAGGAGGGCTCTCCCATAATTCTGCTACTTCTGGACAGATGACGAGCTGATTGCCATTAACTGCTCCCTCCACAAAATTTGTCTGCTGCAAAGCCTGGAAGCACATGTTGCCTTGCGGTTATCTTGTCTAATATGAATCCATGCTGCATTTGCTCCTGTAACTACGGGTGCTTAATTTGTTTGTCTGCTATTTCCTCAGATGGCTGAGCCCTTGACAGGAAGGTTTAACAATTTCCCTTTCACAAAATTAATTCCTCTTCATGATGCAATCCTCTTTTAAAATGGTTGCAGGGGCAAACTTGGCTTAACGCTTCCTGAGCTGAAACTGGGAAGTGAGGATAACTTCTCTATAAAAAGCAAGAATGTTTTGTGCAGCAGCAGCAGCAGATTCTGTTGCATCAAAAAGATGGTGAAATTAACCCTTGTTCAAAGGGCCAGCCCGAGGCCTATGGGCCACGTAAGCCTAGGGTGACTGGGTAGGGTAGCCTAGATGTCCCTATTTTTATAAGGACAGTCCAATTTTTGGGTCTTTTTCTTACATAGGCTCCTATTACCCCCACCCCCATCCCGATTTTTAACACTTGCTGTCTGGTCACCCTACGTAAGCCTTCAAAATAGGGCTTGCATGGAATTGAAGTTGAGCATAGGCCTTTTTGTTGGACCTCTGCACAGGGATGAATTTCACCACAAGAGATGCATAGTTCTCCTCATTCCCTTCTCTACATACTTCATCTATCATTAGAAAATGGCCCTTGAAAATACCTAAGGCTCTGAAAATAAGACAAATAATAAGTCTGATTCTGCAGTCTGATTATTTGTTTAATTATTTTGACTTTTAATTGTATGAATAGAAGCTGAAACATCTAGGTGATCAAACAATTATTCTGAGGAAAATCACAATTAATATTTCAGATGCTGCATTCCAGCAAATGTGTGTTCTCATTCCAGGTGCTGAATAATTAAGTGCACAGGCAATCTTATATAAGAATTATTTGAGAGGTTTGTTTGGTTAGTATATCTTTAAAAGATATGGGTTCAGGTAAAAGCATTCCTTAGTGAGGCTAACCTGGTTGAAATTCTTGAAAGGGGAGAAATCAAGGGTTTTGGATTGTTTAGAAAGAAATGTCCTTATCTCCCTTGTAGGTCTAAAGAATGGCTTGATTGAAATAATATTTTTGCAGCTTTAGCTAGGAGAGCATTAAAACATGGCAAAATACTGTCCTTTTGTTCTTATTAGGGAAGAATAATATTCCAAATGAAGGAATACAGCCATTTGTGCATGATCGCTTGCAGACATTTACTAGAAAATCCATCACAAAACTTGAAGCAGTTGCAGATCCTCTAATTTTATCACAATTGAGTTTCTGTATTAGCAGAAACTGACACATTCTGAAGCTTTGATATAGTATTTTTGCCTCTCTTCTGTTAGAATTTCTCTAGAGACTAGGAAGCTTCTCCTTCTGAGTCTTAAGACATTTATGGCAATTTTACTGCTGTGTTGAGGGAGGGGTTTTTCTGCTTCCACCACATATACAAGTTCTTGATTTTTAACATTAAAACATTTACTTAGTTTTGCTAAGTAAAACAACTGTATAGGCCCAGTTATGGGCTGCTTTACTAATGGCCGTGGGCTTCAAATAGAAGTTTTTAGTCCTTGGATATATTCCATATTTGAAGCTTATTTGTTACAAAAATGTAAATAGACGCGTTGTAAGTATAACAGCGTCCTGGGGGCCGGGGGTGAGAGATGGGTTAGTCAGTATGTTCCTGACTGTCAGTGGAGTTTTGGCTGAGAAGAGATGCTGTGTGCATGCAGCCCTGCAAAGTGTTTACATCAGTACATTCAAATAAGTACCATATTAAATCAGTACATTCAAATTGTGTTATATTGACAAAAAATTCATGACATAGATAAGTACCATATTAAATCTGTACCATAAAGGAAGGAATACCAGGAACTAAAACTCCAACACAGAATTGTGGTTTACGTGGCTCTGAATGCAAGAACTGTCACTTTCTTGTGCAAGTTGCCCATTTCTTATTTTATAAGGTGATACATTCAAACTTGTACTTAAAAGATTATTTCTGTTCCATTTAAGAGGAATCAATTTTTCTTTTTTCCTTAAACATTATTTCTATTGTACCAATATTGTGGTTTAAACTGAACACTCTGATTAGACCTTTGTAAACTAGCTATTGATATTTTTAATTTGAAGGGACTCTTTGAATGGCTACATAGTCGGACGTAAACTCCTCTTAAACTATGAATCGGAGAATCATAGCTTACATCACTGAAAAAGCAATGTTACCTAGATCTTCCGTAAAGCTTCAGTTTTAACTTATAGGCTGCATTTACACTACAGCACTTACAGCAGCATAGCTGCACCATTGTAGTGCTTGTGGTGGAAACGCTGTAAGCTAAGAGCTCTCCTGTCAACTTACCTCCTGCCTCCGCAAGAGGCAGTAGCTGTATTGGCAGGAGAAGTTCTCCCACTGACGTAGCGCTGTCTACACTAGTGCTTGGGTCGGTGTCAATTACGTCCCTCAGGGGTGTGGATTATTTACACTCCTGAGCAACATAAGTTATACCTAATAACCTGTATATAAGGGGAGAGTTTGGCCATTGGTTAGCCAAACAGTTCCTTGACTGATTATTGTCTTCTTTTAAGA
The DNA here is from genome assembly GCF_020497125.1 of Mauremys mutica. Lineage (NCBI taxonomy): Eukaryota > Metazoa > Chordata > Testudines > Geoemydidae > Mauremys > Mauremys mutica. The sequence continues at coordinate 39,777,879 of NC_059072.1, read as the reverse complement.
CATGAAAAGTTAGAGACAAGTGCAGTGGGCATGTGCTTTTGTTAAACCACCTTTTCCTTGATGAGGGTAGAAGGGGTTGTCCATTGAAATGCTGATTTACTACCTAAACAAAAAAGACAGGGACAGGGATTTTTTAATTTTTCACACAGCTGCTCAGCTCAGTTTGTGAATCTAGTTTCCCATCAGTTTGTAAGATTTTTATGCATGTCTCTCCTCTAGCTTTTATGGAATTAACTCCTATCCCCATCAATGGAAGAATTACACTGTATTAAAGAATCTAATATTTGCGAGACATCTGTATTCCATTTCTGAGGAACTTCGTAGGAAAATTCAAACAACAAGGGGAAAAATGCACATTATTCCTTTTTTAGTCTGTTCTTAAAAATATATTTTAATCTGAATTTTGTTATTGGTTTGTAAGGAAAAAAATGCATTCTATTTAAGCACATTCACAGAGTAGTACAGTGTACTTCATTTTAGTTTTGGGACATTGAAAGGGAGATGTGGGAGGTATAACAATATACCATCCGTTGTTGGTTGTCAGTGGTCTCAGGAATAAATGAAACAGCTAATCTCACATTTTGTAAAAAGTTCTATGAAGGATCTGTTTTCTGAGACATGAATCCTGCAACACGTAAAAACAGCATGTCACTTTAACATTTGTATATAAAACATTTTGAACATTCTGTATTGCATGTGCCTTTTAGAATCAAAAGCCTTAAATATTGAATTATTTACCTTGTATCACTTGATTGCAGGAGTTACAGTGGAATGGGATGGTATTTTTATATCTTAAACTTTTTGCATGTTTTTATTCATAATATCTGTTTGCCCTAAATCTTTTGTGCCTATGTGTATTTTGTTGAGGTTTTTTTTATATTTGACATTTTTCATATTTTGGTATTTATAGTCCCATGTGAGCAGTAATAAAGGACAGATTAGCAAACACAGTATTTACTGTATTCCCTAACTGAAAGCATTAGTAAGGTAGAGTTAAGACTGTAAATCAGCCATTAATTTATAATGTTTTAATAATACGATGATTTCAAATCAGGGATGTTTGGGGGTGGGTTAAAAGTCTGGAATTTTGAATGTTTTAGTTATTGAAAAACAAAACAAAATATATATATAAAATTGTAGATATACCAATCTCCTAGAACTGGAAGGGACCTTGAAAGGTCATTGAGTCCAGCCCGCCGCCTTCACAAGCAGAACCTATTTTTGCCCCAGCTTCCTAAGTGGCCCCCTCAAGGATTGAACTCACAACCCTGGGTTTAGGAGGCCAATGCTCAAACCACTGAGCTATCCCTCCCACACCTAACTGTCCAACTATCTAACACCTAACTGCTGAAAAGAATACTACTGTTGTGGTACCCAAAACAACCTTAACTCTGCCCCCTTATCCTACTTCTCCTGCCAGTAAGAGAACCTCACTAGCTGCAACAATAATGAAATTAAGATCCTGATCCTCTTTTTACTTACACCAACCAGTGGAAATCAAGAGTAATTCAACTGAAGTCAGTGAAATAACACCTGTGTGAAGACAGCTAGACTTGGCCATTTCTGTTTCACATATGAATTATTCTTAGAATTGGTTAGAAACATTTTGAATTTCAAAACTTTTTGACAAAAGAGAAATTTGTCTGTGAAAATCCTTTTACCTGCAAGCAGCTCAAATTATTATGCAATGATCTTTCAGTTTTGGGTGATACAACCCACTGCTACACTTCTAACCTAGATCAGGGATGGCATCTCAGATGTCTTTTGGGAGTGCTTGAAGGGTCATATGGTTTTTTGTCAATATGTTCAGGATCAGGCAGTCCTAAGAGATTTTGGGAGGATGTACAAAAAGCACCCTGGGAGTTTCTGTTCCCCAAAATTCACACAATCCTCCCTATTAACACTTGTCTCCCCACTGCCACCTCCCAGCCCAGTTCAGTCAGTTAGCAATTTTCCCCCAAGAGGCGAAAGCTTTTCAACCAACATTTGTGACCAGACTGGAACAAAAATATTGTACTTTGCTTAACAACATATTAGTAACTTTAGAAGAACTGCCATTTAACGATTCAGCTTTTATAGTGTACACCGCCTTAATATTCATTAATTCATATAGTATCTACAGAGATTCTTTGAGCTACTTTATTTGGGGAGGGATTATTCCGTTACTTTGATACATGCTATAAAAATCTGGGGAATAGTCTTCAAAGAAAAGTTAACATAATCAGCAAAGACAGAAAATCGCCAAGTGCTTAGGTATCTGGCTTCCTTTATTCAACTCTCAGGTGAGAGATTCTCTGGTGCATAAGCCTGAGGATATGTGTAATTTTATTTAATGAAAGCCATCTTGATAGTAGAAAAGTCCTACTCTCTCCATGTAGCCAGTAGAGCAGGACACATGAAATGGATGACAATAGAAGAATCCTTCTAGGAAGACCAACAAAACAAATAAGAACATTCCAATCAGAATTTTAGAAGTTGAGTGCTTAAAGTTAAATCCATATTTATTCACCTGAATGAAGGTGGCCTGATTTTCAAAGGTGCTGAGGGTTCTCACCGTCCATCAACACCAGTGCCAGTTCAGCAGCTCTGCAAATCAGGTTAGTCTTTCTTTTAGGTGCCTAAGTAGGTAGTCAATCAGGTGGCTGACTTTCAAAATCTGGCTTTTATGTTTATAGTGACTCAACTCTCAGCAGGCAACTAAAATTCATATTCAGGTGGAGTCAAGTTTGTTGGACTCAGCATTTCACTAGGCAGTAGAAAACTGATTTTCACCCAAACAATATACCAAGTGAAACAGGGTTGATTTTTTTCTTCTTTTGATTCAATTCTGTAAAGTTAACAGTCTATTTTTATTTTATATTATGAATAAAAATAAAAGGAAACATGTAGCATTAATTCAAGTGCTTACCCAATTATCTTTATACAAATAGTCTGAAGTGTTAACACTTCTTGTGAGAAAATAGAATAAACCAATTCTGGATTTCTAGATCAAATTGCGAAAGACGTGGCAAAAAAGGGGCAAAGATAGATTTCCAAAAAATGCACTGTACTGATTTTCCAGCTTGTTTCAAGAATGCCTTCATGATTTCCTCTAAACAGTCCAAAATGAATTTTCCTTGGCACAGGATAACATAAGAGAAATTTCAGAATAATAGATATAGGTTAGATGAAAGTAGAGAAGTGATCATAACTGGGACTTTAATAGAAACCAACCAGAAGTGTTAACTGCAGAGAGACTATGTCCTCTCATTAATCCATACAACTCCAGGCTCATGTACATCTCCACAGTGACAGCATTTCATGCTGGAAACAAATAATCTTTCTTTCCATTAATAATAAGATCCTGAATATTTCCTGCAAGCAGAAATTTCTACAACTTTTATTATGACAATTAATATTATTTAATACTGCTTCTCAAGCACAGTAAGTGCTACATTGAAATAGGGAGACCCTGAAGGCCTCATTTACATAAAGGATTTCTGAGTTGTTAATGGTATATTGGCCTAATTTCAAAAGAAAGTGATAGCCCATTTCTCCCTATTTTTTTATCCTTCAAACTTAAAAGTCCCTAAGTGGTTGGTCCTGAGCAGGGAACCAAGCACCTGAGGGTACAAGAGCTTGGCATCTCTCAGGGTATGTCCTAAGAGCTTCCTAAATCTCCATGACATATTGCTGAGGTTTGCAACCAGGAAATTTCTGGCTGTAAAATCAGTTAGAAAATATCTCAAAATGCAATGGCCCAGAACACACCATTTGGAGTTGAATGTAGTACGTTTCCTTAGCTGCTGCAGCACTTCCCCTCATTTTGGCACAACATCTGCAGTAGTACTCTCAGTAGAATAGATGGCGTGAGAATAGAATAAGCAGCTTAATAATCACAAAAGCATAACATACACAACCTACAGCAGGGGTCGGCAACCTTTCAGAAGTCGTGCACCGTGTCTTCATTTATTCACTTTAATTTAAGGTTTCACGTGCCAGTAATACATTTTAATGTTTAAGGTCTCTTTCTATAAGTCTATAATATATAACTAAACTATTGTTGTATGTAAAGTAAATAAGGTCTTTAAAATGTTTAAGAAGCTTAATTTAAAATTAAATTAAAATGCAGAGCCCCCCGAACCAGTGGCCAGGACCCAGGTAGTGTGAGTGCCACTGAAAATCAGCTAGTGTGCCACTTTTGGCACGCATGCCATAGGTTGCCTACCCCTGACCTACAGTATTCATTTCTAATACCGTCTCCGACACCAGCTTTTGAAGAAATTAAGGCCTTGACCCTGGGTTGCCTCTTGCAAGGCTCAGTGGCTCAAGGCTGCTCTTTTTTATACCGGACTGTCTTAGGCTCAGAGGGGCCATTCTAGGAGCTAGGGATCAACCACTGGGACATAGAGACAGCCCAACTGTTCCCGCCTATATCCCAGACATGGGGGATTGTGCAGAGTAACACTACCCAGGGATTCCCTTAAACTGGGGGAATCCTCTGGTAGTCAGTAAAGCAGTCGTCATGACTGCTTTGCACCACCTGGGCAATGCAAAGCAGCTACAGCAGGGGCCAGGATCTGGCCCTAAGATGTTACCTAACATTTAAAAACTATTTTAAAGAAATGCCATACATGCTTACTGCACGTGTGCGCTCTCTCTCTCTCACTGCCCCAGTACATGGATCTCTTTACTAAACCAGTTCACATGAGCAGGTTGATCAGCTCTAAACACTGGCCAGTGAGCAAAGGCTTGTTCCTGCGCCAATGTGAAGTATGTCATTTACTTGAGTGTGGAGAGGAACAGGCCCTTGCTCCTTGTTGAAGGGAGATTGCTGTCATTGTGGAGAGAAAAGAGTTGGGCAGAAGGCAGGGCAAAATAGGAGTGCATAGTACCACTTTGGGCGAGTCTTGGTGTAAGCAGGCTTGAGAGCTAACATGCTGTACAGCAAACAAATATCCTGTAAGAAAACCTTAAATCTACATACATTACAGCACAACCCTCAAAGAACAAAGTGTAACTGCAGAGGTTCAAGTGTTTCATTTATGTTTGAATGCAATGGATTGAGAAATGGATGAAGAACACTCTTCTGCAGCTAAAGAAATGTGATGGCAAAATGTACATTAAAATAAACATGTTTGGACTTTTCTAAAGGGTGCATGTTATATTATATTTTGTTTTTCAATAAGCCATTCTGGCAGCTCTTTGACAGTATTCTCTGCATTTCCTTTTCAGGGCTAATGTGTAGTCAGTAGTCAGCTGACAAAAATAAGTCATAAAATAATATCTTAGAGTATGAGCCACAGTCTATTGAAGCCAGTGGAAAGACTCTCACTGACTTCAGCAGGCTTTTGATTAAGTCCTTAGTAAGGTTAGAAATACAAATTATTTCACTGTACCTGTGTTCTGTTTTGCCTTTGAATATTTTTTTTCAATCAATATTGTATGATGCTTGTCAGCTACTTTAGGCCAAAGGTCTACATGCAGTCACCACTTAAATGCGATGTATTTCAGATTCAGATAGTTCACACCTATTTTTCTTTTTTGTCCCCTCCAGAGATTACGTATGAAGAAATGATTAGCTTTAAACCACCTGATTTAAAAATGGATAGCCTGGAAATAGAACAGTAAATACAACCAGCTGTGTTTTGCCATGCTGTACTATCAGGACTGTTGAAAACATAGCATTAAAATTTAACCTATATTTCCAAAAGTAGATTTCACTATCCAAAGATGTTGGAGAAGGAATGGAAGAGCAGGTAAATGATACTGAAGCCAGATGTTTTTTGCCTTGTACTATGAATGTAATCACAGAACATAAAAGGCGATCAAGAACTGCTTCATTCTGACAAAATGATGCACTGAGTTCTGTTTAGCTGGATTTTTCTGCATGTTTCATTTTATCAGTTGTAATGCCAAAAATGAAGGTAACTTTTTTATTATTTTGAATATACTTTTTTTGAAATTGTACATTTAAAGCATGAATGTGTGCAAACATGAAAGTAGATGTCCATACACGCAACCAGTTGTTTCCTGGCATTACCCTAATTTTATTTGGTTTTTTTTTTGTTTTTTATTTATAGCTAGTGCCTTTAAGAAAAAGAGGGCATGGTAGTGAGTCAGACATAATATGCAAATATAGTCATATCTGTGGTGGTCTTATAAACATACTGGATGTCTCTCGAGTGGTTTAACACCCGTTGGAAATCAATGAATAAATCTTTGTCATGTTGCCATTTAAAGTGTCTGTTCTCATTATTTTCCATATAGTCTTTAAAACAGCAGAGGATAAGTTTTTGAGAGACAGTGTTTCTGTGTGATGCGAAGAGTTAGTGAATTTGCACAGATTACAAGAATTCATGCCACAGACACTTTGTGGAATTTCTCGAGTTTTCCAGAAATCTCACCAAAGATACCACAGATTGTAATATAGGGATAGTGTGTTCATTCATTGAACTCAACAGCTCCCTACTCTCTTCTTTTTCTTCAGTCAATCCATGAGAGGCCAACGTAATAATTGAGATGATAAGGCTTAAGAAGAGTTTGGACATTTGTGAAAAGCAAAATACCACAATCTCATTGGAATCGCATTTTAAGCAATATTTTAAAAGGCCCAATGTCCCTGAAGAGTTAGACAAACTAAATTTAAAGCTAATTCATAGCAGGATATAGCCGATGCCAAGATGTCTTAAAGAATTAACCCTATAATCTCATTTATCCCCTTGAAGCGTAACCATGATAAAGGAACATTATTATTAACATCTTTTGGTCGGAGATCCTCTGGTTAATATATGGCCATGTTTTTCTCATTCCTTTGTGATTCACAATTGCAAATGCCAGTAGATGCTGTCCATTTTTTGTGTAATTTGTCATGCCATGTCTCATTCTGTCAGTCTCTCATTTTGGGGGGTTGCTTGTTTTCATATTACTGTTGTTACTTTGTTTTGCTGTGATGACTTTGTCATTAGTTTGGCTTGTACAGTTCTATCAGCTGATGAATTTGAATACATTTGTTTACTTTCTCTCTATTTTTGCCGTTTGATCTTTTTTCTTAATAAACAATTACAAAAAAGGGCAAAAGGAAATTTTACTTTCCATAGCACTTGACTACTATCAATGACTGAATTAACCTAAATAAAAATATGTGAACACTGTACAGATGCAGGAGGTAATATTTCTAGGAAGGGAAAATAAGTATTCACTTCATGATAAATATTCAGATGTAGCAATATCGTCTTATTTGTGAGAACTTGTTCTCTTTAAAACTTTACTGATTAATGAACAAATCTAGTGCTTATGTTAAGCCAATTGAGACTCAATAGAACCTGACCATGGGAATAGTTTGTCTTCATGGTTTTTTTCGTTCGAAAATTGCTGTATATAAGGCCTCATACAAAGTCTGTTGAAGGCAATGGGAGTCTTTCTGTTGACTTCAGCAGACTTTGAATCAGGCCCATAGTGGCCACTGAATGATTGCTTACGATTTCACATTGATTAAATCTGTCAGATTTCCAGGGAATAGTGAATTTTCTGTAAGCCACCCAAATGATTTCTCTGACTGTATAATGAAAATCGTGATCAGTTCATCTCCAGAAATAGAAATTTCATGTAATTGATCTATTTTTTCTCTCAGCAAGTAATCAATGCCTGATCATCTTGAAATATTTTAATGTTAATTCCCAGCCTGCTGTGCAGCTACTTTAACACCTAAGAGCCACAAATAGTAAGATTTATGAACATAAGAAGACAAGAACAGCCATACATGGTCAGTCCAAAGGTCCATCTAGCCCAGTATCCTGTCTTCCGACAGTGGCCAAAGCCATGTGCCCCAGAGGGAATGAACAGAACAGGTAATCACCAAGTGATCTATCCCTTGTCACCCATTCCCAGCTTCTGGCAAACAGGCTTCTAGGGACACCATCCCTGCCCATCCTGGCTAATAGCCATTGATGGACCTATCCTCCATGAACTTATCTAGTTCATTTTTGAACCCTGTTATAGTCTTGGCTTTCACAACATCCTCTGGCAAGGAGTTCCACAGGTTGACTATGCATTGTGTGAAGAAATACTTCCTTTTGTTTGTTTTAAACCTGCTGCCTATTAATTGCATTGGGTGACCCCCTAGTTCTTGTGTTATGAGAAGGAGTAAATAACACTTCCTTATTCACTTTCTCCACAACAGTCATGATTTTATAGACCTCTATCATATCCCCCCTTAGTCATCTCTTTTCCAATCTTATTAATTTCTCCTCATATGGAAGCTGTTCCATACCCCTAATCATTTTTGTTGGCCTTTTTCTGAACCTTTTTCCAATTACAATGTATCTTTTTTTGAGATGGGGTGACTATATCTGCATGTAGTATTCAAGATGTGGGTGTACCATGGATTTATATAGAGGCAATATGATATTTTCTGTCTTATTATCTATCCCTTTCTTAATGATTCCCAACATTGTTAGATTTTTTTTAACTGCCGCTGCACATTGAGTGGCTATTTTCAAACTACTATCCACAATGATTCCAAGCACTCTCTCAAGTGGTAACAGCTAATTTAGATCCCATCATTTTATATGTATAGTTGGGATTATGTTTTCCAATGTGTTTTGTTTTGCATTCATCAATATTGAATTTCATCTGCCATTCCACATTGTTGAATGTTTTGCATGTAGTACTAAAGATTTCAATGTGGGAACTGAGAGAGACAAGGTAGGTGAGGTAATGTTGTTCACAGAGCTCTTCTTCTAAAAGCTTGTCCCTTCCACCAAGAGAAGTTGGTTCAGTGAAAGTTGTCACCTCACCCACCTTTTCTTTTTCATATCCTGGGGCCAACATGGCTAAAACATAGGAACTGTCATGCTGGATCAGACCCGAGGCCCAGTGGCCAATACCAGATGTTTCCAAGGAAGGTTAAGAACCCAGCAGTAAGTAGTAGATACAGTAGACCTCAACATAGGTTTCATCCTGATCTCTAATACTTAGAGTTTGGCTTAAACCTTGAAGCACAAGGTTTAATATCCCTTCCAAAATTGTATTATTAATTAAGAAAACTCTGGATCTTCTTGATAGCCATATAAATATCCAGTCCAAGAGAGATGGATTGATTAACTCTGTTTTGCACTCAAAAAAGTTGCCAGTCTTCCATAGGATGGATTTAATGCTACAAAGCTACATTAACACACACACATCACAGAATCATAGAAATGTAGGGTTGGAAGGAACCTTGAGAAGTCATCAAATCCAGCCCCTCTTATTGAGGCAGGACCAAGTAAACCTAGACCATCCCTGACGGGTGTTTGTTCAATTGTTCTTTAAAACCTCCACTAATGGGGATTCCACAACCTCTTTTGAATGCCTATTCTAGAATTTAACTAACCTTGTCATTAGAAAGTTTTTCCTAATATCTAACTTAAATCTCCCTTGCTGCAGATTAAACACATTACTTCTTGTCCTACCTTCAGTGGATACAGAGAACAATTGATCACATTCTTCTTTATAACAGCTTTTAATGTATTAGAAGATTATTTGATTGCCTCTGACTTCTTTTCTCAAGTTCTCGTTCTCAGTGTTTTTAATCTTTCCTCATAGGTCAGGTTTTCAAAACCTTTTATCACTTCTCTGAACTTTCTCTAGTTTGTCCACCTCTTTCCAAAAGCGTGATGCCCAGAATTGGACACAGTACTCCAGCTGAAGCCTCACCCATGCTATGTAGAGCAGGGCAGTTACCGCCCAGATCTGACCTATAACACTCCTGTTAATGTACCCAAGGATGATATTAGCCTTTTTTGCAACTGTTACATTGTTGATTCATTCACTTTGTGATCCATTATAACCCCAGATCTTTTTCAGCAGTACTCAGTAAACAGAGCTCACGGTGTGAAGCAGGAGTGCTGAAGGCCCAGAGGTCCAGTCTAAGGAGGCGATGAAGCCACGTGGCTTACCCTGGAGGAAGAGTGAGGCCCCCAAGAGGGTCTGGCACACTGAAGGACTTCCTTCTAGAGACTGTTCCAAAGTTCAGGATATAGCACCAATCTAGATCTGTGACATTAGCATGCTAGCTCAAGCAGAGCTAATGCTTGTCCTAGAGTCTAGCCACTCTAGGAATTGCATCTCCAAGCTGTTGTGTATGCATACCCTGAGAATAGGCTAATATGTGTTCAGTTATTTCTACTGAAATACAATCACAAGCCCTAAAATGTCGTCATCTCACCTGAATGCCTAAGGGCCTTTTTTATGGATTCACTTAAATCCCAATAATCAAAATATTTTCTAGTTTTAGGTCAGAGATTCTCCTATGCTATGGTAATGTGATAGGTTTATCAATTTACACTGGCAGGACAGTATAATTGAAAGGGAGTTACCGCCTTGAAGTGAATATGTGGAAAATTTATTGCTAGCAATGCTTATCATTTGAATGCAGGTGAAGAAATCATTTGTCAGCTTAGCCAAAATAGACTGTTTTAATTTTAGGAGCAAGTCTCTTCATGCCTAATAGACCAACAAGGCTCAGCAGTTTGAGCATTGGCCTGCTAAACCCAGGGTTGTGAGTTCAATCCTTGAGGGGGCCATTTAGAGATCTGGGGCAAAAATCTGTCTGGGGATTGGTCCTGCTTTGAGCAGCGGGTTGGACTAGATGATCTCCTGAGGTCCCTTCCAACCCTGGTATTCTATGATTCTAAGGCAGATTGTATTTAACCAAAAAAAAAAAAAGTTAGTTACCTTCACTGTTAAAAATTTGCACCTTATTTCCAATGTGAATTTGAATATCTTCAATTTTCAGTGAATGGATCTTGCTATACCTATGCCTGCTAGACTGAAGAGCTCTCCATTATCAAATTTCTAACTCTAATCCATTTTAAATGCAATGCCAATTAATAAAACTTTTCTTGAAAGTCTTGTACATAGCACTTGACTATTGTGCCAAATGCATTAGCAGCCCAGTATACATTTCTTCTAATATTTTGATACTTTGGAGCTATCCACCTGACTGGCCCTAGAAGGACCATAGTAGAGCATAACCTCCCAAGCCCCAAGAGTTGTAAATAAATCTGAAATTCATGTACCATACCCAAAGCAAAAGTACACATTAACTAGAGAAACTGCTAAATTACAGGCATATTAGTAGGAAGTAAAGTTGTGGGGACTGATGAGGAAAGTTAAATATCAGAAGAAATGTACTTGGCTGCTGATGCATTTTAGAATTGGTAGCAAGACAGAAATCAAAGTGAGGAAACTACATTCCACAAAACTGTAAAATATGAAAAGTGCATTATGGAGCTGTGGGTCAGAGGTCCAATTACTTGATAAAATAGTTTTTAAAATCTTCATATGGACTCATAGATTCCAAGGCCAGAAGCTGCCATATTACCCCAAATAATTCCTAAAGCATGTCTGTTAGACAAACATCCAATCTTGATTTTAAAATGGCCAGTGGTGGGGAATCCAACATGACCTTTGGTAAGTTGTTCCACAGGTTAATGACTCTTGCTGTTAAAAGTTTACATCTTATTTCCAGTTTGAATTTGTCTAGTTTTAACTTCCAGCCATTGGATGGTTTTATACCATTCTCTGCTCGATTGAAGAGCCCATTATCAAATGTTTTTCCCCCATGTACATACTTATAGACTGCAATCAAGTCACCTCTTAACCTTTTCTTTGTTAAACTAAATAGATGGAGCTCTTTGAGTCTGTCACTCTAAGGTATGTTTGCTAATCCTTTAATCATTCTCATAGCTTTTCTGAGTCCTCTCCAATTTATCAACACCCTTTTTGAACTGTGGACACCAGAACTGGACAGGATAGTCTAGCAGCGGTTGTACCAGTGGTAAAATATGTAGTAAAGTAACCTCTCTACCCCTACTCAAGATTCCTATTTATGCATCCAAGGATCACATTAGCCTTTGTGGTCACAGCGTCGCAATTAGAGCTGATAATCCACCACAACCTCCAAATCTTTTTCAAAGTCAGTGCTTCCCAGTATAGAGTCCCCCATAATGTAAGTGGCCTCTCCATTTTTTTAAAAACTACTGCATGGGATTAAGGAGATGATATGGGGGCTCAGCACTCACAGGATCAGGCTTATTCACACTTTTGAAAAAAGTTATCTTCAATTCGTTGAGTTCAGTAATCAGTTTCCACCCTCTCCTTGAAGTTGTTGAAGAGCATTCAGTGTAAAAACCACTTCCTTCCTACATATTTCTAGATCAAAAGAACACACACACTCCTCTAATTCTCAGAAGCTGCCAAAGATGACTATGAAGAAAGTACCTTCACTTGTGGCATGTTTAATATCAGTCAAAGATTATCTTAATATCCTTTGCAATATTAGTAATCACAGGCTCCATTCGTGAATCTCTGAAAAAATTTGCTGGTGATACAAATACAGTAGAACCTCAGAGTTATGAACACTAGAGTTATGGACTGACCGGTCAACCCCACACATCATTGGAACAGGAAGTAAGCAATCAAGGCAACAGAGACCAAAAAAAAGCAAATATTGTACAGTGTTAAACATAAACTACTAAAAAAAGAAGGGAAAGTTTAAAAAAAAAAAAGTTTTGACAAGGTAAGGAAACTGTTTATGTGCTTGTTTCATTTAAATTAAGATGGTTAACGGTATTTTTCTTCTGCATAGTAAAGTTTCAAAGCTGTGTTAAATCAATGTTCAGTTGTAAATTTTTGAAAGAACAACCCTAAAGTTTTGTTCAGAGTTATGAACATTTCAGAGTTACGAACAATCTCCATTTCCAAGGTGTTCATAACTCTGAGGTTCTACTGTATGCTTGGTTTTTGTTTGTATTTTTTATTTCATTCCATTCTGGAAACGTTTTTTATATCTAGGTTTGTAGCACAAAACCTGATGGCTGTTCCTTGGATAAATTCTATCATTTTTTTAGTAGCAGCAAATCTTTCAACCTAGCTGTCACAGTGTCAGTCTTATTAGGAATCTAAGAGCTAATTACAGCACCTCTATTTCTCTCAGCAGGGGTGGGAGCAACAGCAGTGTTTGTTGCTGCAAGGTGCTCCATGTGAACCGAGCAGCTAGCACTCATAAGCACATTGCAACTCATTAAACCTGACTCTTTTTCTTGAAAAAGCAGCACTTCTTAACAGAGTGGTCAAACCAAGTGTAATTCATTTATGAGGCTGTAATGTTGGTTTTCAACACAGTGTGCAATGTGCATTACGAAATGGGTTCCCTGTAAGTAGTGAAGATGAAAACATAAGGATTTTTATGTGACTAGCATCAAGAAGGATGGAGAACTGCAGGAGTGCAGCTGCCAGTGATCTTGTTTTCTTCTGTAATGTAAAATATCCAAGTGATATTCATAAAACTGTTTATACTGTTTCCACTGAAGAGAGTGGATGCACTGGGAGGTGTCTGAATTTCTAACCCACCTGATGTCCAATCTGTTGTACTGTAAGTCTCTATAACAAGCAGAACTGTTAAATTAGGCCTCAATCCCACAAACATGCACATGCTTAATTTTGCGTTCATGTAGACCCACTGGCTTCAATTATTGTCAATAGAACTTGTTGGCAGGACTGGAGCTTTAGTAGGTTAGAATTCCTAGCCCTTTTAATTACAGATCTGAACTAAAGCAAAAGTGAAATGAGCGTAGTGGTCTCTACCTAGTCTCTAGTGACTATTTGAAAACTGCCACATAACGTGGTGTAGTTGGCAGCCTGTGATCAGCAGTACCTCATTCTTTACAGTGCTTTCTAGTGGCATGCAGTAGATTAGTACTGAGCTACTATTACCATTTATTTTACAGTCATCCAGTCAGGATTGAGCCCCCATTGTGCTAGGCACTGTACACATAATATGACAGGCTCCGGCCTGGTCCAGCTTCCAGTCTAGTTAAAACAAACATGATAAATGAGTGAAATAACAACATAAGGGGACTAGGGAAGAGAGGATGAGTGGCACACTAAGCAGCATGGTTGGTTGCACAAGCCAGCTATGTGCGTAACTCCATAATGCCAAATAATTTACGTAAATAACACCTCAGGCTTCTACCCATCCATTTATCAGTTGGCAGTTTCATTTTAGGCATTGCTGTGCATGAGGGTCCTAAGTTGGATTTGAAAGAAGAGAGGATAGTAGATATGTGAGAAAGTTTACAGACAAGTGTGTTTATCAGTCATGGCAGTTAACATACCACCCCACCCTACTGGCTTTATTTCCTCTGCTCTTCCCTCCAACAAAACAGTAGATAAACAGCTGTAGGTCAGCCCTAAGCTCTCACTGTAACATCCAAACTGATTGATCTGTAAAATGCAAATTCATAAAAAGAATTCAGCTGGCTGGTGTTTATTCCATTTCACTTAGTGTTTAAATTGTTATTTATTTAATGACAAAAACTGTACTCAGCACTCATAACAAATCTGAATGCAAGGACCTAGCTAAGAAGTCACAATAATAACAAAAACAAAACACTGGGCAGCAGATCAGGCATGGAAGGATGTGAAGATAACAGTGAAGAGAACAGTATGAAATGGGGTTTTCAGCAGAAAAAAATGATTTTTGTTTAGTTTTTTAAATAAGGAGAAATAGTGAATGAAATAATTCTATTTTCTTCAGACAAACTAAGGTCTACTGATTAAAAAAAACTATGCCTTTTTTTAAAAAGTAGACTAGAAGGAGTATTATGAATGTGCCTAATTAAAGGGGGGAGAGGAAGCTGTTTTAAGAAACAAATCAATTTACACCTAGGAAATATCCTTTAATGATGCAGCAAGACAGAGCCTTATTTTATATTTATTGAACTGTTTTTATCGGAAAACATAAGAATATGGGCAATAGACCTACAGCCTGCAAAGGCAGTGTTAATAAATCTCATCATTAAAAGCACGTAACTAAGTAGACAGAAAGAATCATGTGCACCTTTAATTTGTTCTGACTGGAAATATACATAATCTATCATTTAAGCAGCTGAGCTGGGAGGGGTTTGCTTTTCCTACTGAGTTTGAATCACCTCACTTCCACTGGCAGAACTCATGCCGCCGGTTGCCTCAATTGAGGGTGCAGTACGGTAAAATACCTGCAAACACCCCCTCTCCTCTCTCTCACTCTCACACACATGCTCTTTCTCCCTGGTACTCCCCTCCCCCTCAGGGTCCAGAGTTGACAGGTTAGCACACAAAGTGGGTAAGGATGTCTCAGGAGTGGGTGTGGCTGGGACATGTACTGATTCAGCACCTCTCCAAGGCCGCCTGTGCTGGTGGGGCTACTACTGAGTCCTTACCAGAATTTATAGCTATCTTCCCCAGCAGAACCCCACAGGGAGAGCGGAGTTAATCTCCCCCCTGCAATCCCATAGGGCCTGGGATGAGCCTTCCTCTGGCACAGCTTGTCCCTATGGGTGCAATAGGGTGCAAATTACATTATCAGCACCTGGGGTAGGGGACAGTGTATAAGAGCTCCTGTACTTATCCCACGTCCCAATCTTCTCTTGTGCCTCAGCACTGCTGTGGTCTGGCCCTTTTAAAAATAAATACATTTTTTGACAATAACCACCTTGCCACCTATTGCCCATTTGCAAACCTTCCCTTTCTGGAGAAGGGCATTGAGAAGGTGGTGATGTTCACATAGTTAATATATTACTTTTTAGAATTGGAAATGCCCCCATCTTACTATTGACAGGTCTTGTTTTTGGACTGTATTTAGAGCCTTTCAAACAGCATGGGTGACTTGTACTTACCACACAAACCTTATTTCATGGTTACATCCTTCTCTGCCTTCAGCATAGATGTTTGTTTTATCTACTTATTGTGGCTTGTCATTATACAATCACGAGTATGTCTACACCACAAGTGGTGGTGTGATTGCCGCACATGTAGACAGAGCCTAGCTTGTGCAACAGCAGCAATGAAACCACAGCAGCATAGGCTTCAGCACACACCACCTGCTGAATAAGTACCCAGGGTTCTGGGCAAACTTTTACAATCTGCGCTGACTCCCATGTTACCATGGCTTTGCTGCTATGGTCATCACACTAGCTAAATCAAAGCTAGCTTGGATATGTCTACACATGCTGCAATCACACCTCCAGTTAGAGTGCAGATATGCCTCAAGATTATAAATTTTAGGGGTAGGGCCTGTTTTTTTGCTTCACGTTTATACAATACATAGGGTCATGGGGACCTGACAGCTACAACTGCTATATTGCAAATAATTAAATAATGTGCCATGCCAGCCACAGCTAAGATCACTTTTTTTTTTTTTTTTTTTAAAGCTCAATCAATCTAGTTTAGGACTGGGCTAGGATATATCCTGAGGGGGAGGGATAGCTCAGTGATTTGCACATTGGCCTGCTAAGCCTAGGGTTGTGAGTTCAATCCTTAAAGGGGCAATTTGGGGATTGATCTTGTTTTGAGCAGGGGGTTGGACTAGATGATCTCCTGAGGTCCCTTCCAACCCTAATAATCTATGATTCAGTAGTCTCAGTGATAGATTTCCTTTAAGCAGAAGACAATGTCAGACATCCATGTTGATACTATTAGATGTGCCAGCAGCTGCATACTATTGATCGCAAGTGCTGAGACTTGACTGTAGGACCTGGCAGAGGTAGACATAATGTATGTTAGTGTTGGGGTGACCAGATGTCCCAATTTTATAGGGACAGTCCCGATTTTTGGGTCTTTTTCTTATATAGGCTCCTATTACCTCTCACCCCCTGTCCCGATTGTTCACACTTGCTGTCTGGTCACCCTAGTTAGTGTCTCTGTTCATTCCTTTCTCAGATATCACAGCAGTGCTTATCAGGCAAATACTCTCACTCACCAAGTCTCTCAGTAGTAATTCCTAGTCCTTTCAGGGAAGGCTATTTGCTCTTGTGATGAGCTTGTTCTGTATGTCCCCCTTCTTACTGGGTAAAGCCTGTTTTGCATTTGATCTATGCTGTTATTGCACCCAGCTGCAACAATATTGGGCATATTATCATTATTTGCAATAGTAACTTAGACAAAAGGGGAAAAGAGCAAGAATTAGCCTTAGGTGTTTGGGAAGGTCTCTACTAGAGTCAGCATTTGCTCTATACTCCTCTGAGCTTCTGGCAAGTGAAAGTTTTGTCCTGCTGCTGGTTCAGTTCATCCCACACTGTCAAATCAACCACATCTCTCTCTCCCCTAAGTGACCAAAAAAAAAAAAAAAAAAGTTTCTGATGGCATTATTTTGCTAGAGCCTGGAATGGGAAAAAGGGCAATCAGGTGCTGGAATGTATTGTGGGGGGGCTCTCACTCACTATAAAATCAGACACAAGCATATATTTGTTCTAGGTATGCTTGATGTATATAACAGATTGACTGACAATTGAATAGGAAGCAAACTTACTTCAGCCACCCAATGACAGTCCCAGCCTACCTCTAACCGCACCAGGTTTCATTGTAGCCAGCTCATCCCCTAAAATTTACCATCTTCTGTTAGTACATTAATTTTAGTAAAGCAATTCTACCGGAGTCCTGGCTTTTAAAAAAAAAATCTATATTGTTAATCTAACACTATACACACACACATTGTGCTACAGTGTCTGTCAAACAGGAGTGCAAGTAGGGTGGTACACTCCAGTATGCTGTACCAGCAAGAGATTTTTAGTGGGTATGGGGTACCGCCCGGAAAGAGGGGTGAGGCTGCACTCTGCTCCTTAAAGGAGCAGAACGGGGCGAGGGAGGGCATTCATTCTTTAAATGGTTTTAAGAGCACAATACATATGCTAACAAACTTAAACAAAGGTTTTGTTAAAGTTTGTTAGCATATGTATTGTGCTGTTACCTTGATCAGGAGTTCTCAAGAGGGGTGGGGTGGGGGAATGACAAAGTATTTAAACAGTGTTTTTTATTCTATTTCTCCCCTTTGGTCTGAATTATCCATGACTCCATACTGCATCACATCAAGTCCAAATCATTAGAGAAATACCTCTGATTGCACTGACCAGAGGATGTTTGGAGTCTGATGTCAGCCCAGTTCTGTAGCCTTACAGGAATCATGTGTTGTCCCCAGTGTACACAGAATTCTTCTTTGCAGCCAAACTAGTCTAACATACATTTTGTTAACTGGAACTGGAGCAGCAAAACAAAGAAAACAAATGCCTCATTTTCCAGCTTTGTGGGTGAGAGAAATATAAGTGAAGATTATGATGCTGGACACTGATGGCTTTAAACCATCTGCCTCAGGAATCTGCCTAGAACTTTGCTGAAAAATATGTTCCTCATCTTAGCAATGGCACTAAGACTTATCACACATCTGCCCACCTTTATTCAAATAAAGCTCCTTCTGATCTGACAGCTCAGGCATTGGCAGTTTCATCCAGAACAATTTACAAAGTTGGACCCTAATCCTATAAACCCTTAATCATTTGATCAATCCCATTAAAGACAATGGGACTATTTGCATGACTATGGACCACTTTTGTGAACTGGTCAGAGTTTCAGGAGTCTGTTCCTATAAAGACTGCCAAATGTCAGAAAATCTATAGTTTCCATGTTCATTGAAACAGTGAGTCAAGCAGGTCAGCTATCAGTAGAGAATGGCCATGGAAAAATATCTATGTAGTGAAAGGATGTCAGAGTTGTTCTGGTGTGGCTGCGAATGAATTTACAATGTGTCTCCACAAACAATTTGGAAAGCCTATTTTTCCTCTGCATCTGACATCTAAATCATCAGATGAGGAGAGGTGGGGCTGTTTTTCCAAACATGCTGTTTACACATGAAGAGGAATGGACCCATGGCAACTACCAAAAAGGTGAACGGAACAATCAACTTGTCCACAGGTGGAGTTTGGGAGCCCATTTTGAGCTATGCCACAAATAGAACTCCAGTGACAGCACGCCTGAATTATCTAACCTCAGCAACATTGCTTAGGGGTGAAGTCAGACAAAACAAAGGGTTTACCAGCGCCCCAAAGGAAAAGAATTTTAATTATATTCACACAGAGAAAATGTAGAACATTTTTAAAAGCAGGTGTTTGCTCTACGCATACCTTACTGCAGTGGTCCCAACTGTGGCACGTTCCCCCCCTAGGGGGGTGAGGAGGAACATTCGGGGGGCACATGGCGGGGCTAAGGCCAGCCCCCATGGGGCAGGGCCCAGCCCAGCTCCAGCCCCAATCGCAGCTCCATGCCATCCCCAGCACACCTCCTTCCCCAGCCGCAGTTTTGCTCCGCCCCAGCCAACCTCTGCCCGCAGCTGCAGCTCCACTCTGCTCCGCTCCCAGCCCAGCTCTGCCTTCAGCTCAAGCTCCTCTGCTGAGCCAACTGTACAGTGATGGAGGGGGTGGGGCGCAGACAGATTCCATTACTGGTAAGGGAGGGGTGCGACAAAGTTTGGGCATCATGGCCATACTAAAGAAGTACTGTCAAGGGGCTTAAACTTCATATACTTCCACTGAAATTGTTCTCAGCTGCTGTAGGCACGTTTTCCTGCAAATGTGCACCAGGCTGCTTGCACTGAAAGACTGTGTAAGTCAAGTGTAGTTTGGGGCTTTTTTATTATTATTTTAAAATGTTGTAAGTTGGAGTGTGCTCCTGGGATAAGACTGAACAGCAGTGAGCACAATCCACTGGTGTAAATATGCAAAGGGACTTAAAACTCACTTTTGTGCTCACTGCTCTAACTTACACCAGGAGGCAACGGCAAATAGAAGGCCAAAAAACAACCAAGCAGTGACAGAGCACAAAAGCAGCTAGTGCAACCCAGCAGCAGGAAGGGGAAGTGGCATAACAACCCCTCCATATGGCACTGAAAATTTATCCTCACACAGCAGTGGTGCCTGCTGCCCCAGGTAAGGCTTCTTATCCCTCCACACAGTCTTGCCACTGCTGGTGCAAATGCCTTTTAAGCTTCTGCCACCTAATACTGCTATCATGTGGGTTTCTGTTTCATTGACTCCACAGAGACAACTCTCTTTCAATTTACATCCTCTGACTCCAACATAATGCCAATACGTGCAGTGGATTCATGATTTACACTGAGGTAACTAGGTGCAGAATTAAGGTTGGTGTCTCATTTTAAACCAAAATTGAAAATAGACCTTTTCTCCCTTGCCTATAACTTTGAATTTCTTCCCCGCTCTATTGCTATTTTTACTTTTTATCCAAAAACACTTCAAAGAGTCAAACCCAGTTACAGATTAGATAACACATATTATATAAAATAAAACTGGATTGGAGATGGTGCAGTGTAAGCCCTTTGTGCATACATTAAAGAGAAGGCTGAGATGTAGAAATTCATAGTTAAGGTTCTTCATATGTCCTTAACTTACACCACTGTGTCAAGGTGTACTGTAGTACAGACCTACCAAGCCTCTCACCTGAAGTGGTATTATCCCATATTACAGACCCATTCCCCCAAAAGCCTCCAATTTTCTCCAGCCAGTTTTTGCTCCCCACTCTCCGGTTCCAGGCTCAGCTGCCACAGCAGAGACCCTGTGGTGCTGCAGAAGCATCACAGCAATAGATTTCCCAGTGAAAATGATCAGACTTGGGAATTTTCCCTTAGCTTTGCACTTACAGGGTTTGCGACCCACGCAGGTAAAACCTTACTGCAACAGAAACAATTCAGTCAAACCAAAACTTGAGGACAATGGATTTTGAGCACCATCTGCATGCACTAAGTAGGACAGGTCTCAGTGAAAGCAGAAAAGAAAGTGAGTGCTTGAGACATCGAATCCTGACAACCACATTTATAACAAGAGTCGGCACGTGGAATGTGCATATTTTGTATAGTATGGGAAAGCTAGCACAGGTTACATGAGAAATGAAAAAATACCATCTGAACATTCCTGGTGTCAGTGACACAGGACGGGTAGGGAGTGGCACCACCCTACCCAACCCCATGGAGTCTGATGGTGCTACAGTCTTATACTCAGGAAGAGGAACACACAAATGTGATGTAGGAATTACACTGGATAACATCACAGCAAAGACCCCGCTGGCTTGGGAGACAGTGAAGGACAGACTAGTAATAGTCAGGGCAGCAAACAAGGCATGTCAAGTATACAATAATTCAAGTATATGCACGAACACACACAGCAAGTGACAGTGAAAATAATACATTCAAGGAGCAGGTGCAGCAAGTATCAGATGACGTGCCTAATCATGACATCAAGCTGATGATAGGCAAATTCAATGCACAAATCGGCAACAACTTTACTGGCTGGGAAGGAATCATAAGCACAGTAGTGGAAGGCATCTGAACCGATAATGGCAAATGGCTCTTGAATGTCTGTGGCACAAACACCCTAAAGATAGAAGGTAGTCACTTCCAACACAAGAGGATTCACAAGCTCACATGGAGATCACCAGACAATGTAACTGTCAACCAGACAGACCATGTGTGTATTTCTAAGAGATGGGCATCTTCTTTGAGGCATATCGGAGTCAGCAGAAGCCTAGATATTAGTTCAGATTATTATCTTTTAGTGGCTATGTTACATCTTAAACTCAAAAAGATCATGAAGGTGGTCAAAAGAATGTTATAGCAACAGAGAACTTCAAGGACAAAGAAATGCAGATCAGATTCCAGATTGCATTTATCAACCATTCCAATGTTTAAAGTACCAGGCATTGGTACTGGAACTAGGGGTTCTGGGGGTGCAGTGGTTTCCATCATATACAAGATTTACAGTTTGGTTCAATGGCTCTAAGCACCCCCACTATACAAATCGTTCCAGCACCTCTGGTACCAGGCTGATGAAAGCCTGGAAGACAGATGGTCAAACTGGAAGAAGATGGTACTTGAGACAGCAGAGGAAGTAAGATGAAAGATGCATGGGTTACATCTGGAACATGGTCAGTGGCTGATGAGCTGAAAGCTCTGAAGGCAAAAATGGAACAGTGCAAGACACAAGCAGAACTCGTAGAGGAGCTTAAAAGATACAGAGAAAAGGACAGAGAAATAAAGAAGAGATGCAGGCAAGATAGAAATGCCTGGGTTCAGGAGAAGGCTGAAGAGGCAGAAGAAACAGCACAGAGGGGAGATTTCAAGCAGCTCCATAGAATACTGAAAGACATTTAAGGAGGAACCAGACTGTCATAGGTGGTGCCCAGCAGGGACTCTCATGGACATGTGTTGAAAATGCATGGAGAACAAGCCAGCCAATGGAAAGAACATTTCCATTCTATACTAGACTATCCAAAGCTGATGATCACACACAGCTTGGAGAAAAATGCCAATGCTAAGTTAGAAATAGAAGAGGGACCAATAACATCCAATTACATTAAAGCAACTGTCAAAGGTCTTAAACGGGAAAGATCCTGGGGTTGACAGAATTCAAGCAGAGGTAATAAAGGCTGGAGGCAAAATTCTGATTGAGCAGCTAACAAAACTCTGTAATGAAATATGGGTGAAGTAACAAGTACCAAACAAGACTGGAAAGATGGTGCCATCATGGCATTGCCAAAAAAAAGACTAATCTTAGTGCACAGGCTGGAGAGGTATTTTATGGCTATCAATCCAAGGCAAAGAATTGGTTACCTTTATGCTGAATAGAATGGAGGAGGCAGTAGATGAAAGATTACAAGAAAAGTCTGGGTTCCCTCCAGGTAGGTCATGCTATGAACAGATATTCACTTTTTGACAGATCATCGAAAAAGCTACTGGTTGGCAGCAACACCCCCTCTTAATTAATTTGATCTACTTAAAAGAAAGCAGTGTCCACAGAGAGACCCTGTGGAACATTGCTAGAAGTTATGGGATACCAGACAAGCTTATCAACATAATATGATGGAAGGAGATATAAATTAAGATGAGATACAGGCCTAAGTGAGTGGTTCAATATTGTGAGTGGAGTCAGACAAGGGTGCATGTTATCACCAAACTTTTTTGCACTAGCAGTAAACAGGGTGATGAAGTGAGCAACAAAAGGCATCATGGACAGTGTAAAATGGGCTAGCAGGGAGGCGTTACATGACCTTGACTTTGCCGACGACATTGCTTTACTAAATATGATGTGGAACTGAAGGATTACCCTTACAGCAGACATAGAACAAGAAGCAGCAAAAATTGGATTGAAAGTAAATGCATACAAAACCAAGATGATGAAGGTAGGAAACTGTACAACAGATATAAAGATATACACTGCTGGAAAAGAAATTGAACAGGTAGAAGAGTTCTGCTATCTGGTGAGTGTCATGACATTTGAAGGCGGTTGTGATATTCATATGAGATTAGGAAAAGCAAACACCACTTTTGGAAAGATGAACAACATCTGGCCTGACAGATCTCTCCAACAAACTAAGGGTCAGATTATACCATACAATTATACTAAGCATGCTACTGTATGGAGCAGAGACTTGGCTAATGACAATTGCCTAACAAAGAGACTGGAAGCTGCCCACCATAGATGGCGGAGGAAGACACTACACATTTCATGGGAAGACAAAATAACAAATGAGAGAGTAAGGGAGCTGACAGAGCAGGGCATGCTAGAAAATATCAGCAAAGAAAGAAGACACTGGTGGTTGAGACATAACACCGTATGGAAGATGGGAGACATGCTAAAAAAGCATTGAATTGGTTACCTGCGGGAAGAAAGAGAAAGTGAGAACAGTCAAGGAAGAACTGGCAGAAGATGGTAGTGGGCAGCTTCCAGTCTCTTTTTGTTAGCAATTGTCATCAGCCAAGTTATGGAATTTATAAAAGTTATAGAACTAAAATATATACCAATTATACTGCAAACCCACCTTGCTTTTGGTTACTCTCCTCTACTATGTCTGTGCAATGTTTATCTAGGATCAAACTGCTCACTGGGACAAACCTGTGGGCTCCATACAGGAAACTAAATGGATTAGCAGGTAGGTACCAGTTTGCAGGATTGGCTGGTGCCTTATAAATCCCTCTTGGTAGGGACCTTGTCTGTAATGCAGAGTGCAAACCTTGCCTTCTTCCTTGTCCTGTTGCTTGCATGTCCAAGCACACTCTATTTAAACAAGAGTGTGCGATTCTGATATCTCCTCCCCACACACACTTTTTTTTTATAAGAACTTTTCAGGGAGGGAATCTCATCTAGCTAGAAGGTTGCCTTCAAATACAGCAGATTTCACAGAAACAGGCTAGAAGTGGCTTTTTGGCAGGGGAGGGGTGTGTGGGTAGGGATATCTCACCACGTGATCTCAAACAAAAAGGCCAGTTTCTAGTTGGTTTGAGAACGCCGAGCAGCTCCTCCCTAGCCCCTGGGCCCAGCCTTGCCACCAGGCAGCAGCCACACACAGGAGAGTTATTTATCTGTCACAAAGCAGGCAGCCCCAGATGCGGGGGGGAGGGGAGGGAAGGGGGTTCATTCACTGTGGCTCCAGCAGGACCTCCTCCTCCTTTGAGAGGGCATGCTGCGGGGGGGAGGGGGGAGAAAGACACAGCCGGAGCCACATTCAATCTCCGCTAAGAGAGGGACCCACACACACACACACACACACCGGGAGCGCTTCCAAGCCCAGCCCCTCGCAGCAGCCCAGCCGCCGCAGCTCCCCTCTCTGCTCCTCAGGGCTCTTTGTTGGAAGGCGCCGACAGGGGGCTGAGTCACCATGTCCTCCGCCAAGAAAGGCTTTTACCGGCAGGAAATCACGAAAACCTTATGGGAGGTGCGGGAGCGCTACCGGGACCTGCAGCCGGTGGGCTCCGGAGCCTACGGCGCTGTCTGGTGAGTGGGGCCGGGGGCGGGTCTCCCCTCCCCTCGCCAAGACACCCCCTGGCCGGGCGGGGCGCCCCGGCTGGAATCGGGCTGCCCACTGCCTGCGCGCCCGGCCGCGGGAGCCGGGCTGGCGGCCCCCGTCACAGCCAGGGACTTTGCCCGCCCTGGCGCGGCAGGCGGGTCCCGGGGGAGGCGGCTCGGCTCGGCTCCCTGGCTCGCGGGGACACCCGCCGGTTCCGCAGCCACTTTCGCTTTAATTCCTTCCAACTTTTTGTTTTGGCTGCCCCGGCCCGCTCCGCTCCTGTGCGGGGGGAAGGTGCTGGCTCTTCCCAGCCCAGGTGCGGCCCGCCCCGTTTCCTGCTCTGCCCGGGACTCCCCGCCCATTTGCCCTGCTAGCCGGGGCGCTTGCTGCTACGAAGTTGCAAGAAAAGCCCAGAGCGGACAGTTCTACAGTAATCTGCCCCTAGGGGGAATCTCTTCCTCACGTGCCAGGGGCAGCGAGTTTATGCCCTGAAGTATGAGGGTTTATGTCCCTTCTGTTTTTCTTCTCCTGTCTAGGTAGGGTGACCAGACAGCAAATGTGAAAAATCAGGACGGGGATGGGGGGTAATAGGACCTTATATAAGAAAAAGACCCAAAAATCGGGACATCTGGTCACCCTATGTCTACGGTAACTTTGCATGTTCCCATACATAGAAATGCCCAAGCACTTTCCCACCCACCCTAAAGTCTTGTCCTCTGTGGTGTCCTGTGGCAGTGAGTTCCACAGTTACAGGGTCCTGTAAAACTGCATTTCCCTATTATCCTTTTGCATTTCTACTTCATAAAAATGTTCCACTGTTTATTGCAGTATGAGAGCTGATTGACCTCTGTGCCATCCATTACTTTATAGACCTCTGCTGTGGCTCATCTGACTTGGCTAAGGGCAATAGTCTATTTCGTAGCCAATTCTTAATTTCTCTTCTTTCTACCTTTACCAAAAATCCCTTCTTAGTCCGATAAAATATAGTGGAATTAAGACATCTCTCTTTTTCCTTCCTATTCCCATTTACAGTTTTCTAATACTAGCTTCTTTTCATCAAAGGGTCTGGGAGCATGCTAGATTCTCAATACCCTGGTGAGATACTTAGGGAGTTATTATCCCCACTTTACAGTAGGATAAACAAAGGCACAGAGAGGTTATGTGACTTTGCCTCAGTCACATGGCAGAGCACAGCCACACACTAGGAGTCCTCTGACCTATTGTTCAGTGCATCTTGGGTGGCAGGACTTGCAGCATCACTCCAATCATCACTTTCTTGTTCTGTTAAAGCTCAGCTATTGATGGAAGAAATGGCACCAAAGTGGCTATCAAGAAACTGTACCGCCCATTTCAGTCCGAACTCTTTGCCAAACGAGCCTACCGGGAACTGCGCCTCCTGAAACACATGAAGCATGAAAATGTGAGTTTAGTCATTAGCATATTCCCCTCAAGTCTGTAGCTTGCACAACAAAATGCGTACACACCATCATGTACACTGCCTGATCCACTGCCCCCCTGCCTCCACTATGCCCATAATCTGCCAAGGTAGATATGCCCTTGCATATCGTCAGTAATTTAGCTGTAACAGAGATTTTTAGCCATGTATTACCAAAAGTCCTGATAAAGAGCAAAGCCATCAGTGGGTCAGCATGCAAAATCTGATGATGGGAGTGTGTGTATGTGCCATCAGGGAGGAGGCATCAAAAAGTGACTATAGCTTCTTCTGTCTGCATGATCATACATTTGTAACACTTGTCTTTGTCTCCTTTGTGGCTACTCCGTTGTTTGTGGCTATCCTGAAGATTGTAAGCTATGAGGGATAGGATTTTTCTGTGTGTCTATGCAAAGCCTCGCACATTTGGGGCACTACTGTAATACAAACAAATCAATAAATATACAGATATAAACATTGTAACCTATGCTGTGAATATGCCTGTCTCCAGCGATGGAAGGCTTGTTGGAGTGGAGGGATATGTGAGTAGCTTTGAGGATTAACTCAGGGTGATTTGGAAGAGAGTAAAATGGTTTTGTGAGAAGCAGCAGTCAAGGCTGGCATTATTGGTGGACATACGGGATGGGGGAAAGCGATAAGAGATGAGTGAATAGGGAGAAGTAGAATTGTGAAGAGCCATGAAGATTAAGGTTACGTCTACACTAGAAACTTCAAAGTGTTGCCAAGGGAGCGCTTTGAAGTGTGAGTGTAGTTGCGCACGAGCTATCCCAGCGCTCCTGATAATTCACCTCCATGAAGAGAACAGCTCCCAGCGCTCGGAGCCTGTCCACACTAGCGCTTTAAAGTGCTCAAACTTGCTGTGCTCAGGGGAGTGATTTTTCACACCCCTGAGCCAGCAAGTTAGAGCAGTATAAAATGTAAGTGTAGACAAGCCTTTAGGGTAACATTTTCAAAAATGCCTAAAAAAACTTAAGAGCCTTAGTCCTACTGATTTTTCAGTGAGATTTAGGCTCCTAAATGCCTGAGGTCAGGTCTACACTCAAAAGTTAATTTGACCTAGCTACGTCGCTCAGGAGTGTGAAAAATCTACACGCCTGATTGATGTAGTTAAGCTGACCTAACCCCCGGTATAGACAGCCATAGGCACCGACTCCGTGGGTGCTCCGGGGCTGGAGCATCCACCGGCAGCTCCCCGACCTGCCCCCCAGGTCCCAGCTAACCTCCGCCTCCTCCCCTGAGTGCGCCGCAGAGTCCTGTCTCTTCCCCCGCCCCCCCCAGTGCTTGCGCCTCAAAACAGCTGTTTTGCGTGGCAAGCGCTGGGAGGGAAGGGGAAGGAGGCGGAACACGGCACACTCAGGGAAGAGGTGGGGCCTGGGCGGGGATTTGGGGAGAGATCCAATAGGGGCAGGGAGGAGGCGGAGTCATGGTGGGGCTGGGGCGCGAGCACCCACCGGTGCCAAGGAAAGTTGGTGCCTGTGTAGACAGCATTATGTCGACCTAGCTACTGGGAGAACCCTGCCCGTTGTATAGTATGTGTCTACACTGAAGCACTACAGTGGCGCAGCTGCCATGCGCACTGGCACCACTGTAGTGTTTCAAGTGTAAACAAGCCCTAAGTCACTTTTGAAAATGTCATTTAGGTGCTTCTTGAAAATTTTACCTAAAAGGAAAATCTTGAATTGGATATAGTCAGTGGAAGAGGGAAACCAGAGGGTGATTCAGAGAAAATGAGAAGGTAGGAGGTGATACCATCAATGTAGTGGAAGAGGAAAGTGATTGTAATAGCTGTGTTTGCTGTGGATTGGAGGAAGGTGATGTGTCAGGGAAGTGGAAGAGGATGAGGCTGCAGTAATCAAGACAGGAGGTGAGGGAGGAGTCAAAGATGACTCCCAGAGTACATGCCAGAGGGACAGGAAGGATAGTAATATTGTCAACAGTGGGAGAGAATAGTGAGCAGTGGAAAGGGGTTCAGATGAAATCTCAGATTCAGTTTTAACTATGTTAAATAAAGTTGATGGCTGGATTGCCAGGAAAAGATCTCACAGAAAGAGAGGCTAAATTGTGGGATTAGATGTAGGAAGGGAAGACAGGTCATTAGTGGAGAGGTTAATTTGTGAGTCACTGAGATACAGATACATCTTACAGATATCCCCTAAAGAGAGGGTGTATACAGTCAAGGACAGATCTCTGCAGGGCTCCTGCTGGGAGGGGAGGAACCACAAAAGAGATGTTGAAAGAGTGATTGGAGAGGTAATAGGAGAACCAGGAAAGGACAATGGCAAAGGTTCAAGGACAGCATGATCAATAGTACCTAAAGCGGCAGAAAGGTCAAGGAGAACAGGTGGAGGCCAGGACCTTAAATGTAGCCAGGAAGAAGTTGTAAAGACTTGGGTGAGAGAAAGGTTGATAGAGTGAAGGGGTTGAAGCCAGACTGGAAGGGGCCCAAGATGGAGGATCAATGTAATGGCTGCAAATGGCATGTTCCATGGGTTTAGAGGGGAAGGGAGGGAGGAGATGGAGACATATTAGAAAGAGAGGGAGAGTGGGGCAACTGGCAAAACATTTGAGGATGTGGGAGATCAGACCATGTTTTTAATCTGAGAGGAGCAGGTTGCTTGAAAAGAGCAAGAGCTTGTGCAGGAGGGAGAGTGGGGGCAAGGGAGGCTAATGGCTTGGAATAGCCAGTCCTTGTCATTGAAAATGATGGCATTGACACTTAGAACACAGCACCAACACTGTCTGAGATCAGCTTTAAAACTAATCTGTGAAACACCTGGGTTCCCTGTCTAGATGAAACAGACTGTACTTTAGACTTACAGACCCACTAGTGTCTGTCCCTCAGGCATTTTAGCCTTAAGCCTCCTTTTATAATTTATGGTCAATTCATTTCACTCACTGCACCCCTAAAGTAATTGTGTTCTGCCATTAGCAGCTAGCATTTTATATGTTCAAAGTGCTGTTCAGTTAATGTTTGTGCATCACGTAGGCCTTTTCACTACATTTGGAACATTCACAAAGCATTCTGACTGAACACTTAGGAGATGATGGACTCATGCACTTACCAAGTGTCCATCATAGCTGGGTGATTTTTTTCCCTCAGTTTCTCAGAGTAATCTGTCCTTCACTTGGCTAGTGTCCTTCAGCTGCTGTCTTTGTGCTGTATATGCCCTTTGGGATAATAATCTTGAACTCGTCCATGTGCTCACTTGATAATTAAAGACTCTAGAAGAGAGCAGGCTCTGGGGATGTGATCTCAATCCATAAAAGGCTTAAGAATCACTATATATGAGGGAAATGAGTAATTTAAGGTCTCAGAAGGGAAATCAAGGAGTGATAACTTGGAGCTATTGGAGGAAAAGTTTAGGCTAGATATTAAGGAAGAGTTCATCACAAGGCTCCTAGAACAAAGCCTGAGTAAGTGGTATCTGTGCTGGGAATTAGTGAGGATTGAGGTGGGTAGAAATCAACCACTCTGCCCAGCCAGGGGTAGCTGGACCTGCAACACAGCCCCTCTGAGGTTTCCCAGCCACTGAATATAGACATGTATGGATCCAGAGGCCCCCTACTCCAAGCCACCCCAGTGGTTCCTCTGCAGAAACATGCACTGGACCCACCACCACTGTGCCCCAACAACTCCCTCTTCTTTGGACAACCCTGCCACAGGGCTGAAGTGACAATGAGTATCTTGAGGGTCCTTCCTGCATTTGAATGAACTTCTGGTAACACAGTTAGTCAGTGGAATAGGTATAAAGTAAGGGGGCTCAGAGTACCGTAGCTACAGTTATTTAAGAACAAGTTCCAAAAGACATTAATGGGAAAGATATAGTGGGTAGTCCTTTCCCATTAATGTCTTTTGGGAAAGGACTACTGGTTCTACTATAAATACAATTGTTATAAAACATGAATAGAATTGCAGTGCTGGTTTCCAAAATAAGATGAAGTTGGAACAGGACAGAGGTGAATATTACTAATATTTGTCTTATCTATCTTAGGTTTTAATAGCACCTAGCTAATGACATCTAGAGTAGGCAGTATATAATAGGTAATAATCTATCAGCACTGCATGCCAACATTAACAGTGCTGCTGCTGCATTTTATGCTTGGGACACTGCTGCAATATTGGATTAATCTGCTAGTACGCAGTCTTCTTCAATTTGCTTTTTTCACTCTCAAGATGTAAATGATTTATAGATTGTGGAATGCCATCAGAGTTAAAATTATATCCAATTTTCTATTATGTATAATGTTTTGCTTAGAAAGTATCTTCTGCAGTAGTTAAGCATTTAATATGGAATTCTTATGAAAAGTATTTGTCTATTATTGACAATAGAACTATTGCAATGATTTTTTTCATTTGTGAAGCCATGTGA
The DNA here is from genome assembly GCF_020497125.1 of Mauremys mutica. Taxonomy (NCBI): domain Eukaryota; kingdom Metazoa; phylum Chordata; order Testudines; family Geoemydidae; genus Mauremys; species Mauremys mutica. The sequence goes on along the minus strand of NC_059072.1, from coordinate 39,747,432 downwards.
TCGAATATGTCAAGTAGCTAGTAAAATGAAAGATCATACATTATGTTGAATATATATGGCTGTATTCAGCTGTAATCATTTCACTTGTTGGCATATTCAGAATGATAGAAGAATATGTCTTGGTATGATGTATTATGTCAAAAATCCTTGCAATAATTCTTTGAACTTTCATCATGGTATGCTTACTTTATCCACTACTGTGCCACAACAGTGCATCAGCACATTTGGAAGTAACTACTATCAATATTCTAGAATGCCTTACTCACATGAGTAATCCTTATTGGAGCATTCCTATTGACTTCAGTGGGACTGCTCACATGAGTAAGGGTTGTAGGATCAGTCACCTAGGGAACAATCCTTCAAATAAGTGAGTTGTCTTACTGAATTTAACTGGAATGTCATCACAGGTGGAGCTACTCATATCAGTAGATGTTTAAGCATTTTCAAGACACAGCCCCAGATCATAAATCTCTGGATGCCGGGATACTGTCTTCTTTTATGTACTCCAGATCTTTGTGCATGTTAGTGGCTTTGAAACAACAGTACACTATTAAATGTACTATAGAAGAGAGGTTCTCAAACTGTGGTCTGCGAGCTCCATTCAGGTGGTCAGCGGATAGTTCCCTCTAGGGTGCACGCCTGGGCGGCCGCACACAAGAGAATTAAGGGCCACCCTCCTAATTAGTGGAGCCGTGCAGGCGTGGCTCCACAAATTAGGTTCTTGGACCGTGGAGAAGACACACATGTAAGGTGAGGTGGTAACCTTGGAGGGAAGTGGGGGTTGGTAGGAGGGGACAGTGGGGTGAGAAGCGGGGGCGGGGGGAAATTTGGGATGTACAGAGCTGCAGTAGCCAGAGAAAGAGGCAACTTTCCCCAGTTGCCGGGGAGAGACGGCCCTCCTTCCCAGCCCCAGCTCGGGGGCTGCTGCCACAGGGGAGAGAGGGCACATCCATTGCATTAGAAAGGTAAGACTACTAATATGAAAATATGAATTGTGTGCTTTTATTTGTAGAACAAAAAAACATTAATTATTTTTAAGGTTTTTTTATATAGTGCTTTTATCCAAAGTGCTTTACAATAGTTAGCTAACGGTACAAACAACATTTGAAAAGATCATTAAGTGGTCTGCCGAGACTCTCAGCAATTTTCAAGTGGTCCGCGAAAAAAAAAGTTTGAGAACCACTGCTGTAGAAGATTTTATGAAGGCAACAAAGTCTTGGTAATGTGAGACTTCACTTCAGCCCCCTGCTGCTGAATCCATGTTGAGAAGTGATGTGAGACCACAGAGGTTTTGTGTGTGAGGGTTGTTGTGCTTGTGGAGCAGAGAAGTGAGAACTTGGGAGATTCTGTTCCATTTGTATCCAAATTACAAAATGAACCACTTAAGCTAGTAGCAGTAGTGTCCATCTTTTTTTTAGTCTTTAGAGTTTACCTTTAATTTGAAAAGTTCTGGGTATAAGCTGATGGAGGATATCGTGGAGGTCAAGGCATCAACCCATACAGAAAAACAGGCTGTTTATCAATGGGAGGATTTTTTAGCGGGTTTTTTTTCTTTTGAACTTGACGTTAAATCTATAATTGTTACCTTTACAACTCTCTACATTATAGGTTTAAATCTGAACGGAAAAGAAAAAGTTGTTTGTGATACCCAGAAGGATACAAATATTTTAATGTTCCAACTTCGGACCTGATCCTGCAAACACATGTGTTCGCTTACCTCTCCACCCATGAATCATCCCACTGAGATCAATGGAGCATAAAGTTAAATATGTGCAGGTACTTGCAAGATCAGGTTCTTTGTTACTTCCATTTGACAAATGATTTTGGTTTTTGTTTTGCACACTGAATGGAGCTGGCATTAACATGCCTGTTTTCATTCAACAACAATTTGTATAGCAACCAATATTAAATCCATCTTGGTGTCCTTCTGGGGATATTTGTTAGTTAATGGCTGTTGCAAAGCCACCAGTGGGAGTACAGAATATTGAGGGGGGATTTTATGATGCCCAAAACAGTGTCTGTTGTTAAAATAATTTATTTTAATTTCTCAGCAGTGGAGTGAAATGTTTTAAAATATCCTATTGATAAAACCTAGAGGACATCCTTGACCCAACCCTTCCAAATATAAATTCAGAACATATATTTGGTCTGAATCCCTTGATAAGTGACCTATAATATTTAAAAGTTTTGAATTGGTTCATGTGCTACAGATGTTTTCTCTTCCTTGGAACACTGCATTTAGAGATTCAGATTCAGATTCAATATTATTTATTTAGAAGAAACTGTATACTGTTCTCCTATTCATTGTTTGATTTACTGATCATTCTCTAGTGTATTCCCATGTCCAAAAAGCAATGTATGTTTTATAATATAAGAAATATGTTACTTTTTCCTGACTTTTGGAGAGAATTCAGGTGTGTATTAGATACCAAATCAGCTCACAATCGCCATATATTTTTCTGAGTAAGCTACAGCCCTCCAGTTTTTAGATAGATATATTAAACAAACTGAACTCTGTGTTTTGCAAAATGCTCATATTGTAGGGCTATTTGTTTAGACTTAGGCGCACTGTATATCAGGAAACTCTAAATTTATGAACAATTTAAAATGCATTTTACCAAATAATTCATCCTGAGGCAGTGTCAAAGCTAAAATAGCCCCCATCCCACCTAAACTGATGTTCCCTTGTCCACCCATTCATCTACCTACAAAATGCCTGAGTAGCAACTAGGCTTTCCAACATCTCCTGAATGCAAATAATTTCAGGTTATGTCAGATCAAGGGAGTAAAGTGCCCTTTGCTGAGAAACTCCCTGTCCCCAGCTGAACAAATCTTGGGACTGCCAGCTCAAACATCTTGGTTGATCTCAACTGCCAGTTAAAACATGGGAAGAGTGGCAGTTTCTAAGATACATAAAACCCAAAGCAGGAAGGAAGTTTTAGATCCAAACATGCATCTTGGATTGCAACAGGAAGTGTAATGAAAGTCTGCAGTTTTTGGAGCATAGCAGTATTCCTTGCAGGGAGTCTATGTAATTGGGCAGCCACTTTTGGCACCAGCTAAAATTTCACCTACGTCAGGTGTAGACTCCAGTAGAGTGCAATGCAGTAATGTAGGATGGAAGTGAGAAAGACATATGAGTGTGAGAGATCACATTCAAAAGACACATTCATAACTTTTTTGCCAAGAACAGATGGAAAAAGCATTCTTGGCCATCTCTGCTGTCTGTGTATTCAGAATAGCCCAGGATCGAACAGAATCCCCAAGTCATGAACTTCAGTAACAAAAGGCTGGAAAATCTTCAGTGCAGTGACATATCACTTCTGTCACTTCCTTTGTTGGTTTTTGACAACCTACCAATTTTCCTTTCTGGACCAAGCTTCAGCTAACGCTGTCATCCAAGCCCCAAGCTTGGCTAGACACTAGGAAAGCAAATCAATTGCACAAACTTGAACCAATCAAACAGATGTAGAGTTGAGGGTCATCAGCATACTGATGTCACTGCAACCCACACCTTCTTTCTATCTGCCCTACTGGCCCTATGTACACACTGAACAGGATGAGTGACAGAATAGAACCCTGCAGTACAACACAGAAAAGAGCCCTCAGGGCAGATAAGAAAGCAAATATTACTATGAGACCTCTCAGAGAAAAGACTGGAGCTACTCAGCCTGACTTGAGAGTCTGTAGGCATGTTGACATCACCCCTTGGTCATGTTGCTGGAGTGTTACTTCCTCACCACACAAGTCAGCATCCAGTATTCACATGAGTCCTGATGTGCTTTTATTTTACAAAGAGCATCATCTCCTTCCCGTCTCAGGACAGTAGTGAATCTATGACTGGGTAGGGACGTTTTCTCCTGATTGTTCTGCTACTTTTTCTTCTTGGTTATTGTGGCAGGGTGCTGCTAGAGAGACCTTAATCAGTTCCTGCTACTCCAGCCCCAATAAGGGGGATTGGATTGGGGCTGGGTAGATAGCCTGATGCTTGCCTGGTAACTGGCCACACCTGCCCGCTATAAGCTATAAGGAGCTATAAGGCTGGGAGGAAGTGAGGGCAGGAGGGGAAGGTCAGGCTCAGAGGGAGGTGGGAGTTGCCTAGTCTGTTGTTAGCCAGGCCTGTGGTAGGCCAAGCTGTTGTAAAAAGCCTGTATATAGTTGGAAACTGGTGGTGGGGACTTGTACATAAATAAAGGGCAACAGCCTGAAGTGTCCCTGAGTCTCTGAGAAGAGGGGGAGAAGGACTGAACCGGAGGGGCGTTAGTTATTCATTTTTTTTATTAAATGGGGGGGATAGAATTATATGGGGACTCTTAGAAGCGCAGAGTGCTCAGCCTGTCAGGATTATGTGGAGGAGAGAGAAGAGAGTTCTCTATCCATCAGCAGTGATCCTTTTCTTTGGTGGAGTGGAATGGACAGCCACTGAAGAGAGACCCATTCAGGAAGAAAGGTGGCTGCAGGACAGGCCTGGTGGCAAGGTAGTTTAAAGAGGAAAAAGGGTGAGGGTGTCCTTAGAATGCTATATGAATGCAGAGAGCCTGTGATGTGAGGGATAAATGATGTGATGTGAGATATAAATATGCACAAAATGAAGCTAACCCTGCAGAAAATAAACTGTGTGATCTGCAAGAGATACCCACAGCAGGGGTAACTCCTATAGTATAAGAATGTCCTTACATTTGCAGTATGAGTGCCAAAGTCACTCAGCTTCACTGTTTTTCCCATGCATAACACCTACAATATGAGGCACTTACAACATGAAATGTGCCCTACATTATGTATTAACGTATGCAAAATCAGAGACTGCAGGTGACACGCTGCATCTAACTTCAGAAAACTTTTCTTTATATACACCAGTGGTTCTCAAACTTTTGTACTGGTAACCTCTTTCACATAGCAAGCCTCTGAGTGCAAACCCCCCCCCATATAAATTAAAAATACTTTTTAATATATTTAACACCATTATAAATGCTGGAAGCAAAGCAGGGTTTGGGGTGGAGGCTGACAGCTCACAACCCCCATGTAATAACCTTGTGACCCCGTGAGGGGTCCCAACCACCAGTTTGAGATCCCCTGATATACCCCTTGTGGAATCATTCCTCACCTCAAGCCTGGTCTACACTACGCGTTTAAACCGGTTTTAGGAGCGTAAAACCGATTTAACGCCACACCCGTCCACACTAAGAGGCCCTTTATATCGGTATAAAGGACTCTTTAAACCGGTTTCTGTACTCCTCCCTAACGAGAGGAGTAGGGCTAATATCGGTATTACCATATCGGATTGGGGTTAGTGTGGCCGCAGATCGACGGTATTGGCCTCCGGGTGGTATCCCACAGTGCACCACTGACCGCTCTGGACAGCAATCTGAACTCGGATGCAGTGGCCAGGTAGACAGGAAAAGCCCTGCGAACTTTTGAATATTTCCTGTTTGCCCAGCGTGGAGCTCTGATCAGCACGGGTGGTGATGCAGTTAAAAATCAAAATAAAGAAAGAGCTCCCGCATGGACGATGCGGACGTGATCGCTGTAAGGGCAGGCAAATCTGTTCTATCAGCGCTCCGTTACAGAAGACGAAATTCAAAATCATTTTTTAAATATCTCCAGACAGATGCCATAGCAGGGACTCAGCGCACTGCTGCGTGACAAGCGTAACGGAAAGCCAAAGAATCAAATGGACGCTCATGGACTGGAGGACTCAAGCTATCCCACAGTTCCTGCAGTCTCTGAAAAACATTTGCATTCTTGGCTGAGCTCCAAATGCTTCTAGGGTCAAACACAGTGTCCGCGGTGGGTCAGGGCATAGCTCGGCAATTTACGCACCCCCCCACCCACCCCCAGAAGTGAAAGGGAAAACAATCCTCTCTTGACTCTTTTACATGTCACCCTATCTTTACTGAATGCTGCAGATAGACGCGATGGTGCAGCACTCAACACCAACATCCTTGCTCCCCCCACGCTATGGCTGGCTGATTGTACAATACGACTGGTATCCGTCCTCGTCATCAGCCTATTGGCACGTGGGGCAGTGCAAAAGGACTGGTAACCATGCTGACTAGCATCTGTTAGGTTGATCAAGGGCGCCTGGTCCTAATTTTTCCTGGTAGATGGTACAGTATGGCTGATAACCATCGTCGTTATAGCAACAGGGGGCTGAGCTCCATCAGCCCCCACCCTTCATGTGTAAAGAAAAGATTCAAGTGCCCCTGAACTAGCAGAGGGATGCTGGGCTCCTCTCCTACACACTCCTTACTGTCCTGTCTGGACTATCATAGCAGCTGGAGGCTGCCTTCTACTCATTTCTCACTAACAAGTCACTGTGTCATCACACAAGTGGGGGGACAATGCTATGGTAGCCCAGGAAGGCTGGGGGAAGAACAGAATCAACAGGTGGGGTTGTTGCAGGAGCACCCCCTGTGAATAGAATACAGCTCATAATTTCTGCAGGATCTGACACAGAGCAGCTGTGCTCTCTGGTTCTCTGATACAGTGGTTCTCTAGTACACTTGCCCATATTCTAGGCAGGACTGATTCTATTTTTAGATACCAAAAAGGAGGGATTGACTCAGGGAGTCATTCCCAATTTTGGCTTTTGCGCCCCTGGCTAAGAGCAGCCAGGGGCACTTATGACAGCAGCAAAAGGACTGGTAGCCACGATCATCTTATTACCAATTTATGGTATGGTAGATGGTACAATATGGCTGATAACCATCTCTGCTATCATGCAAAAGCAAAAGCATGCTGCTGTGTAGCGCTGCTGAATCGCCTCTGTGAGCGGCATCTAGTACACATACGGTGACAGTCACAAAAGGCGAAACAGGCTCCATGATTGCCATGCTATGGCATCTTCCAGGGCAATCCAGGGAAAAAAGGCATGAAATGCTTGTCTGCCGTTGCTTTCCCAGCGGAAGGAGTGACTGACGACATTTACCCAGAACCACCCGCGACAATGATTTTTGCCGCATCAGGCACTGGGATCTCAACCCGGAAATTCAAAGGGGCGGGGGAGGCTGCAGGAACTATGGGATAGCTACGGAGTAGCTACCCACAGTGCAATGCTCCAGAAATCGACGCTAGCCTCGGACTGTGGACGCACACCACCGATTTAATGTGTTTAGTGTGGCCGCGCACACTCGATTTTATACAATCTGTTTTGTTAAACCGGTTTATGTAAATTTGGAATAATCCCGTAGTGTAGACGTACCCAGACTGCTTCAGTAAATGAAACCATATTGAAACATAGCATATATATTTCAGTTCTAAAGTACGTCAGTATAATTCAAACAGAATCAGTGCTTGTAGTAACACATTTATTAGTCTAGAGGTATTTGTATACAGCCAACGTTAAAGCGCTGCTGCTTTAATAAAGAATAAATAGTGGGGAATAAAGAAAAGCGGGGTTGCTCTTACAGTTAAAATCTAGTATACAGAAGACAATCAGCATTTTGCAGAAAAGCATAATTTGATATTCAAAAAAGGGATTATATATCTGCTCAAAGAAGCCATTGAAGTCTTTCTCCAGTTATGTCATTATATCTATTCAGATACTTTAAAAAAATTAATTTACATCCTTGAGTCCTGCAGTCTGATCTGGGTGGATTCTTGTTTGTGTGGAGTCCTGTTAGAGTCACTGGGGCTCTGCAGGGGTGCAAGGGTCCACCCACGCAGATCATACTGCAACATCGGGCCATACTGATAACATGGTTGGCAAACAATGAAGTTTGATGAACAAATCTGGCTTGAAATTTATCCAGACCATCTTCAAATATATATATGTAAAACACAAAGTTCACTAGAAACAGAAGTATGGACAATCTTGGAAATAAAAACTCCCTATCAGACAAAAATAACAAAGAGGATATGACAAAACCTACATCAGAAATCCTATAGTAATTCTACAGTGCTGAAATTATGGTGGTATAACTTTTTTTCATTTGATTATAATTTTATTAGTTCATATTAAATAAAATATAACAAACAGTGTTCATTGTTCATCAAGCCATAATGCAAGGCAGAGTCAGTATATCAGTCACGCAAACATTTTGAATAACAGGAATCTTTTATACCAATAAAGGGTGGTATCCGTATTGGGACACATCCCTGGCTATGAGACAGATGTCCTGCTTCATTCATAACCCACCATTCCTAGTAGCTAGGATGTGTCCAGTTACGAATAAAGACATGCTTCAGAAAGTATTGATAGGATCAATAGAGCAACAGCTGTTTTGTAAAATATCTGTTCCTTTATCTCTGTTCCTATTGTCATACAATTCTAGTCTTCGAAGTGCAAGTGTTCCATGTAGAGGAACAATGTCTCATGGAATTTATTATGCTGCTCCCATACTGTCTATGTCCTATTCACTCATTTTAAATAGTTGACACTCATTTCCAATGATCTGTGTTTGCTTTTAAATTTGATTTCCACAAATTCAGTATTTTGTTTCTTAACAGCTGACGAAAAAGCATTCATTCTAGCCAGCACTTGGGAAAACATCCCCAGCGCACACTGGCCTGAGGAAGGCTACTAGCCAGTCCCAGTGGCCACTCCCAGTCAGTTGCACCCTCTGCAGTTGTGAATGGTCTTCAATTGTAACACACTGTCAGCTTTATATTGAATATTTTTTTAGCTGCCCAGTAGGAGAGTGCAAGAAAGGAAGAGGAGGAGAGTTTGGAGAGGCAGCCAAGATAGAGCTGCTCCCCAGCCTGCTTTGTGAAGTCATAGAGCAACAGCACTCCAAGGCCTGGTCTACACTACGCATTTAAACCGGTTTTAGGAGCATAAAACCGATTTAACGCTGCATCCGTCCACACCAAGAGGCCCTTTATATCGATATAAAGGGCTCTTTAAACCGGTTTCTGTACTCCTCCCTAACGAGAGGAGTAGCGCTAGTATCGGAATTGCCATATCAGATTAGGGTTAGTGTGGCCGCAAATCGACGGTATTGGCCTCCGGGAGCTATCCCACAGTGCACCACTGACCGCTCTGGACCGCAATCTGAACTCGGATGCAGTGGTCAGGTAGACAGGAAAAGCCCCACGAACTTTTGAATATTTCCTGTTTGCCCAGCGTGGAGCTCCGATCAGCACGGGTGGTGATGCAGTCCGAAATCAAAATAAAAAAAGAGCTCCAGCATGGACCATGCGGATGTGATCGCAGTAAGGGCAGGCAAATCCGTTCTATCAGCGCTCCGTTATAAAAGACGAAATTCAGAATCATTTTTAAAAATTCTCCAGACAGATGCCATAGCAGGGACTCAGCGTACTGCAGCGTGACAAGCGTAACGGAAAGCCAAAGAATCAAATGGACGCTCATGGACTGGAGGACTCAAGCTATCCCACAGTTCCTGCAGTCTCCGAAAAGCATTTGCATTCTTGGCTGAGCTCCAAGTGCCTCTAGGGTCAAACAAACAGTGTCCATGTTGGTTCAGGGCATAGCTCGGCAATATACACCCCCCCCACCCCAGAAGTAAAAGGGAAAAAATCCTCTCGTGACTATTTAACATGTCACCCTATCTTTACTGAATGCTGCAGATAGACGCAATGCTGCAGCAGTCAACACCAACATCCTTGCTCCCACCTTCCCCGCTATGGGTGGCTGATGGTGCAATATGACTGGTATCTGTCCTCATCATCATGAGCTTTTTGGCACGTGGTGCAGTGCAAAAGGACTGGTAACCATGCCGACTAGCATCTGTCAGGTCCCCCAATGTCATGTGCACCTAATTTTTCATGGTAGATGGTGCAGTATGGTTGATAACCGTCTTCATCATAGCAACAGGGGGCTGAGCTTCATCAGCCCCCACCCTTCATGTGTAAAGAAAAGATTCAATTGCCCCTGGACTAGCAGCAGGATGCTGGGCTCCTCTCCTCCACACTCCTTAATGTCCTGTCTGGACTATCATAGCAGCTGGAGGCTGCCTTCCACTCATTTATCACTAACAAGTCACTGTGTCTTAGTCCTGCATTCTTTATTACTTCATCACACAAGTGGGGGGACACTGCTATGGTAGCCCAGGAAGGCTGTGGGAAGAACGGAATCAACAGGTGGGGTTGTTGCAGGAGCACCCCCTGTGAATAGCATACAGCTCATCATTCCTGCAGGATCTGACACAGAGCAGCTGTGCTCTCTGGTTATATGATACAGTGGTTCTCTAGGACACTTGCCCATATTCTAGGCAGGACTGATTCTGTTTTTTGATACCATAAAGGAGGGATTGACTCAGGGAGTCATTCCCAATTTTGGCTTTTGCGCCCCTGGCTAAGAGCAGCCAGGGGCACTTATGACAGCAACAGATGGCGCAGTGCAAAAGGACTGGTAACCATGATCATCTTTTTACCAATTTATGGATTGGTAGATGGTACAGTATGGTTGGTAACCATCTCTGCTGTCATGCAAAAGCAAAAGCATGCTGCTGTGTAGCGCTGCTGAATTGCCTCTGTCAGCAGCATCTAGCACACATACGGTGACAATCACAAAAGGCAAAACAGGCTCCATGATTGCCATGCTATGGCATCTGCCAGGGCAATCCAGGGAAAAAAGCCGCGAAATGCTTGTCTGCCGTTGCTTTCCCGGAGGAAGGAGTGACTGACGACATTTACCCAGAGCCACCCGTGACAATGATTTTTGCCCCATCAGGCACTGGGATCTCAACCCGGAAATTGCAAGGGGCGGGGGAGGCTGCGGGAACTATGGGATAGCTAGGGAATAGCTACCCACAGTGCAACGCTCCAGAAATCGACGCTAGCCTCGGACCGCGGATGCACACCACTGAATTAATGTACTTAGTGTGGCCACGCGCACTCGATTTTATAAAATCTGTTTTACAAAACCGGTTTATGCAAATTCGGAATAGTCCCGTAGTGTAGACGTACCCCAAGAGCGCTAAGGGTTTGTAGCTCTTAGATTGGTTCTGACACGCCAGTGAAGTCGAACATTGGAACCAAGGTGTCATTGTTAATAGCTAACACTTGACATACGATTAGATACTTTTATCCAGAGTAGACTTAGGGCAAGTCTACACTATATATTTACATCAGTATAACTACATCACTCAGGGGTGTGAAAAATCTACATCCCTGAGCGATACAGTTATATCGACTATTCCTTGGTGTAGACGGTGTTATGTTGACGGGAGAGCTTCTCCTGTTGACATAGCTACTGCCTCTCGAGGAGGTGGATTAACTAAACCGGCTGGAGCAGCTCTCCTGTCAGTGTAGTAGCATCTTCGCTGAAGCACTGTAGTGGTGCAGCTGTGCTGCAGCAGCAGCGTTTTAAGTGTAGACCTGCCCATAGGGCTTAATTCACTCTTCTTTGAATAGTAGTAGAAATAAAACGGTTTCAAAACAGGGTTTCATTAAGTACCCAAAGAGGTAGTTAAACTTAATGAACAGCCCTCTTTGTAGATATAGACTGCAGGGAAAGCAGAATTCAGCTGACAAGTTCCCAATCCCTCCAATGTTGTGCTATTCATATTGCCACTTTTGCATGCCAAAAAAAAAAGCATGTGAGTTTTTGTGGTACACTATATTTCATCAACTGTTTGAAAATTGTATTTGATCAGAAATATGCGTATATGGCTACAGATATTTTAGAAATGTTCTCAGACAGATAGTAGCCATTTGTGAGAGATGTAATAGAGAATACTGCTGAAACTGCACAAACCTTTAAAGTTTTCCCTACTGTGTGGTCATTTTTAGGGATTATAAGGAATTGGGCCCAAAGATGTCTGCATCCTCAGTGAAGTTTTCAAATATTTCTGATAAATGGAATATACACTCATATTGTAATAACATCACAGCCTAGATATGCTCAGAAGGATTCCTACCTATAAAACAAGAGAGGCATGCTGAAGCACAAATCTCTTCAGGAAAAATGAATTTGCAGTTTCAGAGAGCAGTCCTGGTTCCCTCACCCTCCTTCACCACAGGCAGTAGTGGATTATGAGAGCACTGAAGAATTCAACTGATCTGTCCCACAATTGCCATGGAAACATATCTGCAGATTTGAGGCTATTTTTTCATCAGTTGCGCCACATTTAGATGTTAGTCTGTCTTTGGCCGCAGGTATCCCTTGCTTCCTTATGTGCCCTGATACAGGTAGGCACTTAAGCATGTTAACAATGGGACCTAAGCACATACTTATAGTTAAACATATGCTAAGTGCTTTCCTCAATTAGGGATGTTTTCCTGAACAGGGACCAGGTATGTCTACAACTGTATTTTGGAGCAAGCCTCCCAACCAGGGCTGATAGACTTGGGCAAGTGGGGCTCGGTATAGACAACTTCTTGAAGTTGTGACTCAGATTCTGAAACCCAACCCCCCCCCCCAACATTTCAGCTTTCTACATCCTTTAAATAGGCTGTGATTTTTCTCTCTCATGTCTTCTAAATGAACACTATAACCATTTTTAAAAGAATTAACAGAATGTGTCTCGTGAAAATAAGTAACCTTTATTCTGCATGTTTCTCCCTTCTCACTCTCCTGGAATCTTCCTGTGTCATATAACGTTTTCTCTAATCTATGATCTGAACTTGAAAACACTCTCTCGACTAGAGCATCCAGTGAGGCTGTTCATGGTACTATGCTGCTCAGTAGTAAGCATTTGCAGAATCAGCCCCCTAAATTGTAAGCTAGGGCAGGGTCCATGGGTGGAAGCCTGGGTTCATTGAAGTCAGTGGGAGTTTTTTCCATTGACTTCAGTGGAGCCAGAATTTTACCCCCATATTTTTACTACATAAAGCACCATGTACATCTATAATGCTGTATACAAATGTTCAGTACATAAATGCTGATGGATACTGATAGATGAACAATAATAATTAAAGGTAGGTTCCAACGATTTTTGTAAGAGTTACTTAAGCTAAGGAACATGTTGAAACTATGTAGCCACAAATGGTAAAATTCAGGAGAGAAAATCGACTCCATTTTTTAATCTTGATGTAATTTACGTTAATTTTAGCTTTAGCTTTAAAAATAATTAAATAAATAATTGCAGGCAGCTTGATGGTACAACATAAAAATAAATACAAAAATGTAAATTAAACTCTCTGTTGGCTCGTGCTAATGGAAGTGCTGCCCAATTAGGTCTGTCAAATGGACTCGGATGCCTCTGGATTCCCAAACTAGCAAACATTGTATATTGAAGAGAGTGGCTGTGATGGTTCTTGGGGCACCCAGAATTGTGAGTCACCTTGTTATCCCCTGCCTCCAGTGTGAGGGAGACTTGCCTGTGCCTGGTTGGGTGTCAGCAACTCTAATACCACCAGCCTGTCAGCAACTTAGGCACTCTCCTCTGTGCTATGCCAGCCCTGTCTTCGCTTTCCAAGTTAACTACAGATGTACCCCAGTCCCTGAATCCCTTTGAATCATTCCTCTGTGATATCCAGCCCTTGACACTGGCTACTCAAAGAAATCCCAGATCCACTGCCCCCAAAGGAGCAATGTACCTTAAACCATCGCTCCTGTAAGCCACACAGCACTTGTGAGCACTTACAATAAAACAAAAATAAGTTTATTTAAGAAAGGGTAAAGATTTAACTAGAAACAAGAGGTTACAGAGTGGTAGCCATGTTAGTCTACATCAGCAAAAACAACGAGGAGTCCTTGTGGTACCTTAGAGACTAACAAATTTATTTGGGCATAAATTTGTTAGTCTCTAAGGTGCCACAAGGACTCCTCGTTGTTTTTGCTAGAAATGAGAGAAAGTGATGGAAACAAATGGTTTCAATCCAAAATGCAAACTTAGGTCTATTCTTATTAATAGTTACCTTTTCTCTCTAATTAAGTAGGTTTCCCCCCCAAAGTTCAAAATGTTGCAAAGCTGACCAGTTTCCCAAGAACCTGGATCTAAATGTTCATGGAAACATCCCCTCTCCATAAAGGGGTTCCCTCAGTGAATGGATCCATAGTGCTTCTCCCTTCTCTGTGTCACACTGAAAACAACCTTCTACTCACAGACAGGGCGAACCACTGTCTTGTTTGTTTCTTACTTCTAAGTGGTTTTGATTGTTTGCATTTGCCTCTGATGGTTTCCCATTGAAAATCCTAGTATTGCGCAAAGCTAAATAATTGAGCTTTGCATTGCATCACCAGCTAAATAGGATGGGGTGACAACTCCCCCCATCCAAGTAGGCCATCACTGAGACACATTATCCCCTAGTGACTAAGGCCATGTCTACGCTGGCACAGGTTTTTTTGCCGCAAGTTTTGTCGACGATCAAAAAGCGCTAACAGAAAATTGTTGTTGCATGTGCACACTGTCTTCCTCGGTCGGCATAGTGCGTCCACTCTCGGGGCAATAGCATTGACAGTGAGAGCAATCTACTGTGGGTAGCTATCCCACGGTTCAGCTCTCCACCTGGTGTGAGGTCTTGTGGGAAGGCAGACTGGATCGCAGCGCATCATGGGTCTGGGTTCAGTGTTCCATGATGCATTGCTTTCCATCCCAGCATTCCATGTGCTTCTGTCTTTGGTTTGTGGAACTTTTCAACATCCCTTGTGTAGCAGGGTGGTTACCCCGCTCCTGCCCTGAAGGGCTTAAAGCAGCCCTCGGGAGAGCTGTGGCTGGGAGAAAGCAGCTACTAAGCTGATTGGGGAAGCAGCCGCAGCTGGGCCATGCCCCAGTCAGGCCACAGCTGGCCCTATAAGAGGGCTGGGGCCAGAAGCCAGAGACAGACTCCCTCTAGCTTTGAGAGGGAGGGACCTGGCTGCAGGGAGCTGAGAGAAGGTACCTGGAGTGGAGCAGGGCTGGGGGAAGGCCAAGGGAGCTGGGGAGCTCTGGCCTGGAAACCCCCCAGGCTGCAGCCTAGTAGAAGGCCAATTAGGTACTGAGGTTGCAGGGGGACAGCCCACGGGTAGGCAGAGGCAACAGGTCCAAACCCCCCTTGCCTATGATGAGTGGCTTTTACACTTCAGTCTGCCCCAGTGAGTATGGGCTAGATCAGGGGACGGCAACCGGTGGCTCGCGGCTCGCCTGGGTAAGCACCCTGGTGGGCCGGCCCGGTTTGTTTATCTGCCGCGTCGGCAAGTTCGGCCGATTGCGGCTCCCACTGGCCGCGGTTCGCGGTCCCAGGCCAATGCGGGAGGCAGGAAGCCGCAGCCAGAACATCCCTCGGCTCGCGCCGCTTCCTGCCTCCCGCATTGGCCTGGGACCATGAACCGTGGCCAGTGGGAGCCGCGATCGGCCAAACTTGCTGACACGGCAGATAAACAAACCGGGCTGGCCCGCCAGGGTGCTTACCCTGGCGAGCCGCGAGCCACCGGTTGCCGACCCCTGGGCTAGATGGTGACTGGCAGTAGCCCATGACTGAGGCAAGGTGGGAATAGAGGGTTGGGGGTTCCCCTGGGTGGGGAGACCCTGAGACTGGGGGGTATTGCCAGGAGGAAGCACCCCAAAGACGAGGGGCACCGGGTCCTGGGAGGGACACGGGCCAGCAGCAGCGGGACACTGGCCTGCAGAGGGTGCTCCGGAAGCTGGACAAGCTAATTCCCTGAGAGACCAGCAGGAGGCGCCGCAGCGGTGAGTGGTGCACCGCGACACCTTGGAAGAATGTATCCCATACTGCTCTCTGATGCTCTGCTAGCAGGCAGTAGCACATCGTGAATAGCAGTACAGTTAATCGTGAAGTTCTGAACTCAGTGGGATTCATAGTTGCATGAAGTGCTGTCTGACATCGATAGGAGCAACATTCGATTACTTTTGGCATTCACAGAACAGCTGAACATGGTGGAACATCATTTTTGGACTTGGAAAGCTAGCACTGAGTGGTGGAATCGCATCATTGTGCAGGTCTGGGATGACGAGCATAACTTTCGGATGAGGAAAGCCACCTCCCTGGAACTGTGTGCTGAGCTCACCCCAGTCCTGCGGTGCAGGGACCCCCAAATGAGAGCTGTCCTCTCGGTGAAGAAATGCCTGGCACTCGCAGTGTGGAAGTTGGATAACACCAGACTGCTACCAGTCGGTTGCAAATCAGTTTGGAGTCGGGAAGTCGACTGTTGGGGCTGTGTTAATGCAAGTGTGCAGGGCCATTAATCACATCCTGTCGTGAAGGACCAAGACTCTTGGCAATGTGCATGAAATAGTGGATGGCTTTGCAGAAATGGGTTTCCCTAACTGTTGAGGGGCAATAGATGGCACACATATTACAATTTTGGCACTGGACCACCTTGCGACAGAGTACATCAATAGGAAGGGGTACTTCTCCATGGTGTTGCAGGTGCTTGTGGATCACTGCAGGCGTTTTACTGACATCAGTGCAGGGTGGTCCAGAAAGGTGCATGACACACACATCTTCAGGAACACCAACCAGTACTGAAAGCTGCAAGTGGGGGCTTTCTTTCCAGACCAGAAGATTACAGTAGGGGATGCTGAAATGCCCATAGAGATCCTGGCATTAAGGGGTACTGTAAGTGTACCCCTTAATGCCATGGCTCATGAAGCCTTACACGGGAAACTTAAATAGCAGTAAAGCGTGGTTCAAGAATAGTAAAATACACCTCTAATAACATACCAATTACTTTCTCACTCACCCTTGACAAGCACATGCATGGTGAGTTTACCCAGGGGCGAGGTGCATTTTACATGGGGAGAAAAGCAATATGACAGGGATGCAGTGCAGTCGACCAGGGACAATATTTTTTAATTTTTCCATCCTTTTCCACAGGTGGGGGTTATTGTACCAGATATCTCACTCCTGAGGGTAAATAGGGAAGCAAGGGTGCATCTACTGCAGGCCCTGGTCCCTGTGTTGCTCATCTGTGTGCTTCTTTGGTCCCGGTGCAAGTAATTGCAGAATGGCGCAGGAAAGGGACAAAGCAGCTCTGCCAAGGAACCTTCAGCAGAGGATTGCCAAGTACCTCCAGGAAAGTTTCCTAGAGATTTTTCAGGAGGTTTCCCATGAAATCTCCATGTGCATCAACACCCTCTTTCTCCATACTGCTTAGCTGCATGGGGAAATGTTGAACACATAGTAACATGGCCACTTTGTACATTTCTATGCCCTCAATACACCTCCGCACTTCACAAAGCAAAAACACTTACCAGGGGTTTCCTCCTGTGTCTGGCTTGCCAGAGTGCAACTGCTGAGACTGGCTAGACACCTCTGGAGCAGAGAACAGCTCCTGACTGGGCACACCACTGGGTGACCCTGCTGTGGGCTCCAAAAAGGGCTGGATTAAGGTTATGAGGGGCCTAAGGCTAGGGGGAGGGAAGGGCCTAAGTGTGAATTACATATTGCAAAAAAATTATGAAGTCATCAAACATTTATCTACATACATATTGTGATAGACCCAGGCCATTTGGGAACAGCAGAGTAGTAGAAGGGAGATATACTGGCCACTGGATAAGCAGTTTTCTGTTCCTTGAGTGACCAGAGCAGGGGCTACTTCAGGCTAATGAGAACACCTGGCTCCAATTAACCTGCTAAGAGTCAGGTGAGGCTGTTAAGCACCTGACTCTAATTAAGGCCCCTCTGATGCTATAAAAGGACTCACTCCAGTCAGGCTAGAAGGAGCCAGAGGAGAGGAAGTGCGTGTGAGGAACTGGGAGCAAGAGGCGTGCAAGAAGCTGAGAGAGAGCAGGCATACTGCTGGAGGACTGAGAAGTACAAGCGTTATCAGACATCAGGAGGAAGGTCCGGTGGTGAGGACAAAGAAGGTGTTGGGAGGAGGCCCTGGGGAAGTAGCCCAGGGAATTGTAGCTGTCGTGCAACTTTACCAGGAGGCACTCTAGACAGCTGCAGTCCACAGCGCCCTGGGCTGGAACCTGGAGTAGAGGGCAGGCCCAGTTTCCACCCAGACCTCCCAACTCCTGATCAAACACAGGAGGAATTGACCTGGACTGTGGCTTCTACCAGAGGGGAAGGTCTCTGGGCTGTTTCCTGACCCACAGGGTGAATCTGTGAGGGGGGGCAAATCCGCCAATAAGCGCAGGACCCACCAAGGTAGAGGAGGAACTTTGTCACAATATTTACATATTATTTATTTATGTAAAGTTAATACATTTATTCTCACTACACTCAATTCTTCAAATAATATTTTTCCCTAGCTTTAGCTGTGGCAAAGACATGAATGATGTCATCCTAATTCAAAGACCTGACAATTTCATTCTCAATGCTCAAGAGGGACAAAGCACTGAGATGCTCTTGAGTCATGGTGGATCGGAGGACATTTTTTATCCTTGTTAGAAGAGAGAACATTCTCCACTACAGTTAGTGATCATTAGTGACAAATACAGCTGTAAAGTAGTTTCAACAATTGGGAAACAGTCTATCACATTGGATTCAGTGATAACTTGCTACATCCAAATAGATTTGCTTTCGTCATTTTTTCTCTCTATATCTGAGAGTGATGTGAATTCAACAAATTGAAGAAATTCTTTAGTAAAATCTACTGGGAGATAGTCTGGGTACTTCTGACATCTTCACTGACTTCAGAGCTTGAAATGTTAGGTGAAAAATTTGTCAGTACAATAAAGGTTTTGTCAATATTTTTATAAGCCTCGATCCGACGTTCTAATAAACTCTTCAGTTTGTCAATGATTGTGATGAAGGTATTAACTCAAGGCCTCCTTGTCACTGAATGAGTGGGCAGTTGCATCATTGCATATGTTCTGTCTTTTGTGGCGTTTGGCTGACTTATACTCATGGTTAGCAGTCCTTGCAGCCCCTGAATTTCATACTCAGCAGAACTATCCTGCATTTGTTGAAGAACAGTTCCAAGACTCCACATTAGGTTTACAGAAGTGGAAAGGTTAATTTCAACACTTTGCAAGCTTAGACTGCACCCGCTGAATGGCTGAAATATATCATTCCAGACCTCACACAAAATATCAGTTTCCAAAGTGTGCATTGCATCACTCAGGATCTTCGCATCTTTTCTTGTTGCTGATTTTTGCTCTCTAGCACTTCAAGGATGTTGGGGTATCCCAGAAAAACTGCATTCACAGCTTCAGCGTTGGCACTCCACCATGTCCCTGAGAGTGATTTGGGCACTGGGCATCCCTTTGGTAGTGAATCTCTAAGAATCATCCAAGGACTGGCTGATGCAGAGAAAAAATTGTACAATTCTTGGACAAATCCAAAAAAAGAAACTGCTTCAACACAACAATCCATGGCAGACTGGCCAGCAAGGTTGAGTGAGTGTGCAGCACATGGTATGTAATCAACCAGAGCATTGCGCTCTTTTATCCTTGCCTGCATCCCTGCATATTTGCCACTCATATTACTTGCATTGTCATCGCTTTGGCCAAAACAAAGGCTGATGTCAATCCCATTTTTGGTGAGGAAATTGAGTAGGTACAGGGCAAGTTTCTCCCCTATGTGGCTAGTGATGTTTATGAAGGTCATGAAACACTCAACTGGTCTACTGGGTAGCACATAACGCAAGATGACAGTCAGCTGATCTATATGTGACACATCCGGTGTTGAGTCGATGGACACTGAAAAATATCACACAAAAATATCCCACATCTTCGATCTCATCTACAATGGCTGATAGCGTATTCTTTGCCACCGGTGTAATGAATTCATAAATTTAAATTTAATCACAAATAGTCTTTGATAAATGTATGGCCTTTTCCACGATTTGCGTGTTTGATTGATGTGCTGAGCTAAGAAAGGGTCAAACTTAGCAATTAGCCCTAGAACGCCAAGGTAATTGCCATTGTGTTTTGATCCAACAGTCTCATCTGAGCCACACAATGGCAGACCACTGTCAGGAAGAAAAACTATGGTTTCAACTACGAATCTGAGAATGTTCTTCCAATAAGCACGAGCTTCCAAAACCTGGTTTTCCATTTGGGTATCAATTCTGCCACTAACTTTCTTTCGGGCTTGGTAGCTGTTAACTAACAATGTATGCTGCTCACTCATTGCATGTTTGGTAATGTATGCAGTATTCTTCCAACAACTGAAGCCTTCACAGACCATTCCCCACTTTTTGGTATCACAAAACAGGCGGCAATAAAAACAGTACACTTTTTTCTTAGAAGGCGAATAGATTAGCCATTCTCGCTTGCCAGTCTGTTTACTAGGCTTCATATTCAAACACTGATTTGGTCAGATAACGGTTCTGGTGTACTCTCACTTTGTCAATGAAAAGTCAACATCTGGATTCGGGCATTTCTGTTGGCCCTTCTGAGTCCAATGTGCAATGAGATCTTGAGAAGTCATGTCCCACTCGCCTGGATCATTGGAGAAGAATATTTTTATATTACTATCACTGGGAAAGTCTTCATAGGAGTGTGGTGAGACTGCAGCTAGAGAAGTCATAGGAGGCTGCTCCTTTTCATCAGGCACAGGTGCAGCAGGTTCACTTAGGGTGGTATTCACGTGGACTTCTTCACCACCAAACTTAATAGGAGGAAAAATAGTTAGAGAAGGAGTACCTTTCAGCACTACATCTTGTCTTTGCCATCTTTCTTTGGCCTCCTTCAATTTCTGCCATCCTCCTTTCTTTGACATGGTTTCTATTGTCTAGTGTAGGCCTGCTGTGTACAAAGTTCAATATTGCTTGGGCCCACAACCACTTCCTTAGCCCATAAAGACAAAATCACAACCACCATAAATTGAATTCACAATCTTGATGGATTAATTTGTACAAAGCAATATCTAATGAGACAAAAAAATTCCGATGGCCCCACTACCATCGCTCAGCTATTACTTCAGTATGGAATGGAGGGCCTAAAAATAGGAGACCCTAAAAATAGAAGGCCTATGGTTATAGCCTTTTTAGCCTACAGGTTAATCCGGCCTTGGCACCACATCGTTATCTGCCTCCACCTCTTTGTCAATGATTTCGTCCTCTGGATTAGGTCGCCTTTCTGCCGGTTCCATCCCCGATGAAGTATCCAAAGGGCTCTTGGCAGTGGAGGTGGGGTCACCGCCAAGGATAGCATCCAACTCCTTGTAAAAATGGCAGGTCTGAGGCTCAGCACCAGAACAATGGTTTTCCTCCCTTGCCTTCTAGTATGCGTACCTCATGTCCTGATCATAGCCCTTTTCGCACAAGCCTCAAGAAACCTGCCCGTAGGTATAGAAATTCCTACAGCTGGAGTGCAGCTGGGACTGCACACTTTCCTGTCCCCAAATACTGAGCAGATCCAGCAGCTCTGCATTGGTTCAAGCAGGAGAGCCTTTGCTGCGTGGAGCCACCATGGTCAGCATGTGAGCTCTCCATGTTGTGCAAACAGGAAGTGGAATTTCAAAAATTCCCAGGGCTTTAAAGGAGGAGGGGCGGAGGGTTGCTTACCTGGCTGCAGGGCAGCGGAGTTGGAACTGCTGACCAGAGCGGTCAGGTTGGGCATTGTGGGACACCCTCAATTAAAGCGATAAAATCAAGTGCAGTGTCTACACTGGCACTTTGGCAACAAAACTTTTGCATAAAAAGCTCTATGACTCATTGAGGTGGTTTTATTTTGTCGCTGAAACTGAGGAGTTTTGTTGCCGAAAGTGACCTTGCAGTGTGTTCACCTCCACTGTTTCGTTGCCAAAGCTGCAGTGTAAACAAACCCTAACTTTTACTCCAAGTTCATAGAGCATACTTTCAATATAAATACATTAGTCCTTAAATATTACCCATACATACAAAGATTATGAATCTTGACCAGTTATGAGCTTTCTGTAGATACCTTACATGTTACTCTTCAAGGATATACATCATGTATGATGTTTGGTGTGGTGAGTTTGTCAGATCTGGGGTGAGAGTTGTTTGCAAAGAACAGGGAACCCTTTGCCAAGGGGTCTCTGTGTCACATTGGTATGTAAAGAAATCCATCTTTTTGTTTGCCAGGAATCAATTCTTTTAACAACTTTAGTGTTGACTGTTTTGTCTTCTCTATCCCTAGACCTTCTTTCAGAATCTGTTCTTCTGGAAATATTCTTAAACATGGTGTTGCAAGCTGTTACTAATAATTCCTGACAGCTATTGAATTTTATTGCTATTATCTTTGTTACTTTGCACTCCAGATTTTCAAGAGCAGTTATACTACTACTTTATCCTCAAAGTAGCTCCTCTCACTCTATCGGAGAAGGAGAAAATGGGGGGGAGGCTACACAAGATACTAATTAACAAGAAAATCTGAGTTTGATTTTTTTTTTCCCCATACCATTCACTCTACTTTGGATTTGTCTTTAAAGGGATGGTGGAGGGACGTTCACTGAGTTTACAAGGAACCAATGAACACAGGATAAAATAATCACTGAGATGACCATGGGTTGATGGCGTACACACCTCATTGTGCTATTCCATGCCAGAAATCTCATCTTAAAAACTGATTGGTAAAAGTGAGACACTGGAGGAGAGCATCACTGCTAGCCATAGGCGGCAGGTTATATACATCTGCGGTGCCCGGGCTCCAGGAATATTCAGGGCTGGGTGCCCTGCTCCAGCAATATTTGGAGCTGGGTCTCTCCCCCGGCCCTGCCTGGATCGCGGCCAAGTCATCTCTAGTTGCAGGCCATGAGGAGCAGGTCCATAAAAGGGGAAGGGGCCATGTGCTCGGGAGTGCACTCACAAGATTGTACCTCCCGTGAAGGCCCTTCACCCAGACCACCTGACCAGTGGTTTGCCATGTTGCATTTCATCAACACTTACCTTCATCGCACCATCCATCGCTGCGCTGTGGGACAGTTACCTTGAAGGATCCTGACATCTCCAGTGCCATGCCTGTCCTGGGAGCGTGAGTATGCGAGTGTGAGTGTATCCCCACCTCCTTTCTTTTGAGTTTAGCTATCAGTATAATAAACATGTTGCTTTCTGCCAAACTCTGGTGGGTCATTAGTCCTCCCTAAGCTTACTCTCTGGCCCAATTTCAGGTAACACACTGGTGAAGACAACGAGGAGTCCTTGTGGCACCTTAGAGACTAACAAATTTATTTGGGCATAAGCTTTTGTGGGCTAGAACCCACTTCATTGGAAGCAATCAAAATATAATTGAAGAATGTTTTTTCATAGATTCAAAGAGACCATTGTGATCATCTAGTCTGACCTGTTTAACACAGGCGATAGAACTTCTCAAAATAATTCCTTTTGAACTAGAGCATCTATTTAAAAACAATCTCGATTTTAAAAATTGTCAGTGATGGAGACTCCACCATAACCCTTGGTAAATTGTTCCAGTGGTTAATTATCCTCATTGTAAAACAGTTACTCCTGATTTCCAGTCTAAATTTGTCTAGCTTCAACTTCCAGCCATTGGATTTTGTTATACCTTGTCTGCTAGATTGAAGAGCCCATTATGAAATATTTGTTCCCCATGTGTAGGTACTTAAAGACTGTGATCAAGTCACCCTTTAACCGTCTCTTTCTTAAGTTAAATAGACTCAGGGAGCTCAATCTATCGTTATAAGGCATATGTTCTAATCCTGTAATCATTCTTTTGGCTCTTCTCTGAGCCCTCTTCAATTTATTAACATCCTTCTTGAATTGAGAATACCAGAACTGGACACAGTATTTCAGCAGGGTTGCACCAGTGCCAAAGAAAGAGGTAAAATAACCTCTGTGCTCCTACTTGAGATTCTCCTGTTTATGCATCCAAAGATAGCATTAGCCCTTTTGGCCACAGCTTTGCACTGGAAGCTCATGTTCAGCTGATTATCCACCATGACCCCAAATCTTTTTCAGTCACCACTTCCCAGTAAGGGCACTGGAACCTTTGTAGAAGTGCGGGGCGGGATGCAGGGTCACATGCCCGCAAAGATTTGGTGCTTGGCTTGTACTAAGCAGGCTCAGATGGACTGAGCATGCTCAGTAATATCTGCTGAAGCCACTGCCCTCACTGGGCAGGCATGGGTCGCCTCTGGGAGACCAAACTCATGTGGGGTTTGTTTTTTTTTTTGTTAAAAAGTGGGGTGTGTGGCCCTTCCACTTCTAAAAGTGTGGGGGCGCATTGCCCACTGCTTCCTTTCCCAGTTCCAGCGCCATTGCTTTCCAGAATAGAGTCCTCCATCTTCTAAGTGTGGCCTACATTCTTTTCTCCTAGATGTATACATTACATGTAGCTGTATTAAAACACATGGTATTTGCTTGTTCCCAGCTTATTGAGTCTTCCAGATCACTCTGTATCAGTGACCTAGCCTTTATATCATTGTTGATAACTTCAAGGTATTTTTTGTTTTATTTTATACATACCAAGTTATAAAAGAAATAAGCCCACTTGTCATTAGTGCTTTACTGTCCAAACTGGTCTTTACGTCAGCTGTTATGTTTAAGTACCTTATATTTAATAGAGGAATGGCATTCCATGGTAGCAAATGTTTTTGCAGGGTATCATGGAGAAGAATATTTCCAACATACTATCCAGTCATTTTTCTTATATTTGCATTAGTCACTGAAATTTACATCTGCCTTAGAGTATTTATTTTATTTTGTATCCTCTTGTTTGTAATGTATCTGTAGTAAGCTGTGACATAAATGGAAATATTAATAACTATATTCTAGTTTGGGAAAAACACTCTGAAACATAGCTATTAAATAAAGGTCACTGATGAGAAGGAAACAGAGTTCTCTCTTTGATATTTATAAATGATTAATTATTTTTCGTCTGACTTGTCCATGTCAGTTTCAATGATGTTGCTTTAGAAAATCCATTATGAAAAAGAAGAAACTAGTTTATCAAATCAAGTGGGTATGACTAAGAGGGACTACCATCCATTGCATGTTTATAAACAAATATTCTGTGTTCAGTTCCTATTTTGCTCTCTCCATTGGTCTTTTGAAATTTCCTTCAAGATGTTTAGAATGAAGTTGCTGCTCTTTCCCTGGTCTTTTCAATTCAGAGGATTTGCAACAACAAAGACAGATGACAAGCTTGTCTCAATTAGTTTGCCAGTTTACCTGAAAAGTATGAGCTCAGTTCTTTGCCTCTCAGGACAAATCCTGCTGTTAACTAACAGGATAGTCCAAGTAACTAATATACTCCCACGGACTTTAATGGGAGATGAAGGGGAATTTTAATGAGCTTTACTAATCTCTTTGATTTTTGGCTGGTATTTTCTGTTGAAACACCTTTTCCAGCTTCCCGTGTTTCACAAGAACAGGAGCATAATACAGGTTCCCATGCTTTGTTTGCCTTAACGATAAATCCATGTGGTGCAGCATCCATACATTGCCTCATCTTCTGTGGTATCAAATACTTTTCCTGCTGAAGCCTGCTGTCACCATCATGTAGCTTACAATCTAAGATAGACAAGACATAGAGCAACAATTCGGGTAAATGAGGACACAGAAAGCTTATTGGTTAGAGGACAAGGAACTCTTCTTCACAGGAAGTAGTGGGTTTTAATGGGAAGAGAAAGCACTTGATGGACCAGGTTGAAGTTCAAATACTAACTTTCCATTTCTAATGACACACTCTTCAGATGCTATCTATATATATTTTAAGAGTTTTTGAAATGTAGATTCAGCAAGGTGCAGCTTTAGAAAAGTGTACATGCACAGTTTTAACTAGCCATTAGAATTCCATGATTTAGCTTTGGTGTCACTTTCTGTGTCATGAGTGAAAAGTTTCTGTGGTGGATAGTTATAAAACTCTGCTGTAGAAATCTGAAAAAAAAAATACCTGCTATAACCTCAGCACTTTAAAGCATGGTTTTGAATACATACATCCTCTTTTACTTTATTTTTGATGGTCTAGTAATGGGTCTTATTAATGTTTAGTAGGGTGATTCTTTCATTTTTGTATTGTTCTTTGAATAGCTTCAAAAAGACTATATTACAATCTCCAGGAAAATGATTTGCTTAGTAGAGCTTCCAAAGATTCAGCATGGATGCAGAGATAAAGCTTTTGTATCTGGGTATTTTATACACCTCTACCCTGATATAATGCTGTCCTCAGGAGCCAAAAAATCATACCGCGTTATAGGTGAAACCATGTTATATCGAACTTACTTTGATCCGCCGGAGTGTGCAGCCCCCCCACACACACACTCCCCGGAGCACTGCTTTACTGTGTGTTATCCGAATTCATGTTATATCGGGTCGCGTTATATCGTGGTAGAGGTTTATGTAGGCGTTTATACTGCACTCATCACCACAGTATTTTGATTGCGTCCAGGCTAACTTTAAGAACTCCTGTAAACTTTTGAAATAATGGAAAAAGGCGAAAGTTTGTGTGTAAGGGATTTTTGAAGGGGCGAGAAGACTTTTTATCTTTAAGATTTAAATGAAACAAATCCTATTCTTTATCTTTATTTATTTCACCCCTTTTTTGCTTCACTTCCTGTTTTGTTTTGTTTTTTAAAGATCTTTGATAATACCTCTTAAGTACTAGAAGGAAAGAGGCAATTTGGCATTTCTCAAAGCAGGTTTTAAAATAGTTTCTAATGTTGATCGTTAATTTCATGGTAATGCTACAAAGCATGATAAGCTGTTAGTCCTGATTATTGTATTTTTCCAATATTTAATTTACTGATGGTTAATTTACTTGAGTGGAGTATTGGCAGTGACTGTAAGTATATCCAGCCAACTGGTCTCATTCCATTGATGGATTTACTAGTGGAAAATCAGGGAAAGACATGTTTATTTTATACATTTTATTACAGTTTTGTTGAGACACACAGAGTATTGTTAAGGAGAATCCAAGATATAGAGCTGTTAAATTCCTGGTTGCATTCTTGATGACTTATGGTCACTTAAGGCCAAT
Source organism: Mauremys mutica (assembly GCF_020497125.1). Classification (NCBI taxonomy): domain Eukaryota; kingdom Metazoa; phylum Chordata; order Testudines; family Geoemydidae; genus Mauremys; species Mauremys mutica. Next base: position 39,720,793 of record NC_059072.1, on the reverse strand, counting down.
TAGCCCTTTTCATAGGAATAAACAAGTTTAGTCCCAGGGTCCTGACCAAATTCCATTCTGGGAATTATATTCTGCCTAC